>NW_026645521.1:0-300000 GCF_949987535.1 Balaenoptera acutorostrata
ACGGGTTAGGATTAGGGTACGCGTTAGGGTTAGTGTACGCGTTAGGGTGAGGGTAGTTATTAAACCTATCCCACTGTCTAGATACCCCTTAGCATGTACAGGAATATTATTGGGGGTCCAGCCATGGAGAAGAGTTTAGACACTAGGAGAAGATAAGGAACACACCCATTATCACGAAATCACATTAGGATTCTCTTTTTAACCTGTTCCTTAAAACACTAGTGCTTAGGAAATCTATTGGAGGCAGAAGCAGTCAAGGGTAGCTTAGGGTTAGGGTTAGGGTGAGGGTTAGGGTATGGCTTAGGGTACGGGTTCGGGGAGGGGTTCGGGTAGGGCGTAGGGTATGGGTAAGGGTTAGGGTTAGGGTTAGTGTCAGGGTTAGGGTTCGGTTTAGGGTACGGGTTAGGATTAGGGTACGCGTTAGTGTTAGGGTAGTGGTTAGGGTTAGGGTACGCGTTAGGGTGGGGGTAGTTATTAAACCTATCACACTCTCCAGATACCCCTTAGCACGTAAAGGAATATTATTTGGGGGTCCAGCCTTGGAGAAGAGTTTAGACACGAGGAGAATATAAGGAACACACCCATTATCAAGAAATCACATTAGGATTCTCTTTTTAACCTGTTCCTTAAAACACTAGTGCTTAGGAAATCTATTGGAGGCAGAAGCAGTCAAGGGTAGCTTAGGGTTAGGGTTAGGGTTAGGGTGAGGGTTAGGGTACGGCTTAGGGTACGGGTTCGGGGAGGGGTTCGGGTAGGGCGTAGGGTATGGGTTAGGGTTAGTGTTAGGGTTAGTGTTAGGGTTAGGGCTCGGTTTAGGGTACGGGTTAGGATTAGGGTACTCGTTAGGTTTAGGGTAGCGGTTAGGGTTAGGGTACGCGTTAGGGTGAGGGTAGTTATTAAACCTATCACACTCTCTAGATACCCCTTAGCACGTAAAGGAATATTATTTGGGGGTCCAGCCATGGAGAAGAGTTTAGACACTAGGAGAAGATAAGGAACACACCCATTATCACGAAATCACATTAGGATTCTCTTTTTAACCTGTTCCTTAAAACACTAGTGCTTAGGAAATCTATTGGAGGCAGAAGCCGTCAAGGGTAGCTTAGGTTTAGGTTAGGGTTAGGGTGAGGGTTAGGGTACGGCTTAGGGTACGGGTTCGGGGAGGGGTTCGGGTAGGGCGTAGGGTATGGGTTAGGGTTAGGGTTAGGGCTAGGGTTAGGGTTAGGGCTCGGTTTAGGGTACGGGTTAGGATTAGGGTACGCGTTAGGGTTAGGGTACGGGTTAGGGTTAGGGTACGCGTTAGGGTGAGGGTAGTTATTAAACCTATCCCACTCTCTAGATACCCCTTAGCACTTAAAGGAATATTATTTGGGGGTCCAGCCATGGAGAAGAGTTTAGACACGAGGAGAATATAAGGAACACACCCATTATCAAGAAATCACATTAGGATTCTCTTTTTAACCTGTTCCTTAAAACACTAGTGCTTAGGAAATCTATTAGAGGCAGAAGCAGTCAAGGGTAGCTTAGGGTTAGGGTTAGGGTTAGGGTGAGGGTTAGGGTATGGCTTAGGGTACGGGTTCAGGGAGGGGTTCGGGTAGGGCGTAGGGTATGGGTTAGGGTTAGGGTTAGGGTTAGTGTTAGGGTTAGGGCTCGGTTTAGGGTACGGGTTAGGATTAGGGTACGCGTTAGTGTTAGGGTAGGTGTTAGGGTTAGGGTACGCGATAGGGTCAGGTTAGTTACTAAACCTATCCCAATCTCTAGATACCCTTTAGCACGTAAAGGAATATTATTTGGGGGTCCAGCCATGGAGAAGAGATTAGACAATAGGAGAAGATAAGGAACACACCCATTATCAAGAAATCACATTAGGATTCTCTTTTTAACCTGTTCCTTAAAACACTAGTGCTTAGGAAATCTATTGGAGGCAGAAGCAGTCAAGGGTAGCTTAGGGTTAGGGTTAGGGTTAGGGTGAGGGTTAGGGTATGGCTTAGGGTACGGGTTCGGGGAGGGGTTCGGGTAGGGCGTAGGGTATGGGTTAGGATTAGCGTTAGGGTTAGTGTTAGGGTTAGGGCTCGGTTTAGGGTACGGGTTAGGATTAGGGTACGCGTTAGGGTTAGGGTAGGGGTTAGGGTTAGGGTACGCGTTAGGGTGGGTGTAGTTATTAAACCTATCACACTCTCTAGATACCCCTTAGCACGTAAAGGAATATTATTTGGGGGTCCAGCCATGGAGAAGAGTTCAGACACGAGGAGAAGATAAGGAACACACCCATTATCAAGAAATCACATTAGGATTCTCTTTTTAACCAGTTCCTTAAAACACTAGTGCTTAGGAAATCTATTGGAGTCAGAAGCCGTCAAGGGTAGCTTAGGGTTAGGGTTAGGGTTAGGGTGAGGGTTAGGGTATGGCTTACGATAAGGGTTCGGGGAGGGGTTCGGGTAGGGCGTAGGGTATGGGTTAGGGTTAGGGTTAGGGCTAGTGTTAGGGTTAGGGCTCGGTTTAGGGTATGGGTTAGGATTAGGGTATGTGTTAGGGTTAGGGTAGGGGTTAGGGTTAGGGTACGCGTTAGGGTGAGGGTAGTTATTAAACCTATCCCACTCTCTAGATACCCCTTAGCACGTAAAGGAATATTATTTGGGGGTCCAGCCATGGAGAAGAGTTTAGACACGAGGAGAAGATAAGGAACACAACCATTATCAATAAATCACATTAGGATTCTCTTTTTAACCTGTTCCTTAAATCACTAGTGCTTAGGAAATCTTTTGGAGGCAGAAGCCGTCAAGGGTAGCTTAGGGTTAGGGTTAGGGTTAGGGTGAGGGTTAGGGTACGGCTTAGGGTACGGGTTCGGGGAGGGGTTCGGGTAGGGCGTAGGGTATGTGTTAGGGTTAGGGTTAGAGTTAGTGTTAGGGTTAGGGCTCGGTTTAGGGTATGGGTTAGGATTAGGGTACGCGTTAAGGTTAGGGTAGGGGTTAGTGTTAGGGTACGCGTTAGGGTGAGGGTAGTTATTAAACCTATCCCACTCTCTAGATACCCCATAGCACGTAAAGGAATATTATTTGGGGGTCCAGCCATGGAGAAGAGTTTAGACACGAGGAGAAGATAAGGAACACACCCATTATCACGAAATCACATTAGGATTCTCTTTTTAACATTTTCCTTAAAACACTAGTGCTTAGGAAATCTATTGGAGGCAGAAGCCATCAAGGGTAGCTTAGGGTTAGGGTTAGGGTTAGGGTGAGGGTTAGGGTACGGCTTAGGGCACTGGTTCGGGGAGGTGTTCGGGTAGGGCGTAGGGTATGGGTTAGGGTTAGGGTTAGGGTTAGTGTTAGGGTTAGGGCCCGGTTTAGGGTACGGGTTAGGATTAGGGTACGTGTTAGGGTTAGTGTACGCGTTAGGGTGAGGGTAGTTATTAAACCTATTCGACTCTCTAGATACCCCTTAGCACGTACAGGAATATTATTGGGGGTCCAGCCATGGAGAAGAGTTTAGACACTAGGAGAAGATAAGGAACACACCCATTATCACGAAATCACATTAGGATTCTCTTTTTAACCTGTTCCTTAAAACACTAGTGCTTAGGAAATCTTTTGGAGGCAGAAGCAGTCAAGGGTAGCTTAGGGTTAGTGTTAGGGTTAGGGTGAGGGTTAGGGTACGGCTTAGGGTACGGGTTCGGGGAGGGGTTCGGGTAGGGCGTAGGGTATGGGTTAGGGTTAGGGTTAGGGTTAGTGTTAGGGTTAGGGCTCGGTTTAGGGTACGGGTTAGGATTAGGGTACGCGTTAGGGTTAGGGTAGGGGTTAGGGTTAGGGTACGCGTTAGGGTGGGGGTAGTTATTAAACCTATCCCACTCTCTAGATACCCCTTAGCACGTAAAGGAATATTATTTGGGGGTCCAGCCTTGGAGAAGAGTTTAGACACGAGGAGAATATAAGGAACACATCCATTATCAAGAAATCACATTAGGATTCTCTTTTTAACCTGTTCCTTAAAACACTAGTGCTTAGGAAATCTATTGGAGGCAGAAGCAGTCAAGGGTAGCTTAGGGTTAGGGTTAGGGTTAGGGTGAGGTTTAGGGTATGGCTTAGGGTACGGGTTCGGGGAGGGGTTCGGGTAGGGCGTAGGGTATGGGTTAGGGTTAGGGTTAGGGCTAGTGTTAGGGTTAGGGCTCGGTTTGGGGTACGGGTTAGGATTAGGGTACGCGTTAGGGTTAGTGTAGGGGTTAGGGTTAGGGTACACGTTAGGGTGAGGGTAGTTATTAAACCTATCACACTCTCTAGATACCCCTTAGCACGTAAAGGAATATTATTTGGGGGTCCAGCCATGGAAAAGAATTTAGACAAGAGGAGAAGATAAGGAACACACCCATTATCAAGAAATCACATTAGGATTCTCTTTTTAACCTGTTCCTTAAATCACTAGTGCTTAGGAAATCTATTGGAGGCAGAAGCCGTCAAGGGTAGCTTAGGGTTAGGGTTAGGGTTAGGGTGAGGGTTAGGGTACGGCTTAGGGTACGGGTTCGGGGAGGGATTCGGATAGGGCGTAGGGTATGGGTTAGAGTTAGGGTTAGGGTTAGTGTTAGGGTTAGGGCTCGGTTAAGGGTTCGGGTTAGGATTAGGGTACGCGTTATTGTTAAGGTAGCGGTTAGGGTTAGGGTACACTTTAGGGTGAGGGTAGTTATTAAACCTATCCCACTCTCTAGATACCCCTTAGCACGTAAAGGAATATTATTTGGGGGTCCAGCCATGGAGAAGGGTTTAGACACTAGGAGAAGATAAGGAACACACCCATTATCAAGAAATCACAATATGATTCTCTTTTTAAACTGTTCCTTAAAACACTAGTGGTTAGGAAATCTATTGGAGGCAGAAGCCGTCAAGGGTAGCTTAGGGTTAGGGTTAGGGTTAGGGTGAGGGTTAGGGTACGGCTTACGATAAGGGTTCGGGGAGGGGTTCGGGTAGGGCGTAGGGTATGGGTTAGGGTTAGGGTTAGGGCTAGTGTTAGGGTTAGGGCTCGGTTTAGGGTACGGGTTAGGATTAGGGTATGCGTTAGGGTTAGGGTAGGGGTTAGGGTTAGGGTACGCGTTAGGGTGAGGGTAGTTATTAAACCTATCCCACTCTCTAGATACCCCTTAGCACGTAAAGGAATATTATTTGGGGGTCCAGCCATGGAGAAGAGTTTAGACACGAGGAGAAGATAAGGAACACACCCATTATCAATAAATCACATTAGGATTCTCTTTTTAACCTGTTCCTTAAATCACTAGTGCTTAGGAAATCTTTTGGAGGCAGAAGCCGTCAAGGGTAGATTAGGGTTAGGGTTAGGGTTAGGGTGAGGGTTAGGGTACGGCTTAGGGTACGGGTTCGGGGAGGGGTTCGGGTAGGGCGTAGGGTATGGGTTAGGGTTAGGGTTAGAGTTAGTGTTAGGGTTAGGGCTCGGTTTAGGGTATGGGTTAGGATTAGGGTACGCGTTAGGGTTAGGGTAGGGGTTAGTGTTAGGGTACGCGTTAGGGTGAGGGTAGTTATTAAAACTATCCCACTCTCTAGATACCCCTTAGCACGTAAAGGAATATTATTTGGGGGTCCAGCCATGGAGAAGAGTTTAGACACTAGGAGAAGATAAGGAACACACCCATTATCACGAAATCACATTAGGATTCTCTTTTTAACCTGTTCCTTAAAACACTAGTGCTTAGGAAATCTATTGGAGGCAGAAGCAGTCAAGGGTAGCTTAGGGTTAGGGTTTGGGTTAGGGTGAGGGCTAGGGTATGGCTTAGGGTACGGGTTCGGGGAGGGGTTCGGGTAGGGCGTAGGGTATGGGTTAGGGTTAGGGTTAGGGTTAGGGTTAGGGTTAGTGTTAGGATTAGGGCTCGGTTTAGGGTACGGGTTAGGATTAGGGTACGCGTTAGGGTGAGGGTAGTTATTAAACCTAACCCACTCTCTAGATACCCCTTAGCATGTACAGGAATATTATTGGGGGTCCAGCCATGGAGAAGAGTTTAGACACTAGGAGAAGATAAGGAACACACCCATTATCACGAAATCACATTAGGATTCTCTTTTTAACCTGTTCCTTAAAACAGTAGTGCTTAGGAAATCTATTGGAGGCAGAAGCAGTCAAGGGTAGCTTAGGGTTAGGGTTAGGGTGAGGGTTAGGGTATGGCTTAGGGTACGGTTTCGGGGAGGGGTTCGGGTAGGGCGTAGGGTATGGGTTAGGGTTAGGGTTAGGGCTAGTGTTAGGGTTAGGGCTCGGTTTGGGGTACGGGTTAGGATTAGGGTACGCGTTAGGGTTAGTGTAGGGGTTAGGGTTAGGGTACACGTTAGGGTGAGGGTAGTTATTAAACCTATCACACTCTCTAGATACCCCTTAGCACGTAAAGGAATATTATTTGGGGGTCCAGCCATGGAAAAGAATTTAGACAAGAGGAGAAGATAAGGAACACACCCATTATCAAGAAATCACATTAGGATTCTCTTTTAAACCTGTTCCTTAAATCACTAGTGCTTAGGAAATCTATTGGAGGCAGAAGCCGTCAAGGGTAGCTTAGGGTTAGGGTTAGGGTTAGGGTGAGGGTTAGGGTACGGCTTAGGGTACGGGTTCGGGGAGGGATTCGGATAGGGCGTAGGGTATGGGTTAGAGTTAGGGTTAGGGTTAGTGTTAGGGTTAGGGCTCGGTTAAGGGTTCGGGTTAGGATTAGGGTACGCGTTATTGTTAAGGTAGCGGTTAGGGTTAGGGTACACTTTAGGGTGAGGGTAGTTATTAAACCTATCCCACTCTCTAGATACCCCTTAGCACGTAAAGGAATATTATTTGGGGGTCCAGCCATGGAGAAGGGTTTAGACACTAGGAGAAGATAAGGAACACACCCATTATCAAGAAATCACAATATGATTCTCTTTTTAAACTGTTCCTTAAAACACTAGTGGTTAGGAAATCTATTGGAGGCAGAAGCCGTCAAGGGTAGCTTAGGGTTAGGGTTAGGGTTAGGGTGAGGGTTAGGGTACGGCTTACGATAAGGGTTCGGGGAGGGGTTCGGGTAGGGCGTAGGGTATGGGTTAGGGTTAGGGTTAGGGCTAGTGTTAGGGTTAGGGCTCGGTTTAGGGTACGGGTTAGGATTAGGGTATGCGTTAGGGTTAGGGTAGGGGTTAGGGTTAGGGTACGCGTTAGGGTGAGGGTAGTTATTAAACCTATCCCACTCTCTAGATACCCCTTAGCACGTAAAGGAATATTATTTGGGGGTCCAGCCATGGAGAAGAGTTTAGACACGAGGAGAAGATAAGGAACACACCCATTATCAATAAATCACATTAGGATTCTCTTTTTAACCTGTTCCTTAAATCACTAGTGCTTAGGAAATCTTTTGGAGGCAGAAGCCGTCAAGGGTAGATTAGGGTTAGGGTTAGGGTTAGGGTGAGGGTTAGGGTACGGCTTAGGGTACGGGTTCGGGGAGGGGTTCGGGTAGGGCGTAGGGTATGGGTTAGGGTTAGGGTTAGAGTTAGTGTTAGGGTTAGGGCTCGGTTTAGTGTATGGGTTAGGATTAGGGTACGCGTTAGGGTTAGGGTAGGGGTTAGGGTTAGGGTACGCGTTAGGGTGAGGGTAGTTATTAAAACTATCCCACTCTCTAGATACCCCTTAGCACGTAAAGGAATATTATTTGGGGGTCCAGCCATGGAGAAGAGTTTAGACACTAGGAGAAGATAAGGAACACACCCATTATCACGAAATCACATTAGGATTCTCTTTTTAACCTGTTCCTTAAAACACTAGTGCTTAGGAAATCTATTGGAGGCAGAAGCAGTCAAGGGTAGCTTAGGGTTAGGGTTTGGGTTAGGGTGAGGGCTAGGGTATGGCTTAGGGTACGGGTTCGGGGAGGGGTTCGGGTAGGGCGTAGGGTATGGGTTAGGGTTAGGGTTAGGGTTAGGGTTAGGGTTAGTGTTAGGATTAGGGCTCGGTTTAGGGTACGGGTTAGGATTAGGGTACGCGTTAGGGTGAGGGTAGTTATTAAACCTAACCCACTCTCTAGATACCCCTTAGCATGTACAGGTATATTATTGGGGGTCCAGCCATGGAGAAGAGTTTAGACACTAGGAGAAGATAAGGAACACACCCATTATCACGAAATCACATTAGGATTCTCTTTTTAACCTGTTCCTTAAAACAGTAGTGCTTAGGAAATCTATTGGAGGCAGAAGCAGTCAAGGGTAGCTTAGGGTTAGGGTTAGGGTGAGGGTTAGGGTATGGCTTAGGGTACGGGTTCGGGGAGGGGTTCGGGTAGGCCGTAGGGTATGGGTAAGGGTTAGGGTTAGGGTTAGTGTTAGGGTTAGGGTTCGGTTTAGGGTACGGGTTAGGATTAGGGTACGCGTTAGTGTTAGGGTAGTGGTTAGGGTTAGGGTACGCGTTAGGGTGGGGGTAGTTATTAAACCTATCACACTCTCCAGATACCCATTAGCACGTAAAGGAATATTATTTGGGGGTCCAGCCTTGGAGAAGAGTTTAGACACGAGGAGAATATAAGGAACACACCCATTATCAAGAAATCACATTAGGATTCTCTTTTTAACCTGTTCCTTAAAACACTAGTGCTTAGGAAATCTATTGGAGGCAGAAGCAGTCAAGGGTAGCTTAGGCTTAGGGTTAGGGTTAGGGTGAGGGTTAGGGTACGGCTTAGGGTATGGGTTCGGGGAGGGGTTCGGGTAGGGCGTAGGGTATGGGTTAGGGTTAGGGTTAGGGCTAGTGTTAGGGTTAGGGCTCGGTTTAGGGTACGGGTTAGGATTAGGGTATGCGTTAGGGTTAGGTTAGGGGTTAGGGTTAGGATACGCGTTAGAGTGAGGGTAGTTATTAAACCTATCCCACTCTCTAGATAGCCCTTAGCACGTAAAGGAATATTATTTGGGGGTCCAGCCATGGAGAAGAGTTTAGACACGAGGAGAAGATAAGGAACACACCCATTATTAAGAAATCACATTAGGATTCTCTTTTTAACCTGTTCCTTAAATCACTAGTGCTTAGGAAATCTATTGGAGGCAGAAGCCGTCAAGGGTAGCTTAGGGTTAGGGTTAGGGTTAGGGTGAGGGTTAGGGTACGGCTTAGGTTACGGGTTCGGGGAGGGGTTCAGGTAGGGCGTAGGGTATGGGTTAGAGTTAGGGTTAGGGTTAGTGTTAGGGTTAGGGCTCGGTTTAGGGTACGGGTTAGGATTAGGGTACGCGTTAGTGTTAGGGTAGGGGTTAGGGTTAGGGTACGCTTTAGGGTGAGGGTAGTTATTAAACCTATCCCACTCTCTAGATACGCCTTAGCACGTAAAGGAATATTATTTGGGCGTCCAGCCATGGAGAAGGGTTTAGACACTAGGAGAAGATAAGGAACACACCCATTATCAAGAAATCACAATATGATTCTCTTTTTAAACTGTTCCTTAAAACACTAGTGCTTAGGAAATCTATTGGAGGCAGAAGCCGTCAAGGGTAGCTTAGGGTTAGGGTTAGGGTTAGGGTGAGGGTTAGGGTACGGCTTACGATAAGGGTTCGGGGAGGGGTTCGGGTAGGGCGTAGGGTATGGGTTAGGGTTAGGGTTAGGGCTAGTGTTAGGGTTAGGGCTCGGTTTAGGGTACGGGTTAGGATTAGGGTATGCGTTAGGGTTAGGGTAGGGGTTAGGGTTAGGGTACTCGTTAGGGTGAGGGTAGTTATTAAACCTATCCCACTCTCTAGATACCCCTTAGCACGTAAAGGAATATTATTTGGGGGTCCAGCCATGGAGAAGAGTTTAGACACGAGGAGAAGATAAGGAACACACCCATTATCAATAAATCACATTAGGATTCTCTTTTTAACCTGTTCCTTAAATCACTAGTGCTTAGGAAATCTTTTGGAGGCAGAAGCCGTCAAGGGTAGATTAGGGTTAGGGTTAGGGTTAGGGTGAGGGTTAGGGTTAGGGTTAGGGTTAGGGTTAGGGTTAGGGCTCGGTTTAGGGTACGGGTTAGGATTAGGGTACGCGTTAGGGTTAGTGTACGCGTTAGGGTGAGGGTAGTTATTAAACCTATCCCACTGTCTAGATACCCCTTAGCATGTACAGGAATATTATTGGGGGTCCAGCCATGGAGAAGAGTTTAGACACTAGGAGAAGATAAGGAACACACCCATTATCACGAAATCACATTAGGATTCTCTTTTTAACCTGTTCCTTAAAACACTAGTGCTTAGGAAATCTATTGGAGGCAGAAGCAGTCAAGGGTAGCTTAGGGTTAGGGTTAGGGTGAGGGTTAGGGTATGGCTTAGGGTACGGGTTCGGGGAGGGGTTCGGGTAGGGCGTAGGGTATGGGTAAGGGTTAGGGTTAGGGTTAGTGTTAGGGTTAGGGTTCGGTTTAGGGTACGGGTTAGGATTAGGGTACGCGTTAGTGTTAGGGTAGTGGTTAGGGTTAGGGTACGCGTTAGGGTGGGGGTAGTTATTAAACCTATCACACTCTCCAGATACCCCTTAGCACGTAAAGGAATATTATTTGGGGGTCCAGCCTTGGAGAAGAGTTTAGACACGAGGAGAATATAAGGAACACACCCATTATCAAGAAATCACATTAGGATTCTCTTTTTAACCTGTTCCTTAAAACACTAGTGCTTAGGAAATCTATTGGAGGCAGAAGCAGTCAAGGGTAGCTTAGGGTTAGGGTTAGGGTTAGGGTGAGGGTTAGGGTACGGCTTAGGGTACGGGTTCGGGGAGGAGTTCGGGTAGGGCGTAGGGTATGGGTTAGGGTTAGTGTTAGGGTTAGTGTTAGGGTTAGGGCTCGGTTTAGGGTACGGGTTAGGATTAGGGTACTCGTTAGGTTTAGGGTAGTGGTTAGGGTTAGGTTACGCGTTAGGGTGAGGGTAGTTATTAAACCTATAACACTCTCTAGATACCCCTTAGCACGTAAAGGAATATTATTTGGGGGTCCAGCCATGGAGAAGAGTTTAGACACTAGGAGAAGATAAGGAACACACCCATTATCACGAAATCACATTAGGATTCTCTTTTTAACCTGTTCCTTAAAACACTAGTGCTTAGGAAATCTATTGGAGGCAGAAGCCGTCAAGGGTAGCTTAGGTTTAGGTTATGGTTAGGGTGAGGGTTAGGGTACGGCTTAGTGTACGGGTTCGGGGAGGGGTTCGGGTAGGGCGTAGGGTATGGGTTAGGGTTAGGGTTAGGGCTAGGGTTAGGGTTAGGGCTTGGTTTAGGGTACGGGTTAGGATTAGGGTACGCGTTAGGGTTAGGGTACGGGTTAGGGTTAGGGTACGCGTTAGTGTTAGGGTAGGTGTTAGGGTTAGGGTACGCGATAGGGTCAGGTTAGTTATTAAACCTATCCCAATCTCTAGATACCCTTTAGCACGTAAAGGAATATTATTTGGGGGTCCAGCCATGGAGAAGAGATTAGACAATAGGAGAAGATAAGGAACACACCCATTATCAAGAAATCACATTAGGATTCTCTTTTTAACCTGTTCCTTAAAACACTAGTGCTTAGGAAATCTATTGGAGGCAGAAGCAGTCAAGGGTAGCTTAGGGTTAGGGTTAGGGTTAGGGTGAGGGTTAGGGTATGGCTTAGGGTACGGGTTCGGGGAGGGGTTCGGGTAGGGCGTAGGGTATGGGTTAGGATTAGCGTTAGGGTTAGTGTTAGGGTTAGGGCTCGGTTTAGGGTACGGGTTAGGATTAGGGTACGCGTTAGGGTTAGGGTACGGGTTAGGGTTAGGGTACGCGTTAGTGTTAGGGTAGGTGTTAGGGTTAGGGTACGCGATAGGGTCAGGTTAGTTATTAAACCTATCCCAATCTCTAGATACCCTTTAGCACGTAAAGGAATATTATTTGGGGGTCCAGCCATGGAGAAGAGATTAGACAATAGGAGAAGATAAGGAACACACCCATTATCAAGAAATCACATTAGGATTCTCTTTTTAACCTGTTCCTTAAAACACTAGTGCTTAGGAAATCTATTGGAGGCAGAAGCAGTCAAGGGTAGCTTAGGGTTAGGGTTAGGGTTAGGGTGAGGGTTAGGGTATGGCTTAGGGTACGGGTTCGGGGAGGGGTTCGGGTAGGGCGTAGGGTATGGGTTAGGATTAGCGTTAGGGTTAGTGTTAGGGTTAGGGCTCGGTTTAGGGTACGGGTTAGGATTAGGGTACGCGTTAGGGTTAGGGTAGGGGTTAGGGTTAGGGTACGCGTTAGGGTGGGTGTAGTTATTAAACCTATCACACTCTCTAGATACCCCTTAGCACGTAAAGGAATATTATTTGGGGGTCCAGCCATGGAGAAGAGTTCAGACACGAGGAGAAGATAAGGAACACACCCATTATCAAGAAATCACATTAGGATTCTCTTTTTAACCAGTTCCTTAAAACACTAGTGCTTAGGAAATCTATTGGAGTCAGAAGCCGTCAAGGGTAGCTTAGGGTTAGGGTTAGGGTTAGGGTGAGGGTTAGGGTATGGCTTACGATAAGGGTTCGGGGAGGGGTTCGGGTAGGGCGTAGGGTATGGGTTAGGGTTAGGGTTAGGGCTAGTGTTAGGGTTAGGGCTCGGTTTAGGGTATGGGTTAGGATTAGGGTATGTGTTAGGGTTAGGGTAGGGGTTAGGGTTAGGGTACGCGTTAGGGTGAGGGTAGTTATTAAACCTATCCCACTCTCTAGATACCCCTTAGCACGTAAAGGAATATTATTTGGGGGTCCAGCCATGGAGAAGAGTTTAGACACTAGGAGAAGATAAGGAACACACCCATTATCACGAAATCACATTAGGATTCTCTTTTTAACCTGTTCCTTAAAACACTAGTGCTTAGGAAATCTATTGGAGGCAGAAGCCGTCAAGGGTAGCTTAGGTTTAGGTTATGGTTAGGGTGAGGGTTAGGGTACGGCTTAGTGTACGGGTTCGGGGAGGGGTTCGGGTAGGGCGTAGGGTATGGGTTAGGGTTAGGGTTAGGGCTAGGGTTAGGGTTAGGGCTTGGTTTAGGGTACGGGTTAGGATTAGGGTACGCGTTAGGGTTAGGGTACGGGTTAGGGTTAGGGTACGCGTTAGGGTGAGGGTAGTTATTAAACCTATCCCACTCTCTAGATACCCCTTAGCACTTAAAGGAATATTATTTGGGGGTCCAGCCATGGAGAAGAGTTTAGACACGAGGAGAATATAAGGAACACACCCATTATCAAGAAATCACATTAGGATTCTCTTTTTAACCTGTTCCTTAAAACACTAGTGCTTAGGAAATCTATTAGAGGCAGAAGCAGTCAAGGGTAGCTTAGGGTTAGGGTTAGGGTTAGGGTGAGGGTTAGGGTATGGCTTAGGGTACGGGTTCAGGGAGGGGTTCGGGTAGGGCGTAGGGTATGGGTTAGGGTTAGGGTTAGGGTTAGTGTTAGGGTTAGGGCTCGGTTTAGGGTACGGGTTAGGATTAGGGTACGCGTTAGTGTTAGGGTAGGTGTTAGGGTTAGGGTACGCGATAGGGTCAGGTTAGTTATTAAACCTATCCCAATCTCTAGATACCCTTTAGCACGTAAAGGAATATTATTTGGGGGTCCAGCCATGGAGAAGAGATTAGACAATAGGAGAAGATAAGGAACACACCCATTATCAAGAAATCACATTAGGATTCTCTTTTTAACCTGTTCCTTAAAACACTAGTGCTTAGGAAATCTATTGGAGGCAGAAGCAGTCAAGGGTAGCTTAGGGTTAGGGTTAGGGTTAGGGTGAGGGTTAGGGTATGGCTTAGGGTACGGGTTCGGGGAGGGGTTCGGGTAGGGCGTAGGGTATGGGTTAGGATTAGCGTTAGGGTTAGTGTTAGGGTTAGGGCTCGGTTTAGGGTACGGGTTAGGATTAGGGTACGCGTTAGGGTTAGGGTAGCGGTTAGGGTTAGGGTACGCGTTAGGGTGGGTGTAGTTATTAAACCTATCACACTCTCTAGATACCCCTTAGCACGTAAAGGAATATTATTTGGGGGTCCAGCCATGGAGAAGAGTTCAGACACGAGGAGAAGATAAGGAACACACCCATTATCAAGAAATCACATTAGGATTCTCTTTTTAACCAGTTCCTTAAAACACTAGTGCTTAGGAAATCTATTGGAGTCAGAAGCCGTCAAGGGTAGCTTAGGGTTAGGGTTAGGGTTAGGGTGAGGGTTAGGGTATGGCTTACGATAAGGGTTCGGGGAGGGGTTCGGGTAGGGCGTAGGGTATGGGTTAGGGTTAGGGTTAGGGCTAGTGTTAGGGTTAGGGCTCGGTTTAGGGTATGGGTTAGGATTAGGGTATGTGTTAGGGTTAGGGTAGGGGTTAGGGTTAGGGTACGCGTTAGGGTGAGGGTAGTTATTAAACCTATCCCACTCTCTAGATACCCCTTAGCACGTAAAGGAATATTATTTGGGGGTCCAGCCATGGAGAAGAGTTTAGACACGAGGAGAAGATAAGGAACACAACCATTATCAATAAATCACATTAGGATTCTCTTTTTAACCTGTTCCTTAAATCACTAGTGCTTAGGAAATCTTTTGGAGGCAGAAGCCGTCAAGGGTAGCTTAGGGTTAGGGTTAGGGTTAGGGTGAGGGTTAGGGTACGGCTTAGGGTACGGGTTCGGGGAGGGGTTCGGGTAGGGCGTAGGGTATGTGTTAGGGTTAGGGTTAGAGTTAGTGTTAGGGTTAGGGCTCGGTTTAGGGTATGGGTTAGGATTAGGGTACGCGTTAAGGTTAGGGTAGGGGTTAGTGTTAGGGTACGCGTTAGGGTGAGGGTAGTTATTAAACCTATCCCACTCTCTAGATACCCCATAGCACGTAAAGGAATATTATTTGGGGGTCCAGCCATGGAGAAGAGTTTAGACACGAGGAGAAGATAAGGAACACACCCATTATCACGAAATCACATTAGGATTCTCTTTTTAACATTTTCCTTAAAACACTAGTGCTTAGGAAATCTATTGGAGGCAGAAGCCATCAAGGGTAGCTTAGGGTTAGGGTTAGGGTTAGGGTGAGGGTTAGGGTACGGCTTAGGGCACTGGTTCGGGGAGGTGTTCGGGTAGGGCGTAGGGTATGGGTTAGGGTTAGGGTTAGGGTTAGTGTTAGGGTTAGGGCCCGGTTTAGGGTACGGGTTAGGATTAGGGTACGTGTTAGGGTTAGTGTACGCGTTAGGGTGAGGGTAGTTATTAAACCTATTCGACTCTCTAGATACCCCTTAGCACGTACAGGAATATTATTGGGGGTCCAGCCATGGAGAAGAGTTTAGACACTAGGAGAAGATAAGGAACACACCCATTATCACGAAATCACATTAGGATTCTCTTTTTAACCTGTTCCTTAAAACACTAGTGCTTAGGAAATCTTTTGGAGGCAGAAGCAGTCAAGGGTAGCTTAGGGTTAGTGTTAGGGTTAGGGTGAGGGTTAGGGTACGGCTTAGGGTACGGGTTCGGGGAGGGGTTCGGGTAGGGCGTAGGGTATGGGTTAGGGTTAGGGTTAGGGTTAGTGTTAGGGTTAGGGCTCGGTTTAGGTTACGGGTTAGGATTAGGGTACGCGTTAGGGTTAGGGTAGGGGTTAGGGTTAGGGTACGCGTTAGGGTGGGGGTAGTTATTAAACCTATCCCACTCTCTAGATACCCCTTAGCACGTAAAGGAATATTATTTGGGGGTCCAGCCTTGGAGAAGAGTTTAGACACGAGGAGAATATAAGGAACACATCCATTATCAAGAAATCACATTGGGATTCTCTTTTTAACCTGTTCCTTAAAACACTAGTGCTTAGGAAATCTATTGGAGGCAGAAGCAGTCAAGGGTAGCTTAGGGTTAGGGTTAGGGTTAAGGTGAGGGTTAGGGTACGGCTTAGGGTACGGGTTCGGGGAGGGGTTCGGGTAGGGATTAGGCTATGGGTTAGGGTTAGGGTTAGGGCTAGTGTTAGGGTTAGGGCTCGGTTTAGGGTACGGGTTAGGATTAGGGTACGCGTTAGGGTTAGGGTAGGGGTTAGGGTTAGGGTACGCGTTAGGGTGAGGGTAGTTATTAAACCTATCCCACTCTCTAGATACCCCTTAGCACGTAAAGGAATATTATTTGGGGGTCCAGCCATGGAGAAGAGTTTAGACACTAGGAGAAGATAAGGAACACACCCATTATCAAGAAATCACATTAGGATTCTCTTTTTAACCTGTTCCTTAAAACACTAGTGCTTAGGAAATCTATTGGAGGCAGAAGCAGTCAAGGGTAGCTTAGGGTTAGGGTTAGGGTTAGGGTGAGGTTTAGGGTATGGCTTAGGGTACGGGTTCGGGGAGGGGTTCGGGTAGGGCGTAGGGTATGGGTTAGGGTTAGGGTTAGGGCTAGTGTTAGGGTTAGGGCTCGGTTTGGGGTACGGGTTAGGATTAGGGTACGCGTTAGGGTTAGTGTAGGGGTTAGGGTTAGGGTACACGTTAGGGTGAGGGTAGTTATTAAACCTATCACACTCTCTAGATACCCCTTAGCACGTAAAGGAATATTATTTGGGGGTCCAGCCATGGAAAAGAATTTAGACAAGAGGAGAAGATAAGGAACACACCCATTATCAAGAAATCACATTAGGATTCTCTTTTTAACATGTTCCTTAAATCACTAGTGCTTAGGAAATCTATTGGAGGCAGAAGCCGTCAAGGGTAGCTTAGGGTTAGGGTTAGGGTTAGGGTGAGGGTTAGGGTACGGCTTAGGGTACGGGTTCGGGGAGGGATTCAGATAGGGCGTAGGGTATGGGTTAGAGTTAGGGTTAGGGTTAGTGTTAGGGTTAGGGCTCGGTTAAGGGTTCGGGTTAGGATTAGGGTACGCGTTATTGTTAAGGTAGCGGTTAGGGTTAGGGTACACTTTAGGGTGAGGGTAGTTATTAAACCTATCCCACTCTCTAGATACCCCTTAGCACGTAAAGGAATATTATTTGGGGGTCCAGCCATGGAGAAGGGTTTAGACACTAGGAGAAGATAAGGAACACACCCATTATCAAGAAATCACAATATGATTCTCTTTTTAAACTGTTCCTTAAAACACTAGTGGTTAGGAAATCTATTGGAGGCAGAAGCCGTCAAGGGTAGCTTAGGGTTAGGGTTAGGGTTAGGGTGAGGGTTAGGGTACGGCTTACGATAAGGGTTCGGGGAGGGGTTCGGGTAGGGCGTAGGGTATGGGTTAGGGTTAGGGTTAGGGCTAGTGTTAGGGTTAGGGCTCGGTTTAGGGTACGGGTTAGGATTAGGGTATGCGTTAGGGTTAGGGTAGGGGTTAGGGTTAGGGTACGCGTTAGGGTGAGGGTAGTTATTAAACCTATCCCACTCTCTAGATACCCCTTAGCACGTAAAGGAATATTATTTGGGGGTCCAGCCATGGAGAAGAGTTTAGACACGAGGAGAAGATAAGGAACACACCCATTATCAATAAATCACATTAGGATTCTCTTTTTAACCTGTTCCTTAAATCACTAGTGCTTAGGAAATCTTTTGGAGGCAGAAGCCGTCAAGGGTAGATTAGGGTTAGGGTTAGGGTTAGGGTGAGGGTTAGGGTACGGCTTAGGGTACGGGTTCGGGGAGGGGTTCGGGTAGGGCGTAGGGTATGGGTTAGGGTTAGGGTTAGAGTTAGTGTTAGGGTTAGGGCTCGGTTTAGGGTATGGGTTAGGATTAGGGTACGCGTTAGGGTTAGGGTAGGGGTTAGTGTTAGGGAACGCGTTAGGGTGAGGGTAGTTATTAAAACTATCCCACTCTCTAGATACCCCTTAGCACGTAAAGGAATATTATTTGGGGGTCCAGCCATGGAGAAGAGTTTAGACACTAGGAGAAGATAAGGAACACACCCATTATCACGAAATCACATTAGGATTCTCTTTTTAACCTGTTCCTTAAAACACTAGTGCTTAGGAAATCTATTGGAGGCAGAAGCAGTCAAGGGTAGCTTAGGGTTAGGGTTTGGGTTAGGGTGAGGGCTAGGGTATGGCTTAGGGTACGGGTTCGGGGAGGGGTTCGGGTAGGGCGTAGGGTATGGGTTAGGGTTAGGGTTAGGGTTAGGGTTAGGGTTAGTGTTAGGATTAGGGCTCGGTTTAGGGTACGGGTTAGGATTAGGGTACGCGTTAGGGTGAGGGTAGTTATTAAACCTAACCCACTCTCTAGATACCCCTTAGCATGTACAGGAATATTATTGGGGGTCCAGCCATGGAGAAGAGTTTAGACACTAGGAGAAGATAAGGAACACACCCATTATCACGAAATCACATTAGGATTCTCTTTTTAACCTGTTCCTTAAAACAGTAGTGCTTAGGAAATCTATTGGAGGCAGAAGCAGTCAAGGGTAGCTTAGGGTTAGGGTTAGGGTGAGGGTTAGGGTATGGCTTAGGGTACGGGTTCGGGGAGGGGTTCGGGTAGGCCGTAGGGTATGGGTAAGGGTTAGGGTTAGGGTTAGTGTTAGGGTTAGGGTTCGGTTTAGGGTACGGGTTAGGATTAGGGTACGCGTTAGTGTTAGGGTAGTGGTTAGGGTTAGGGTACGCGTTAGGGTGGGGGTAGTTATTAAACCTATCACACTCTCCAGATACCCATTAGCACGTAAAGGAATATTATTTGGGGGTCCAGCCTTGGAGAAGAGTTTAGACACGAGGAGAATATAAGGAACACACCCATTATCAAGAAATCACATTAGGATTCTCTTTTTAACCTGTTCCTTAAAACACTAGTGCTTAGGAAATCTATTGGAGGCAGAAGCAGTCAAGGGTAGCTTAGGCTTAGGGTTAGGGTTAGGGTGAGGGTTAGGGTACGGCTTAGGGTACGGGTTCGGGGAGGGGTTCGGGTAGGGCGTAGGGTATGGGTTAGGGTTAGGGTTAGGGCTAGTGTTAGGGTTAGGGCTCGGTTTAGGGTACGGGTTAGGATTAGGGTATGCGTTAGGGTTAGGTTAGGGGTTAGGGTTAGGATACGCGTTAGAGTGAGGGTAGTTATTAAACCTATCCCACTCTCTAGATAGCCCTTAGCACGTAAAGGAATATTATTTGGGGGTCCAGCCATGGAGAAGAGTTTAGACACGAGGAGAAGATAAGGAACACACCCATTATCAATAAATCACATTAGGATTCTCTTTTTAACCTGTTCCTTAAATCACTAGTGCTTAGGAAATCTTTTGGAGGCAGAAGCCGTCAAGGGTAGATTAGGGTTAGGGTTAGGGTTAGGGTGAGGGTTAGGGTACGGCTTAGGGTACGGGTTCGGGGAGGGGTTCGGGTAGGGCGTAGGGTATGGGTTAGGGTTAGGGTTAGAGTTAGTGTTAGGGTTAGGGCTCGGTTTAGGGTATGGGTTAGGATTAGGGTACGCGTTAGGGTTAGGGTAGGGGTTAGGGTTAGGGTACGCGTTAGGGTGAGGGTAGTTATTAAAACTATCCCACTCTCTAGATACCCCTTAGCACGTAAAGGAATATTATTTGGGGGTCCAGCCATGGAGAAGAGTTTAGACACTAGGAGAAGATAAGGAACACACCCATTATCACGAAATCACATTAGGATTCTCTTTTTAACCTGTTCCTTAAAACACTAGTGCTTAGGAAATCTATTGGAGGCAGAAGCAGTCAAGGGTAGCTTAGGGTTAGGGTTTGGGTTAGGGTGAGGGCTAGGGTATGGCTTAGGGTACGGGTTCGGTGAGGGGTTCGGGTAGGGCGTAGGGTATGGGTTAGGGTTAGGGTTAGGGTTAGGGTTAGGGTTAGTGTTAGGATTAGGGCTCGGTTTAGGGTACGGGTTAGGATTAGGGTACGCGTTAGGGTGAGGGTAGTTATTAAACCTAACCCACTCTCTAGATACCCCTTAGCATGTACAGGTATATTATTGGGGGTCCAGCCATGGAGAAGAGTTTAGACACTAGGAGAAGATAAGGAACACACCCATTATCACGAAATCACATTAGGATTCTCTTTTTAACCTGTTCCTTAAAACAGTAGTGCTTAGGAAATCTATTGGAGGCAGAAGCAGTCAAGGGTAGCTTAGGGTTAGGGTTAGGGTGAGGGTTAGGGTATGGCTTAGGGTACGGGTTCGGGGAGGGGTTCGGGTAGGCTGTAGGGTATGGGTAAGGGTTAGGGTTAGGGTTAGTGTTAGGGTTAGGGTTCGGTTTAGGGTACGGGTTAGGATTAGGGTACGCGTTAGTGTTAGGGTAGTGGTTAGGGTTAGGGTACGCGTTAGGGTGGGGGTAGTTATTAAACCTATCACACTCTCCAGATACCCATTAGCACGTAAAGGAATATTATTTGGGGGTCCAGCCTTGGAGAAGAGTTTAGACACGAGGAGAATATAAGGAACACACCCATTATCAAGAAATCACATTAGGATTCTCTTTTTAACCTGTTCCTTAAAACACTAGTGGTTAGGAAATCTATTGGAGGCAGAAGCAGTCAAGGGTAGCTTAGGCTTAGGGTTAGGGTTAGGGTGAGGGTTAGGGTACGGCTTAGGGTACGGGTTCGGGGAGGGGTTCGGGTAGGGCGTAGGGTATGGGTTAGGGTTAGGGTTAGGGCTAGTGTTAGGGTTAGGGCTCGGTTTAGGGTACGGGTTAGGATTAGGGTATGCGTTAGGGTTAGGTTAGGGGTTAGGGTTAGGATACGCGTTAGAGTGAGGGTAGTTATTAAACCTATCCCACTCTCTAGATAGCCCTTAGCACGTAAAGGAATATTATTTGGGGGTCCAGCCATGGAGAAGAGTTTAGACACGAGGAGAAGATAAGGAACACACCCATTATTAAGAAATCACATTAGGATTCTCTTTTTAACCTGTTCCTTAAATCACTAGTGCTTAGGAAATCTATTGGAGGCAGAAGCCGTCAAGGGTAGCTTAGGGTTAGGGTTAGGGTTAGGGTGAGGGTTAGGGTACGGCTTAGGGTACGGGTTCGGGGAGGGGTTCAGGTAGGGCGTAGGGTATGGGTTAGAGTTAGGGTTAGGGTTAGTGTTAGGGTTAGGGCTCGGTTTAGGGTACGGGTTAGGATTAGGGTACGCGTTAGTGTTAGGGTAGGGGTAAGGGTTAGGGTACGCTTTAGGGTGAGGGTAGTTATTAAACCTATCCCACTCTCTAGATACGCCTTAGCACGTAAAGGAATATTATTTGGGCGTCCAGCCATGGAGAAGGGTTTAGACACTAGGAGAAGATAAGGAACACACCCATTATCAAGAAATCACAATATGATTCTCTTTTTAAACTGTTCCTTAAAACACTAGTGGTTAGGAAATCTATTGGAGGCAGAAGCAGTCAAGGGTAGCTTAGGGTTAGGGTTAGGGTTAGGGTGAGGGTTAGGGTACGGCTTAGGGTACGGGTTCGGGGAGGGGTTCGGGTAGGGCGTAGGGTATGGGTTAGGGTTAGGGTTAGCGCTAGTGTTAGGGTTAGGGCTCGGTTTAGGGTACGGGTTAGGATTAGGGTACGCGTTAGGGTTAGGGTAGGGGTTAGGGTTAGGGTACGCGTTAGGGTGAGGGTAGTTATTAAACCTATCCCACTCTCTAGATACCCCTTAGCACGTAAAGGAATATTATTTGGGGGTCCAGCCATGGAGAAGAGTTTAGACACTAGGAGAAGATAAGGAACACACCCATTATCAAGAAATCACATTAGGATTCTCTTTTTAACCTGTTCCTTAAAACACTAGTGCTTAGGAAATCTATTGGAGGCAGAAGCAGTCAAGGGTAGCTTAGGGTTAGGGTTAGGGTTAGGGTGAGGTTTAGGGTATGGCTTAGGGTACGGGTTCGGGGAGGGGTTCGGGTAGGGCGTAGGGTATGGGTTAGGGTTAGGGTTAGGGCTAGTGTTAGGGTTAGGGCTCGGTTTGGGGTACGGGTTAGGATTAGGGTACGCGTTAGGGTTAGTGTAGGGGTTAGGGTTAGGGTACACGTTAGGGTGAGGGTAGTTATTAAACCTATCACACTCTCTAGATACCCCTTAGCACGTAAAGGAATATTATTTGGGGGTCCAGCCATGGAAAAGAATTTAGACAAGAGGAGAAGATAAGGAACACACCCATTATCAAGAAATCACATTAGGATTCTCTTTTTAACCTGTTCCTTAAATCACTAGTGCTTAGGAAATCTATTGGAGGCAGAAGCCGTCAAGGGTAGCTTAGGGTTAGGGTTAGGGTTAGGGTGAGGGTTAGGGTACGGCTTAGGGTACGGGTTCGGGGAGGGATTCGGATATGGCGTAGGGTATGGGTTAGAGTTAGGGTTAGGGTTAGTGTTAGGGTTAGGGCTCGGTTAAGGGTTCGGGTTAGGATTAGGGTACGCGTTATTGTTAAGGTAGCGGTTAGGGTTAGGGTACACTTTAGGGTGAGGGTAGTTATTAAACCTATCCCACTCTCTAGATACCCCTTAGCACGTAAAGGAATATTATTTGGGGGTCCAGCCATGGAGAAGGGTTTAGACACTAGGAGAAGATAAGGAACACACCCATTATCAAGAAATCACAATATGATTCTCTTTTTAAACTGTTCCTTAAAACACTAGTGGTTAGGAAATCTATTGGAGGCAGAAGCCGTCAAGGGTAGCTTAGGGTTAGGGTTAGGGTTAGGGTGAGGGTTAGTGTACGGCTTACGATAAGGGTTCGGGGAGGGGTTCGGGTAGGGCGTAGGGTATGGGTTAGGGTTAGGGTTAGGGCTAGTGTTAGGGTTAGGGCTCGGTTTAGGGTACGGGTTAGGATTAGGGTATGCGTTAGGGTTAGGGTAGGGGTTAGGGTTAGGGTACGCGTTAGGGTGAGGGTAGTTATTAAACCTATCCCACTCTCTAGATACCCCTTAGCACGTAAAGGAATATTATTTGGGGGTCCAGCCATGGAGAAGAGTTTAGACACGAGGAGAAGATAAGGAACACACCCATTATCAATAAATCACATTAGGATTCTCTTTTTAACCTGTTCCTTAAATCACTAGTGCTTAGGAAATCTTTTGGAGGCAGAAGCCGTCAAGGGTAGATTAGGGTTAGGGTTAGGGTTACGGTGAGGGTTAGGGTACGGCTTAGGGTACGGGTTCGGGGAGGGGTTCGGGTAGGGCGTAGGGTATGGGTTAGGGTTAGGGTTAGAGTTAGTGTTAGGGTTAGGGCTCGGTTTAGGGTATGGGTTAGGATTAGGGTACGCGTTAGGGTTAGGGTAGGGGTTAGTGTTAGGGTACGCGTTAGGGTGAGGGTAGTTATTAAAACTATCCCACTCTCTAGATACCCCTTAGCACGTAAAGGAATATTATTTGGGGGTCCAGCCATGGAGAAGAGTTTAGACACTAGGAGAAGATAAGGAACACACCCATTATCACGAAATCACATTAGGATTCTCTTTTTAACCTGTTCCTTAAAACACTAGTGCTTAGGAAATCTATTGGAGGCAGAAGCAGTCAAGGGTAGCTTAGGGTTAGGGTTTGGGTTAGGGTGAGGGCTAGGGTATGGCTTAGGGTACGGGTTCGGGGAGGGGTTCGGGTAGGGCGTAGGGTATGGGTTAGGGTTAGGGTTAGGGTTAGGGTTAGGGTTAGTGTTAGGATTAGGGCTCGGTTTAGGGTACGGGTTAGGATTAGGGTACGCGTTAGGGTGAGGGTAGTTATTAAACCTATCCCACTCTCTAGATACCCCTTAGCATGTACAGGAATATTATTGGGGGTCCAGCCATGGAGAAGAGTTTAGACACTAGGAGAAGATAAGGAACACACCCATTATCAGGAAATCACATTAGGATTCTCTTTTTAACCTGTTCCTTAAAACAGTAGTGCTTAGGAAATCTATTGGAGGCAGAAGCCGTCAAGGGTAGCTTAGGGTTAGGGTTAGGGTTAGGGTGAGGGTTAGGGTATGGCTTAGGGTACGGGTTCGGGGAGGGGTTCGGGTAGGCCGTAGGGTATGCGTAAGGGTTAGGGTTAGGGTTAGTGTTAGGGTTAGGGTTCGGTTTAGGGTACGGGTTAGGATTAGGGTACGCGTTAGTGTTAGGGTAGTGGTTAGGGTTAGGGTACGCGTTAGGGTGGGGGTAGTTATTAAACCTATCACACTCTCCAGATACCCATTAGCACGTAAAGGAATATTATTTGGGGGTCCAGCCTTGGAGAAGAGTTTAGACACGAGGAGAATATAAGGAACACACCCATTATCAAGAAATCACATTAGGATTCTCTTTTTAACCTGTTCCTTAAAACACTAGTGCTTAGGAAATCTATTGGAGGCAGAAGCAGTCAAGGGTAGCTTAGGCTTAGGGTTAGGGTTAGGGTGAGGGTTAGGGTACGGCTTAGGGTACGGGTTCGGGGAGGGGTTCGGGTAGGGCGTAGGGTATGGGTTAGGGTTAGGGTTAGGGCTAGTGTTAGGGTTAGGGCTCGGTTTAGGGGTACGGGTTAGGATTAGGGTATGCGTTAGGGTTAGGTTAGGGGTTAGGGTTAGGATACGCGTTAGAGTGAGGGTAGTTATTAAACCTATCCCACTCTCTAGATAGCCCTTAGCACGTAAAGGAATATTATTTGGGGGTCCAGGCATGGAGAAGAGTTTAGACACGAGGAGAAGATAAGGAACACACCCATTATTAAGAAATCACATTAGGATTCTCTTTTTAACCTGTTCCTTAAATCACTAGTGCTTAGGAAATCTATTGGAGGCAGAAGCCGTCAAGGGTAGCTTAGGGTTAGGGTTAGGGTTAGGGTGAGGGTTAGGGTACGGCTTAGGGTACGGGTTCGGGGAGGGGTTCAGGTAGGGCGTAGGGTATGGGTTAGAGTTAGGGTTAGGGTTAGTGTTAGGGTTAGGGCTCGGTTTAGGGTACGGGTTAGGATTAGGGTACGCGTTAGTGTTAGGGTAGGGGTTAGGGTTAGGGTACGCTTTAGGGTGAGGGTAGTTATTAAACCTATCCCACTCTCTAGATACGCCTTAGCACGTAAAGGAATATTATTTGGGCGTCCAGCCATGGAGAAGGGTTTAGACACTAGGAGAAGATAAGGAACACACCCATTATCAAGAAATCACAATATGATTCTCTTTTTAAACTGTTCCTTAAAACACTAGTGGTTAGGAAATCTATTGGAGGCAGAAGCAGTCAAGGGTAGCTTAGGGTTAGGGTTAGGGTTAGGGTGAGGGTTAGGGTACGGCTTAGGGTACGGGTTCGGGGAGGGGTTCGGGTAGGGCGTAGGGTATGGGTTAGAGTTAGAGTTAGGGTTAGTGTTAGGTTTAGGGCTCGGTTTAGGGTACGGGTTAGGATTAGGGTACTCGTTAGGTTTAGGGTAGCGGTTAGGGTTAGGGTACGCGTTAGGGTGAGGGTAGTTATTAAACCTATCACACTCTCTAGATACCCCTTAGCACGTAAAGGAATATTATTTGGGGGTCCAGCCATGGAGAAGAGTTTAGACACTAGGAGAAGATAAGGAACACACCCATTATCAAGAAATCACATTAGGATTCTCTTTTTAACCTGTTCCTTAAAACACTAGTGCTTAGGAAATCTATTGGAGGCAGAAGCCGTCAAGGGTAGCTTAGGTTTAGGTTAGGGTTAGGGTGAGGGTTAGGATACGGCTTAGGGTACGGGTTCGGGGAGGGGTTCGGGTAGGGCGTAGGGTATGGGTTAGGGTTAGGGTTAGCGCTAGTGTTAGGGTTAGGGCTCGGTTTAGGGTACGGGTTAGGATTAGGGTACGCGTTAGGGTTAGGGTACGGGTTAGGGTTAGGGTACGCGTTAGGGTGAGGGTAGTTATTAAACCTATCCCACTCTCTAGATACCCCTTAGCACTTAAAGGAATATTATTTGGGGGTCCAGCCATGGAGAAGAGTTTAGACACGAGGAGAATATAAGGAACACACCCATTATCAAGAAATCACATTAGGATTCTCTTTTTAACCTGTTCCTTAAAACACTAGTGCTTAGGAAATCTATTGGAGGCAGAAGCAGTCAAGGGTAGCTTAGGGTTAGGGTTAGGGTTAGGGTGAGGGTTAGGGTATGGCTTAGGGTACGGGTTCGGGGAGGGGTTCGGGTAGGGCGTAGGGTATGGGTTAGGATTAGCGTTAGGGTTAGTGTTAGGGTTAGGGCTCGGTTTAGGGTACGGGTTAGGATTAGGGTACGCATTAGGGTTAGGGTAGGGGTTAGGGTTAGGGTACGCGTTAGGGTGGGTGTAGTTATTAAACCTATCACACTCTCTAGATACCCCTTAGCACGTAAAGGAATATTATTTGGGGGTCCAGCCATGGAGAAGAGTTTAGACACGAGGAGAAGAAAAGGAACACACCCATTATCAAGAAATCACATTAGGATTCTCTTTTTAACCAGTTCCTTAAAACACTAGTGCTTAGGAAATCTATTGGAGGCAGAAGCCGTCAAGGGTAGCTTAGGGTTAGGGTTAGGGTTAGGGTGAGGGTTAGGGTACGGCTTACGATAAGGGTTCGGGGAGGGGTTCGGGTAGGGCGTAGGGTATGGGTTAGGGTTAGGGTTAGGGCTAGTGTTAGGGTTAGGGCTCGGTTTAGGGTACGGGTTAGGATTAGGGTATGCGTTAGGGTTAGGGTAGGGGTTAGGGTTAGGGTACGCGTTAGGGTGAGGGTAGTTATTAAACCTATCCCACTCTCTAGATAGCCCTTAGCACGTAAAGGAATATTATTTGGGGGTCCAGCCATGGAGAAGAGTTTAGACACGAGGAGAAGATAAGGAACACAACCATTATCAATAAATCACATTAGGATTCTCTTTTTAACCTGTTCCTTAAATCACTAGTGCTTAGGAAATCTTTTGGAGGCAGAAGCCGTCAAGGGTAGCTTAGGGTTAGGGTTAGGGTTAGGGTGAGGGTTAGGGTACGGGTTCGGGGAGGGGTTCGGGTAGGGCGTAGGGTATGGGTTAGGGTTAGGGTTAGGGTTAGTGTTAGGATTAGGGCTCGGTTTAGGGTACGGGTTAGGATTAGGGTACGCGTTAGGGTTAGGGTAGGGGTTAGGGTTAGTGTACGCGATAGGGTGAGGGTAGTTATTAAACCTAGCACACTCTCTAGATACCCCTTAGCACATAAAGAATATTATTTGGGGGTCCATCCATGGAGAAGAGTTTAGACACGAGGAGAAGATAAGGAACACACCCATTATCAAGAAATCACATTAGGATTCTCTTTTTAACATGTTCCTTAAAACACTAGTGCTTAGGAAATCTATTGGAGGCAGAAGCCGTCAAGGGTAACTTAGGGTTAGGGTTAGGGTTAGGGTGAGGGTTAGGGTACGGCTTAGGGTACGGGTTCGGGGAGGGGTTCGGGTAGGGCGTAGGGTATGTGTTAGGGTTAGGGTTAGAGTTAGTGTTAGGGTTAGGGCTCGGTTTAGGGTATGGGTTAGGATTAGGGTACGCGTTAAGGTTAGGGTAGGGGTTAGTGTTAGGGTACGCGTTAGGGTGAGGGTAGTTATTAAACCTATCCCACTCTCTAGATACCCCATAGCACGTAAAGGAATATTATTTGGGGGTCCAGCCATGGAGAAGAGTTTAGACACGAGGAGAAGATAAGGAACACACCCATTATCACGAAATCACATTAGGATTCTCTTTTTAACATTTTCCTTAAAACACTAGTGCTTAGGAAATCTATTGGAGGCAGAAGCCATCAAGGGTAGCTTAGGGTTAGGGTTAGGGTTAGGGTGAGGGTTAGGGTACGGCTTAGGGCACTGGTTCGGGGAGGTGTTCGGGTAGGGCGTAGGGTATGGGTTAGGGTTAGGGTTAGGGTTAGTGTTAGGGTTAGGGCCCGGTTTAGGGTACGGGTTAGGATTAGGGTACGTGTTAGGGTTAGTGTACGCGTTAGGGTGAGGGTAGTTATTAAACCTATTCGACTCTCTAGATACCCCTTAGCACGTACAGGAATATTATTGGGGGTCCAGCCATGGAGAAGAGTTTAGACACTAGGAGAAGATAAGGAACACACCCATTATCACGAAATCACATTAGGATTCTCTTTTTAACCTGTTCCTTAAAACACTAGTGCTTAGGAAATCTATTGGAGGCAGAAGCAGTCAAGGGTAGCTTAGGGTTAGGGTTAGGGTTAGGGTGAGGGTTACGGTACGGCTTAGGGTACGGGTTCGGGGAGGGGTTCGGGTAGGGATTAGGCTATGGGTTAGGGTTAGGGTTAGGGCTAGTGTTAGGGTTAGGGCTCGGTTTAGGGTACGGGTTAGGATTAGGGTACGCGTTAGGGTTAGGGTAGGGGTTAGGGTTAGGGTACGCGTTAGGGTGAGGGTAGTTATTAAACCTATCCCACTCTCTAGATACCCCTTAGCACGTAAAGGAATATTATTTGGGGGTCCAGCCATGGAGAAGAGTTTAGACACTAGGAGAAGATAAGGAACACACCCATTATCAAGAAATCACATTAGGATTCTCTTTTTAACCTGTTCCTTAAAACACTAGTGCTTAGGAAATCTATTGGAGGCAGAAGCAGTCAAGGGTAGCTTAGGGTTAGGGTTAGGGTTAGGGTGAGGTTTAGGGTATGGCTTAGGGTACGGGTTCGGGGAGGGGTTCGGGTAGGGCGTAGGGTATGGGTTAGGGTTAGGGTTAGGGCTAGTGTTAGGGTTAGGGCTCGGTTTGGGGTACGGGTTAGGATTAGGGTACGCGTTAGGGTTAGTGTAGGGGTTAGGGTTAGGGTACACGTTAGGGTGAGGGTAGTTATTAAACCTATCACACTCTCTAGATACCCCTTAGCACGTAAAGGAATATTATTTGGGGGTCCAGCCATGGAAAAGAATTTAGACAAGAGGAGAAGATAAGGAACACACCCATTATCAAGAAATCACATTAGGATTCTCTTTTTAACCTGTTCCTTAAATCACTAGTGCTTAGGAAATCTATTGGAGGCAGAAGCCGTCAAGGGTAGCTTAGGGTTAGGGTTAGGGTTAGGGTGAGGGTTAGGGTACGGCTTAGGGTACGGGTTCGGGGAGGGATTCGGATAGGGCGTAGGGTATGGGTTAGAGTTAGGGTTAGGGTTAGTGTTAGGGTTAGGGCTCGGTTAAGGGTTCGGGTTAGGATTAGGGTACGCGTTATTGTTAAGGTAGCGGTTAGGGTTAGGGTACACTTTAGGGTGAGGGTAGTTATTAAACCTATCCCACTCTCTAGATACCCCTTAGCACGTAAAGGAATATTATTTGGGGGTCCAGCCATGGAGAAGGGTTTAGACACTAGGAGAAGATAAGGAACACACCCATTATCAAGAAATCACAATATGATTCTCTTTTTAAACTGTTCCTTAAAACACTAGTGGTTAGGAAATCTATTGGAGGCAGAAGCCGTCAAGGGTAGCTTAGGGTTAGGGTTAGGGTTAGGGTGAGGGTTAGGGTACGGCTTACGATAAGGGTTCGGGGAGGGGTTCGGGTAGGGCGTAGGGTATGGGTTAGGGTTAGGGTTAGGGCTAGTGTTAGGGTTAGGGCTCGGTTTAGGGTACGGGTTAGGATTAGGGTATGCGTTAGGGTTAGGGTAGGGGTTAGGGTTAGGGTACGCGTTAGGGTGAGGGTAGTTATTAAACCTATCCCACTCTCTAGATACCCCTTAGCACGTAAAGGAATATTATTTGGGGGTCCAGCCATGGAGAAGAGTTTAGACACGAGGAGAAGATAAGGAACACACCCATTATCAATAAATCACATTAGGATTCTCTTTTTAACCTGTTCCTTAAATCACTAGTGCTTAGGAAATCTATTGGAGGCAGAAGCCGTCAAGGGTAGCTTAGGGTTAGGGTTAGGGTTAGGGTGAGGGTTAGGGTACGGCTTAGGGCACTGGTTCGGGGAGGTGTTCGGGTAGGGCGTAGGGTATGGGTTAGGGTTAGGGTTAGGGTTAGTGTTAGGGTTAGGGCTCGGTTTAGGGTACGGGTTAGGATTAGGGTACGTGTTAGGGTTAGTGTACGCGTTAGGGTGAGGGTAGTTATTAAACCTATTCGACTCTCTAGATACCCCTTAGCACGTACAGGAATATTATTTGGGGGTCCAGCCATGGAGAAGAGTTTAGACACTAGGAGAAGATAAGGAACACACCCATTATCAAGAAATCACATTAGGATTCTCTTTTTAACCTGTTCCTTAAAACACTAGTGCTTAGGAAATCTATTGGAGGCAGAAGCAGTCAAGGGTAGCTTAGGGTTAGGGTTAGGGTTAGGGTGAGGGTTAGGGTACGGCTTAGGGTACGGGTTCGGGGAGGGGTTCGGGTAGGGCGTAGGCTATGGGTTAGGGTTAGGGTTAGGGTTAGTGTTAGGGTTAGGGCTCGGTTTAGGGTACGGGTTAGGATTAGGGTACGCGTTAATGTTAGGGTAGGGGTTAGGGTTAGGGTATGCGATAGGGTGAGGTTAGTTATTAAACCTATCCCACTCTCTAGATACCCCTTAGCACGTAAAGGAATATTATTTGGGGGTCCAGCCATGGAGAAGAGTTTAGACACTAGGAGAAGATAAGGAACACACCCATTATCAAGAAATCACATTAGGATTCTCTTTTTAACCTGTTCCTTAAAACACTAGTGCTTAGGAAATCTACTGGAGGCAGAAGCAGTCAAGGGTAGCTTAGGGTTAGGGTTAGGGTTAGGGTGAGGTTTAGGGTATAGCTTAGGGTACGGGTTCGGGGAGGGGTTCGGGTAGGGCATAGGGTATGGGTTAGGGTTAGGGTTAGGGCTAGTGTTAGGGTTAGGGCTCGGTTTGGGGTACGGGTTAGGATTAGGGTACGCGTTAGGGTTAGTGTAGGGGTTAGGGTTAGGGTACACGTTAGGGTGAGGGTAGTTATTAAACCTATCACACTCTCTAGATACCCCTTAGCACGTAAAGCAAATTATTTGGGGGTCCAGCCATGGAAAAGAATTTAGACAAGAGGAGAAGATAAGGAACACACCCATTATCAAGAAATCACATTAGGATTCTCTTTTTAACCTGTTCCTTAAATCACTAGTGCTTAGGAAATCTATTGGAGGCAGAAGCCGTCAAGGGTAGCTTAGGGTTAGGGTTAGGGTTAGGGTGAGGGTTAGGGTACGGCTTAGGGTACGGGTTCGGGGAGGGATTCGGATAGGGCGTAGGGTATGGGTTAGAGTTAGGGTTAGGGTTAGTGTTAGGGTTAGGGCTCGGTTAAGGGTTCGGGTTAGGATTAGGGTACGCGTTATTGTTAAGGTAGCGGTTAGGGTTAGGGTACGCTTTAGGGTGAGGGTAGTTATTAAACTTATCCCACTATCTAGATACCCCTTAGCACGTAAAGGAATATTATTTGGGGGTCCAGCCATGGAGAAGGGTTTAGACACTAGGAGAAGATAAGGAACACACCCATTATCAAGAAATCACAATATGATTCTCTTTTTAAACTGTTCCTTAAAACACTAGTGGTTAGGAAATCTATTGGAGGCAGAAGCACTCAAGGGTAGCTTAGGGTTAGGGTTAGGGTTAGGGTGAGGGTTAGGGTACGGCTTACGATAAGGGTTCGGGGAGGGGTTCGGGTAGGGCGTAGGGTATGGGTTAGGGTTAGGGTTAGGGCTAGTGTTAGGGTTAGGGCTCGGTTTAGGGTACGGGTTAGGATTAGGGTATGCGTTAGGGTTAGGGTAGGGGTTAGCGTTAGGGTACGCGTTAGGGTGAGGGTAGTTATTAAACCTATCCCACTCTCTAGATACCCCTTAGCACGTAAAGGAATATTATTTGGGGGTCCAGCCATGGAGAAGAGTTTAGACACGAGGAGAAGATAAGGAACACACCCATTATCAATAAATCACATTAGGATTCTCTTTTTAACCTGTTCCTTAAATCACTAGTGCTTAGGAAATCTTTTGGAGGCAGAAGCCGTCAAGGGTAGATTAGGGTTAGGGTTAGGGTTAGGGTGAGGGTTAGGGTACGGCTTAGGGTACGGGTTCGGGGAGGGGTTCGGGTAGGGCGTAGGGTATGGGTTAGGGTTAGGGTTAGGGTTAGTGTTAGGATTAGGGTTCGGTTTAGGGTACGGGTTAGGATTAGGGTACGCGTTACGGTTAGGGTAGGGGTTAGGGTTAGGGTACGCGATAGGGTGAGGGTAGTTATTAAACCTATCACACTCTCTAGATACCCCTTAGCACATAAAGTAATATTATTTGGGGGTCCATCCATGGAGAAGAGTTTAGACACGAGGAGAAGATAAGGAACACACCCATTATCACGAAATCACATTAGGATTCTCTTTTTAACATGTTCCTTAAAACACTACTGCTTAGGAAATCTATTGGAGGCAGAAGCCGTCAAGGGTAGCTTAGGGTTAGAGTTAGGGTTAGGGTGAGGGTTAGGGTACGGCTTAGGGCACGGGTTCGGGGAGGGGTTCGGGTAGGGCGTAGGGTATGGGTTAGGGTTAGGGTTAGGGTTAGTGTTAGGTTTAGGGCTCGGCTTAGGGTACGGGTTAGGATTAGGGTACGTGTTAGGGTTAGTGTACGCGTTAGGGTTAGGGTTAGGGTTAGGGTGAGGGTTAGGGTACGGGTTCGGGAAGGGGTTCGGGTACGGCGTAGGGTATGGGTTAGATTTAGGGTTATTGTTAGTGTTAGGGTTAGGTCTCGGTTTATGGTATGGGTTAGGATTAGGGTATGCGTTAGGGTTAGGGTAGGGGTTAGGGTTAGCGTACGCGTTAGGGTGAGGGTAGTTATTAAACTTATCCCACTCTCTAGATACCCCTTAGGACGTAAAAGAATATTATTTGGGGGTCCAGCCATGGAGAAGAGTTTAGACACCAGGATAAGATAAGGAACACACCCATTATCAAGAAGTCACATTAGGATTCTCTTTTGAACCTGTTTTTTAAAACACTACTGTTTAGGAAATCTATTGCAGGCAGAAGCAGTCAAGGGTAGCTTAGCATTAGGGTTAGGGTTAGGGTACGGCTTAGGGTACGGGTTAGGTGAGGGGTTCGGGTAGGGCGTAGTGTATGGGTTAGGGTTAGGGTTAGGGTTAGTGTTAGGGTTAGGGCTCGGTTTAGGGTACGGTTTAGGATTAGTGTATGCGTTAGTGTTAGGGTAGGGGTTAGGGTTAGGGTACGCATTAGGGTTAGGGTAGTTATTAAACCTATCCCACTCTGTAGATACCCCTTAGCACGTAAAGGAATATTATTTTGGGGTCCAGCCATGGAGAAGAGTTTCGACACTAGGATAAGATAAAGATCACACCCATTATGAAGAAATCACATTAGGATTCTCTTTTTAACCTATTCCTTAAAACACTAGTGCTGAGGAAATCTATTGGAGGCAGAAGCAGTCAAGGGTAGCTTAGGGTTAGGGTTAGGGTTAGGGTGAGGGTTAGGGTACGGGTTCGGGGACGGGTTCGGGAAGGGCGTAGGGTATGGGTTAGGATTAGGGTACGCGTTAGGGTTAGGGTAGGGGTTAGGGTTAGGGTACGCATTAGGGTGAGGGTAGTTATTAAACCTATCCCACTCTCTAGATACCCCTTAGCACGTAAAGGAATATTATTTGGGGGTCCAGCCATGGAGAAGAGTTTAGACACTAGGAGAAGATAAGGAACACACCCATTATCACGAAATCACATTAGGATTCTCTTTTTAACCTGTTCCTTAAAACACTAGTGCTTAGGAAATCTATTGGAGGCAGAAGCAGTCAAGGGTAGCTTAGGGTTAGGGTTAGGGTTAGGGTGAGGGTTAGGGTACGGCTTACGATAAGGGTTCGGGGAGGGGTTCGGGTAGGGCGTAGGGTATGGGTTAGGGTTAGGGTTAGGGCTAGTGTTAGGGTTAGGGCTCGGTTTAGGGTACGGGTTAGGATTAGGGTATGCGTTAGGGTTAGGGTAGGGGTTAGGGTTAGGGTACGCGTTAGGGTGAGGGTAGTTATTAAACCTATCCCACTCTCTAGATACCCCTTAGCACGTAAAGGAATATTATTTGGGGGTCCAGCCATGGAGAAGAGTTTAGACACTAGGAGAAGATAAGGAACACACCCATTATCACGAAATCACATTAGGATTCTCTTTTTAACCTGTTCCTTAAAACACTAGTGCTTAGGAAATCTATTGGAGGCAGAAGCAGTCAAGGGTAGCTTAGGGTTAGGGTTTGGGTTAGGGTGAGGGCTAGGGTATGGCTTAGGGTACGGGTTCGGGGAGGGGTTCGGGTAGGGCGTAGGGTATGGGTTAGGGTTAGGGTTAGGGTTAGTGTTAGGATTAGGGCTCGGTTTAGGGTACGGGTTAGGAGTAGGGTATGCGTTAGGGTTAGGGTAGGGGTTAGGGTTAGGGTACGCGATAGGGTGAGGGTAGTTATTAAACCTATCACACTCTCTAGATACCCCTTAGCACATAAAGGAATATTATTTGGGGGTCCATCCATGGAGAAGAGTTTAGACACGAGGAGAAGATAAGGAACACACCCATTATCAAGAAATCACATTAGGATTCTCTTTTTAACATGTTCCTTAAAACACTAGTGCTTAGGAAATCTATTGGAGGCAGAAGCCGTCAAGGGTAGCTTAGGGTTAGGGTTAGGGTTAGGGTGAGGGTTAGGGTGAGGGTTAGGGTACGGCGTAGGGTACGGGTTCGGGGAGGGATTCGGATAGGGCGTAGGATATGGGTTAGAGTTAGGGTTAGGGTTAGTGTTAGGGTTAGGGCTCGGTTAAGGGTTCGGGTTAGGATTAGGGTACGCGTTATTGTTAAGGAAGCGGTTAGGGTTAGGTTACGCTTTAGGGTGAGGGTAGTTATTAAACCTATCCCACTCTCTAGATACCCCTTAGCACGTAAAGGAATATTATTTGGGGTTCCAGCCATGGAGAAGGGTTTAGACACTAGGAGAAGATAAGGAACACACCCATTATCAAGAAATCACAATATGATTCTCTTTTTAAACTGTTCCTTAAAACACTAGTGGTTAGGAAATCTATTGGAGGCAGAAGCACTCAAGGGTAGCTTAGGGTTAGGGTTAGGGTTAGGGTGAGGGTTAGGGTATGGCTTAGGGTACGGGTTCGGGGAGGGATTCGGGTAGGGCGTAGGGTATGGGTTAGGGTTAGGGTTAGGGTTAGTGTTAGGGTTAGGGCTCGGTTTAGGGTATGGGTTAGGATTAGGGTACTCGTTAGGGTTAGGGTAGCGGTTAGGGTTAGGTTACGCGTTAGGGTGAGGGTAGTTATTAAACCTATCCCACTCTCTAGATACCCCTTAGCACGTAAAGGAATATTATTTGGGGGTCCAGCCATGGAGAAGAGTTTAGACACTAGGAGAAGATAAGGAACACACCCATTATCACGAAATCACATTAGGATTCTCTTTTTAACCTGTTCCTTAAAACACTAGTGCTTAGGAAATCTATTGGAGGCAGAAGCAGTCAAGGGTAGCTTAGGGTTAGGGTTAGGGTTAGGGTGAGGGTTAGGGTACGGCTTAGGGTACGGGTTCGGGAAGGGGTTCGGGTACGGCGTAGGGTATGGGTTAGGGTTAGGGTTATTGTTAGTGTTAGGGTTAGGTCTCGGTTTATGGTATGGGTTAGGATTAGGGTATGCGTTAGGGTTATGGTAGGGGTTAGGGTTAGGGTACGCGTTAGGGTGAGGGTAGTTATTAAACCTATCGCACTCTCTAGATACCCCTTAGGACGTAAAAGAATATTATTTCGGGGTCCAGCCATGGAGAAGAGTTTAGACACCAGGATAAGATAAGGAACACATCCATTATCAAGAAGTCACATTAGGATTCTCTTTTGAACCTGTTTTTTAAAACACTACTGTTTAGGAAATCTATTGCAGGCAGAATCAGTCAAGGGTAGCTTAGCATTAGGGTTAGGGTTAGGGTACGGCTTAGGGTACGGGTTAGGTGAGGGGTTCGGGTAGGGCGTAGGGTATGGGTTAGGGTTAGGGTTAGGGTTAGTGTTAGGGTTAGGGCTCGGTTTAGGGTATGGTTTAGGATTAGTGTATGCGTTAGTGTTAGGGTAGGGGTTAGGGTTAGGGTACGCATTAGGGTTAGGGTAGTTATTAAACCTATCCCACTCTGTAGATACCCCTTAGCACGTAAAGGAATATTATTTTGGGGTCCAGCCATGGAGAAGAGTTTCGACACTAGGATAAGATAAAGATCACACCCATTATGAAGAAATCACATTAGGATTCTCTTTTTAACCTATTCCTTAAAACACTAGTGCTGAGGAAATCTATTGGAGGCAGAAGCAGTCAAGGGTAGCTTAGGGTTAGGGTTAGGGTTAGGGTGAGGGTTAGGGTACGGGTTCGGGGATGGGTTCGGGAAGGGCGTAGGGTATGGGTTAGGATTAGGGTACGCGTTAGGGTTAGGGTAGGGGTTAGGGTTAGGTTACGCATTAGGGTGAGGGTAGTTATTAAACCTATCCCACTCTCTAGATACCCCTTAGCACGTAAAGGAATATTATTTGGGGGTCCAGCCATGGAGAAGAGTTTAGACACTAGGAGAAGATAAGGAACACACCCATTATCACGAAATCACATTAGGATTCTCTTTTTAACCTGTTCCTTAAAACACTAGTGCTTAGGAAATCTATTGGAGGCAGAAGCAGTCAAGGGTAGCTTAGGGTTAGGGTTTGGGTTAGTGTGAGGGCTAGGGTATGGCTTAGGGTACGGGTTCGGGGAGGGGTTCGGGTAGGTCGTAGGGTATGGGTTAGGGTTAGGGTTAGGGTTAGTGTTAGGGTTAGGGCTCGGTTTAGGGTACGGGTTAGGATTAGGGTACGCGTTAGGGTTAGGGTAGGGGTTAGGGTTAGGGTACGCGTTAGGGTGGGGGTAGTTATTAAACCTATCACACTCTCTAGATACCCCTTAGCACGTAAAGGAATATTATTTGGGGGTCCATCCATGGAGAAGAGTTTAGACACGAGGAGAAGATAAGGAACACACCCATTATCAAGAAATCACATTAGGATTCTCTTTTTAACATGTTCCTTAAAACACTAGTGCTTAGGAAATCTATTGGAGGCAGAAGCCGTCAAGGGTAGCTTAGGGTTAGGGTTAGGGTTAGGGTGAGGGTTAGGGTGAGGGTTAGGGTACGGCGTAGGGTACGGGTTCGGGGAGGGATTCGGATAGGGCGTAGGGTATGGGTTAGAGTTAGGGTTAGGGTTAGTGTTAGGGTTAGGGCTCGGTTAAGGGTTCGGGTTAGGATTAGGGTACGCGTTATTGTTAAGGAAGCGGTTAGGGTTAGGTTACGCTTTAGGGTGAGGGTAGTTATTAAACCTATCCCACTCTCTAGATACCCCTTAGCACGTAAAGGAATATTATTTGGGGTTCCAGCCATGGAGAAGGGTTTAGACACTAGGAGAAGATAAGGAACACACCCATTATCAAGAAATCACAATATGATTCTCTTTTTAAACTGTTCCTTAAAACACTAGTGGTTAGGAAATCTATTGGAGGCAGAAGCACTCAAGGGTAGCTTAGGGTTAGGGTTAGGGTTAGGGTGAGGGTTAGGGTATGGCTTAGGGTACGGGTTCGGGGAGGGATTCGGGTAGGGCGTAGGGTATGGGTTAGGGTTAGGGTTAGGGTTAGTGTTAGGGTTAGGGCTCGGTTTAGGGTATGGGTTAGGATTAGGGTACTCGTTAGGGTTAGGGTAGCGGTTAGGGTTAGGTTACGCGTTAGGGTGAGGGTAGTTATTAAACCTATCCCACTCTCTAGATACCCCTTAGCACGTAAAGGAATATTATTTGGGGGTCCAGCCATGGAGAAGAGTTTAGACACTAGGAGAAGATAAGGAACACACCCATTATCACGAAATCACATTAGGATTCTCTTTTTAACCTGTTCCTTAAAACACTAGTGCTTAGGAAATCTATTGGAGGCAGAAGCAGTCAAGGGTAGCTTAGGGTTAGGGTGAGGGTTAGGGTACGGCTTAGGGTACGGGTTCGGGAAGGGGTTCGGGTACGGCGTAGGGTATGGGTTAGGGTTAGGGTTATTGTTAGTGTTAGGGTTAGGTCTCGGTTTATGGTATGGGTTAGGATTAGGGTATGCGTTAGGGTTATGGTAGGGGTTAGGGTTAGGGTACGCGTTAGGGTGAGGGTAGTTATTAAACCTATCGCACTCTCTAGATACCCCTTAGGACGTAAAAGAATATTATTTCGGGGTCCAGCCATGGAGAAGAGTTTAGACACCAGGATAAGATAAGGAACACATCCATTATCAAGAAGTCACATTAGGATTCTCTTTTGAACCTGTTTTTTAAAACACTACTGTTTAGGAAATCTATTGCAGGCAGAATCAGTCAAGGGTAGCTTAGCATTAGGGTTAGGGTTAGGGTACGGCTTAGGGTACGGGTTAGGTGAGGGGTTCGGGTAGGGCGTAGGGTATGGGTTAGGGTTAGGGTTAGGGTTAGTGTTAGGGTTAGGGCTCGGTTTAGGGTATGGTTTAGGATTAGTGTATGCGTTAGTGTTAGGGTAGGGGTTAGGGTTAGGGTACGCATTAGGGTTAGGGTAGTTATTAAACCTATCCCACTCTGTAGATACCCCTTAGCACGTAAAGGAATATTATTTTGGGGTCCAGCCATGGAGAAGAGTTTCGACACTAGGATAAGATAAAGATCACACCCATTATGAAGAAATCACATTAGGATTCTCTTTTTAACCTATTCCTTAAAACACTAGTGCTGAGGAAATCTATTGGAGGCAGAAGCAGTCAAGGGTAGCTTAGGGTTAGGGTTAGGGTTAGGGTGAGGGTTAGGGTACGGGTTCGGGGATGGGTTCGGGAAGGGCGTAGGGTATGGGTTAGGATTAGGGTACGCGTTAGGGTTAGGGTAGGGGTTAGGGTTAGGTTACGCATTAGGGTGAGGGTAGTTATTAAACCTATCCCACTCTCTAGATACCCCTTAGCACGTAAAGGAATATTATTTGGGGGTCCAGCCATGGAGAAGAGTTTAGACACTAGGAGAAGATAAGGAACACACCCATTATCACGAAATCACATTAGGATTCTCTTTTTAACCTGTTCCTTAAAACACTAGTGCTTAGGAAATCTATTGGAGGCAGAAGCAGTCAAGGGTAGCTTAGGGTTAGGGTTTGGGTTAGTGTGAGGGCTAGGGTATGGCTTAGGGTACGGGTTCGGGGAGGGGTTCGGGTAGGTCGTAGGGTATGGGTTAGGGTTAGGGTTAGGGTTAGTGTTAGGGTTAGGGCTCGGTTTAGGGTACGGGTTAGGATTAGGGTACGCGTTAGGGTTAGGGTAGGGGTTAGGGTTAGGGTACGCGTTAGGGTGGGGGTAGTTATTAAACCTATCACACTCTCTAGATACCCCTTAGCACGTAAAGGAATATTATTTGGGGGTCCAGCCATGGAGAAGAGTTTAGACACTAGGAGAAGATAAGGAACACACCCATTATCAAGAAATCACATTAGGATTCTCTTTTTAACCTGTTCCTTAAAACACTAGTGCTTAGGAAATCTATTGGAGGCAGAAGCAGTCAAGGGTAGCTTAGGGTTAGGGTTAGGGTGAGGGTGAGGGTTAGGGTACGGCTTAGGGTACGGGTTCGGGGAGGGGTTCGGGTAGGGCGTAGGGTATGGGTTAGGGTTAGGGTTAGCGCTAGTGTTAGGGATAGGGCTCGGTTTAGGGTACGGGTTAGGATTAGGGTACGCGTTAGGGTTAGTGTAGGGGTTAGGGTTAGGGTACGCGTTAGGGTGAGGGTAGTTATTAAACCTATCCCACTCTCTAGATACCCCTTAGCACGTAAAGGAATATTATTTGGGGGTCCAGCCATGGAGAAGAGTTTAGACACTAGGAGAAGATAAGGAACACACCCATTATCAAGAAATCACATTAGGATTCTCTTTTTAACCTGTTCCTTAAAACACTAGTGCTTAGGAAATCTATTGGAGGGAGAAGCAGTCAAGGGTAGCTTAGGGTTAGGGTTAGGGTTAGGGTGAGGGTTAGGGTACGGCTTAGGGTACGGGTTCGGGGAGGGGTTCGGGTAGGGCGTAGGCTATGGGTTAGGGTTAGGGTTAGGGTTAGTGTTTGGGTTAGGGCTCGGTTTAGGGTACGGGTTAGGATTAGGGTACGCGTTAGTGTTAGGGTAGGGGTTAGGGTTAGGGTTAGGGTATGCGATAGGGTGAGGTTAGTTATTAAACCTATCCCACTCTCTAGATACCCCTTAGCACGTAAAGGAATATTATTTGCGGATCCAGCCATGGAGAAGTGTTTAGACACTAGGAGAAGATAAGGAACACACCCATTATCAAGAAATCATTTTAGGATTCTCTTTTTAACCTGTTCCTTAAAACACTAGTGCTTAGGAAATCTATTGGAGGCAGAAGCAGTCAAGGGTAGCTTAGGGTTAGGGTTAGGGTTAGGGTGAGGTTTAGGGTATGGCTTAGGGTACGGGTTCGGGGAGGGGTTCGGGTAGGGCGTAGGGTATGGGTTAGGGTTAGGGTTAGGGCTAGTGTTAGGGTTAGGGCTCGGTTTGGGGTACGGGTTAGGATTAGGGTACGCGTTAGCGTTAGTGTAGGGGTTAGGGTTAGGGTACACGTTAGGGTGAGGGTAGTTATTAAACCTATCACACTCTCTAGATACCCCTTAGCACGTAAAGGAATATTATTTGGGGGTCCAGCCATGGAAAAGAGTTTAGACAAGAGGAGAAGATAAGGAACACACCCATTATCAAGAAATCACATTAGGATTCTCTTTTTAACCTGTTCCTTAAATCACTAGTGCTTAGGAAATCTATTGGAGGCAGAAGCCGTCAAGGGTAGCTTAGGGTTAGGGTTAGGGTTAGGGTGAGGGTTAGGGTACGGCTTAGGGTACGGGATCAGGGAAGGATTCGGATAGGGCGTAGGGTATGGGTTAGAGTTAGGGTTAGGGTTAGTTTTAGGGTTAGGGCTCGGTTAAGGGTTCGGGTTAGGATTAGGGTACGCGTTATTGTTAAGGTAGCGGTTAGGGTTAGGGTACGCTTTAGGGTGAGGGTAGTTATTAAACCTATCCCACTCTCTAGATACCCCTTAGCACGTAAAGGAATATTATTTGGGGGTCCAGCCATGGAGAAGGGTTTAGACACTAGGAGAAGATAAGGAACACACCCATTATCAAGAAATCACAATATGATTCTCTTTTTAAACTGTTCCTTAAAACACTAATGGTTAGGAAATCTATTGGAGGCAGAAGCAGTCAAGGGTAGCTTAGGGTTAGGGTTAGGGTTAGGGTGAGGGTTAGGGTACGGCTTAGGGTACGGGTTCGGGGAGGGATTCGGGTAGGGCGTAGGGTATGGGTTAGGGTTAGGGTTAGGGTTAGTGTTAGGGTTAGGGCTCGGTTTAGGGTATGGGTTAGGATTAGGGTACTCGTTAGGGTTAGGGTAGCGGTTAGGGTTAGGTTACGCGTTAGGGTGAGGGTAGTTATTAAACCTATCCCACTCTCTAGATACCCCTTAGCACGTAAAGGAATATTATTTGGGGGTCCAGCCATGGAGAAGAGTTTAGACACTAGGAGAAGATAAGGAACACACCCATTATCACGAAATCACATTAGGATTCTCTTTTTAACCTGTTCCTTAAAACACTAGTGCTTAGGAAATCTATTGGAGGCAGAAGCAGTCAAGGGTAGCTTAGGGTTAGGGTTAGGGTTAGGGTGAGGGTTAGGGTACGGCTTAGGGTACGGGTTCGGGAAGGGGTTCGGGTACGGCGTAGGGTATGGGTTAGGGTTAGGGTTATTGTTAGTGTTAGGGTTAGGTCTCGGTTTATGGTATGGGTTAGGATTAGGGTATGCGTTAGGGTTAGGGTAGGGGTTAGAGTTAGGGTACGCGTTAGGGTGAGGGTAGTTATTAAACCTATCCCACTCTCTAGATACCCCTTAGGACGTAAAAGAATATTATTTGGGGGTCCAGCCATGGAGAAGAGTTTAGACACCAGGATAAGATAAGGAACACACCCATTATCAAGAAGTCACATTAGGATTCTCTTTTGAACCTGTTTTTTAAAACACTACTGTTTAGGAAATCTATTGCAGTCAGAAGCAGTCAAGGGTAGCTTAGCATTAGGGTTAGGGTTAGGGTACGGCTTAGGGTACGGGTTAGGTGAGGGGTTCGGGTAGGGCGTAGGGTATGGGTTAGGGTTAGGGTTAGGGTTAGTGTTAGGGTTAGGGCTCGGTTTAGGGTACGGTTTAGGATTAGTGTATGCGTTAGTGTTGGGGTAGGGGTTAGGGTTAGGGTACGCATTAGGGTTAGGGTAGTTATTAAACCTATCCCACTCTGTAGATACCCCTTAGCACGTAAAGGAATATTATTTTGGGGTCCAGCCATGGAGAAGAGTTTCGACTCTAGGATAAGATAAAGATCACACCCATTATAAAGAAATCACATTAGGATTCTCTTTTTAACCTATTCCTTAAAACACTAGTGCTGAGGAAATCTATTGGAGGCAGAAGCAGTCAAGGGTAGCTTAGGGTTAGGGTTAGGGTTAGGGTGAGGGTTAGGGTACGGGTTCGGGGACGGGTTCGGGAAGGGCGTAGGGTATGGGTTAGGATTAGGGTACGCGTTAGGGTTAGGGTAGGTGCTAGGGTTAGGGTACGCGATAGGGTGAGGGTAGTTATTAAACCTATCACACTCTCTAGATACCCCTTAGCACATAAAGGAATATTATTTGGGGGTCCATCCATGGAGAAGAGTTTAGACACGAGGAGAAGATAAGGAACACACCCATTATCAAGAAATCACATTAGGATTCTCTTTTTAACATGTTCCTTAAAACACTAGTGCTTAGGAAATCTATTGGAGGCAGAAGCCGTCAAGGGTAGCTTAGGGTTAGGGTTAGGGTTAGGGTGAGGGTTAGGGTACGGCTTAGGGCACGGGTTCGGGGAGGGGTTCGGGTAGGGCGTAGGGTATGGGTTAGGGTTAGGGTTAGGGTTAGTGTTAGGGTTAGGGCTCGGTTTAGGGTATGGGTTAGGATTAGGGTACGCGTTAGGTTTAGGGTAGGGGTTAGGGTTAGGGTACTCGTTACGGTGGGGGTAGTTATTAAACCTATCACACTCTCTAGATACCCCTTAGCACGTAAAGGAATATTATTTGGGGGTCCAGCCATGGAGAAGAATTTAGACGTTAGGAGAAGATAAGGAACACACCCATTATCAAGAAATCACATTAGGATTCTCTTTTTAACCTGTTCCTTAAAACACTAGTGCTTAGGAAATCTATTGGAGGCAGAAGCAGTCAAGGGTAGCTTAGGGTTAGGGTTAGGGTTAGGGTGAGGGTTAGGGTACGGCTTAGGGTACGGGTTCGGGTAGGGCGTAGGGTATGGGTTAGGGTTAGGGTTAGGGTTAGTGTTAGGGTTAGGGCTCGGTTTAGGGTATGGGTTAGGATTAGGGTACTCGTTAGGGTTAGGGTAGCGGTTAGGGTTAGGTTACGCGTTAGGGTGAGGGTAGTTATTAAACCTATCCCACTCTCTAGATACCCCTTAGCACGTAAAGGAATATTATTTGGGGGTCCAGCCATGGAGAAGAGTTTAGACACTAGGAGAAGATAAGGAACACACCCATTATCACGAAATCACATTAGGATTCTCTTTTTAACCTGTTCCTTAAAACACTAGTGCTTAGGAAATCTATTGGAGGCAGAAGCAGTCAAGGGTAGCTTAGGGTTAGGGTTAGGGTTAGGGTGAGGGTTAGGGTACGGCTTAGGGTACGGGTTCGGGAAGGGGTTCGGGTACGGCGTAGGGTATGGGTTAGGGTTAGGGTTATTGTTAGTGTTAGGGTTAGGTCTCGGTTTATGGTATGGGTTAGGATTAGGGTATGCGTTAGGGTTAGGGTAGGGGTTAGGGTAGGGTACGCGTTAGGGTGAGGGTAGTTATTAAACCTATCCCACTCTCTAGATACCCCTTAGGACGTAAAAGAATATTATTTGGGGGTCCAGCCATGGAGAAGAGTTTAGACACCAGGATAAGATAAGGAACACACCCATTATCAAGAAGTCACATTAGGATTCTCTTTTGAACCTGTTTTTTAAAACACTACTGTTTAGGAAATCTATTGCAGTCAGAAGCAGTCAAGGGTAGCTTAGCATTAGGGTTAGGGTTAGGGTACGGCTTAGGGTACGGGTTAGGTGAGGGGTTCGGGTAGGGAGTAGGGTATGGGTTAGGGTTAGGGTTAGGGTTAGTGTTAGGGTTAGGGCTCGGTTTAGGGTACGGTTTAGGATTAGTGTATGCGTTAGTGTTGGGGTAGGGGTTAGGGTTAGGGTACGCATTAGGGTTAGGGTAGTTATTAAACCTATCCCACTCTGTAGATACCCCTTAGCACGTAAAGGAATATTATTTTGGGGTCCAGCCATGGAGAAGAGTTTCGACTCTAGGATAAGATAAAGATCACACCCATTATAAAGAAATCACATTAGGATTCTCTTTTTAACCTAATCCTTAAAACACTAGTGCTGAGGAAATCTATTGGAGGCAGAAGCAGTCAAGGGTAGCTTAGGGTTAGGGTTAGGGTTAGGGTGAGGGTTAGGGTACGGGTTCGGGGACGGGTTCGGGAAGGGCGTAGGGTATGGGTTAGGATTAGGGTACGCGTTAGGGTTAGGGTAGGTGCTAGGGTTAGGGTACGCGATAGGGTGAGGGTAGTTATTAAACCTATCACACTCTCTAGATACCCCTTAGCACATAAAGGAATATTATTTGGGGGTCCATCCATGGAGAAGAGTTTAGACACGAGGAGAAGATAAGGAACACACCCATTATCAAGAAATCACATTAGGATTCTCTTTTTAACATGTTCCTTAAAACACTAGTGCTTAGGAAATCTATTGGAGGCAGAAGCCGTCAAGGGTAGCTTAGGGTTAGGGTTAGGGTTAGGGTGAGGGTTAGGGTACGGCTTAGGGCACGGGTTCGGGGAGGGGTTCGGGTAGGGCGTAGGGTATGGGTTAGGGTTAGGGTTAGGGTTAGTGTTAGGGTTAGGGCTCGGTTTAGGGTACGGGTTAGGATTAGGGTACGCGTTAGGGTTAGGGTAGGGGTTAGGGTTAGGGTACTCGTTAGGGTGGGGGTAGTTATTAAACCTATCACACTCTCTAGATACCCCTTAGCACGTAAAGGAATATTATTTGGGGGTCGAGCCATGGAGAAGAGTTTAGACATTAGGAGAAGATAAGGAACACACCCATTATCAAGAAATCACATTAGGATTCTCTTTTTAACCTGTTCCTTAAATCACTAGTGCTTAGGAAATCTATTGGAGGCAGAAGCCGTCAAGGGTAGCTTAGGGTTAGGGTTAGGGTGAGGGTTAGGGTACGGCTTAGGGTACGGGATCGGGGAGGGATTCGGATAGGGCGTAGGGTATGGGTTAGAGTTAGGGTTAGGGTTAGTTTTAGGGTTAGGGCTCGGTTAAGGGTTCGGGTTAGGATTAGGGTACGCGTTATTGTTAAGGTAGCGGTTAGGGTTAGGGTACGCTTTACGGTGAGGGTAGTTATTAAACCTATCCCACTCTCTAGATACCCCTTAGCACGTAAAGGAATATTATTTGGGGGTCCAGCCATGGAGAAGGGTTTAGACACTAGGAGAAGATAAGGAACACACCCATTATCAAGAAATCACAATATGATTCTCTTTTTAAACTGTTCCTTAAAACACTAGTGGTTAGGAAATCTATTGGAGGCAGAAGCACTCAAGGGTAGCTTAGGGTTAGGGTTAGGGTTAGGGTGAGGGTTAGGGTACGGCTTAGGGTACGGGTTCGGGGAGGGATTCGGGTAGGGCGTAGGGTATGGGTTAGGGTTAGGGTTAGGGTTAGTGTTAGGGTTAGGGCTCGGTTTAGGGTATGGGTTAGGATTAGGGTACTCGTTAGGGTTAGGGTAGCGGTTAGGGTTAGGTTACGCGTTAGGGTGAGGGTAGTTATTAAACCTATCCCACTCTCTAGATACCCCTTAGCACGTAAAGGAATATTATTTGGGGGTCCAGCCATGGAGAAGAGTTTAGACACTAGGAGAAGATAAGGAACACACCCATTATCACGAAATCACATTAGGATTCTCTTTTTAACCTGTTCCTTAAAACACTAGTGCTTAGGAAATCTATTGGAGGCAGAAGCAGTCAAGGGTAGCTTAGGGTTAGGGTTAGGGTTAGGGTGAGGGTTAGGGTACGGCTTAGGGTACGGGTTCGGGAAGGGGTTCGGGTACGGCGTAGGGTATGGGTTAGGGTTAGGGTTATTGTTAGTGTTAGGGTTAGGTCTCGGTTTATGGTATGGGTTAGGATTAGGGTATGCGTTAGGGTTAGGGTAGGGGTTAGGGTTAGGGTACGCGTTAGGGTGAGGGTAGTTATTAAACCTATCCCACTCTCTAGATACCCCTTAGGACGTAAAAGAATATTATTTGGTGGTCCAGCCATGGAGAAGAGTTTAGACACCAGGATAAGATAAGGAACACACCCATTATCAAGAAGTCACATTAGGATTCTCTTTTGAACCTGTTTTTTAAAACACTACTGTTTAGGAAATCTATTGCAGGCAGAAGCAGTCAAGGGTAGCTTAGCATTAGGGTTAGGGTTAGGGTACGGCTTAGGGTACGGGTTAGGTGAGGGGTTCGGGTAGGGCGTAGGGTATGGGTTAGGGTTAGGGTTAGGGTTAGTGTTAGGGTTAGGGCTCGGTTTAGGGTACGGTTTAGGAATAGTGTATGCGTTAGTGTTAGGGTAGGGGTTAGGGTTAGGGTACGCATTAGGGTTAGGGTAGTTATTAAACCTATCCCACTCTGTAGATACCCCTTAGCACGTAAAGGAATATTATTTTGGGGTCCAGCCATGGAGAAGAGTTTCGACACTAGGATAAGATAAAGATCACACCCATTATAAAGAAATCACATTAGGATTCTCTTTTTAACCTATTCCTTAAAACACTAGTGCTGAGGAAATCTATTGGAGGCAGAAGCAGTCAAGGGTAGCTTAGGGTTAGGGTTAGGGTTAGGGTGAGGGTTAGGGTAAGGATTCGGGGACGGGTTCGGGAAGGGCGTAGGGTATGGGTTAGGATTAGGGTACGCGTTAGGGTTAGGGTAGGTGCTAGGGTTAGGGTACGCGATAGGGTGAGGGTAGTTATTAAACCTATCACACTCTCTAGATACCCCTTAGCACATAAAGGAATATTATTTGGGGGTCCATCCATGGAGAAGAGTTTAGACACGAGGAGAAGATAAGGAACACACCCATTATCAAGAAATCACATTAGGATTCTCTTTTTAACATGTTCCTTAAAACACTAGTGCTTAGGAAATCTATTGGAGGCAGAAGCCGTCAAGGGTAGCTTAGGGTTAGGGTTAGGGTTAGGGTGAGGGTTAGGGTACGGCTTAGGGCACGGGTTCGGGGAGGGGTTCGGGTAGGGCGTAGGGTATGGGTTAGGGTTAGGGTTAGGGTTAGTGTTAGGGTTAGGGCTCGGTTTAGGGTACGGGTTAGGATTAGGGTACGTGTTAGGGTTAGTGTACACGTTAGGGTGAGGGTAGTTATTAAACCTATTCCACTCTCTAGATACCCCTTAGCACGTACAGGAATATTATTGGGGGTCCAGCCATGGAGAAGAGTTTAGACACTAGGAGAAGATAAGGAACACACCCATTATTACGAAATCACATTAGGATTCTCTTTTTCACCTGTTCCTTAAAACACTAGTGCTTAGGAAATCTATTGGAGGCAGAAGCAGTCAAGGGTAGCTTAGGGTTAGTGTTAGGGTTAGGGTGAGGGTTAGGGTATGGCTTATTGTACGGGTTCAGGGAGGGGTTCGGGTAGGGCGTAGGGTATGGGTTAGGGTTAGGGTTAGGGTTAGTGTTAGGGTTAGGGCTCGGTTTAGGGTACGGGTTAGGATTAGGTTACGCGTTAGGGTTAGGGTAGGGGTTAGGGTTAGGGTACGCGTTAGGTTGGGGGTAGTTATTAAACCTATCACACTCTCTAGATACCCCTTAGCACGTAAAGGAATATTATTTGGGGGTCCAGCCTTGGAGAAGAGTTTAGACACGAGGAGAATATAAGGAACACACCCATTATCAAGAAATCACATTAGGATTCTCTTTTTAACCTGTTACTTAAAACACTAGTGATTAGGAAATCTGTTGGAGGCAGAAGCTGTCAAGGGTAGCTTAGGGTTAGGGTTAGGGTTAGGGTGAGGGTTAGGGTATGGCTTAGGGTACGGGTTCGGGGAGGGATTCGGGTAGGGCGTAGGGTATGGGTTAGGGTTAGGGTTAGGGTTAGTGTTAGGGGTAGGGCTCAGTTTAGGGTACGGGTTAGGATTAGGGTACGCGTTAGTGTTAGGGTAGGGGTTAGGGTTAGGGTACGCGATAGGGTGAGGTTAGTTATTAAACCTATCCCACTCTCTAGATACCCCTTAGCACGTAAAGGTATATTATTTGGGTGTCTAGCCATGGAGAAGAGTTTAGACACTAGGAGAAGATAAGGAACACACCCATTATCAAGAAATCACATTAGGATTCTCTTTTTAACCTGTTCTTTAAAACACTAGTGCTTAGGAAATCTATTGGAGGCAGAAGCAGTCAAGGGTAGCTTAGGGTTAGGGTTAGGGTTAGGGTGAGGGTTAGGGTACGGTTTAGGGTACGGGTTCGGGGAGGGGTTCGGGTAGGGCGTAGGGTATGGGTTAGGGTTAGGGTTAGGGCTAGTGTTAGGGTTAGGGCTCGGTTTAGGGTACGGGTTAGGATTAGGGTACGCGTTAGGGTTAGGGTAGGGGTTAGGGTTAGGGTACGCGTTAGGGTGAGGGTAGTTATTAAACCTATCCCACTCTCTAGATACCCCTTAGCACGTAAAGGAATATTATTTGGGGGTCCAGCCATGGAGAAGAGTTTAGACACTAGGAGAAGATAAGGAACACACCCATTATCAAGAAATCACATTAGGATTCTCTTTTTAACATGTTCCTTAAAACACTAGTGCTTAGGAAATCTATTGGAGGCAGAAGCAGTCAAGGGTAGCTTAGTGTTAGGGTTAGGGTTAGGGTGAGGGTTACGGTACGGCTTAGGGTACGGGTTCGGGGAGGGGTTCGGGTAGGGCGTAGGCTATGGGTTAGGGTTAGGGTTAGGGTTAGTGTTAGGGTTAGGGCCCGGTTTAGGGTACGGGTTAGGATTAGGGTAAGCGTTAATGTTAGGGTAGGGGTTAGGGTTAGGGTATGCGATAGGGTGAGGTTAGTTATTAAACCTATCCCACTCTCTAGATACCCCTTAGCACGTAAAGGAATATTATTTGGGGGTCCAGCCATGGAGAAGAGTTTAGACACTAGGAGAAGATAAGGAACACACCCATTATCAAGAAATCACATTAGGATTCTCTTTTTAACCTGTTCCTTAAAACACTAGTGCTTAGGAAATCTATTGGAGGCAGAAGCAGTCAAGGGTAGCTTAGGGTTAGTGTTAGGGTTAGGGTGAGGGTTAGGGTATGGCTTAGGGTACGGGTTCGGGGAGGGGTTCGGGTAGGGCGTAGGGTATGGGTTAGGGTTAGGGTTAGGGCTAGTGTTAGGGTTAGGGCTCGGTTTGGGGTACGGGTTAGGATTAGGGTACGCGTTAGGGTTAGTGTAGGGGTTAGGGTTAGGGTACACGTTAGGGTGAGGGTAGTTATTAAACCTATCACACTCTCTAGATACCCCTTAGCACGTAAAGGAATATTATTTGGGGGTCCAGCCATGGAAAAGAGTTTAGACAAGAGGAGAAGTTAAGGAACACACCCATTATCAAGAAATCACATTAGGATTCTCTTTTTAACCTGTTCCTTAAATCACTAGTGCTTAGGAAATCTATTGGAGGCAGAAGCCGTCTAGGGTAGCTTAGGGTTAGGGTTAGGGTTAGGGTTAGGGTGAGGGTTAGGGTACGGCTTAGGGTACGGATTCGGGGAGGGATTCGGGTAGGGCGTAGGGTATGGGTTAGAGTTAGGGTTAGGGTTAGTGTTAGGGTTAGGGCTCGGTTAAGGGTTCGGGTTAGGATTAGGGTACGCGTTAGTGTTAAGGTAGGGGTTAGGGTTAGGGTACGCTTTAGGGTGAGGGTAGTTATTAAACCTATCCCACTCTCTAGATACCCCTTAGCACGTAAAGGAATATTATTTGGGGGTCCAGCCATGGAGAAGTGTTTAGACACTAGGAGAAGATAAGGAACACACCCATTATCAAGAAATCACAATATGATTCTCTTTTTAAACTGTTCCTTAAAACACTAGTGGTTAGGAAATCTACTTGAGGCAGAAGCACTCAAGGGTAGCTTAGGGTTAGGGTTAGGGTTAGGGTGAGGGTTAGGGTACGGCTTAGGGTACGGGTTCGGGGAGGGATTCGTGTAGGGCGTAGGGTATGGGTTAGGGTTAGGGTTAGGGTTAGTGTTAGGGTTAGGGCTCGGTTTAGGTTATGGGTTAGGATTAGGGTACTCGTTAGGGTTAGGGTAGCGGTTAGGGTTAGGTTACGCGTTAGGGTGAGGGGAGTTTTTAAACCTATCCCACTCTCTAGATACCCCTTAGCACGTAAAGGAATATTATTTGGGGGTCCAGCCATGGAGAAGAGTTTAGACACGAGGAGAGGATAAGGAACACACCCATTGTCAAGAAATCACATTAGGATTCTCTTTTTAACCTGTTCCTTAAAACACTAGTGCTTACGAAATCTATTGGAGGCAGAAGCAGTCAAGGGTAGCTTGGGGTTAGGGTTAGGGTGAGGGTGAGGGTTAGGGTACGGCTTAGGGTACGGGTTCGGGGAGGGGTTCGGGTAGGGCGTAGGGTATGGGTTAGGGTTAGGGTTAGGGCTAGTGTTAGGGATAGGGCTCGGTTTGGGGTACAGGTTAGGATTAGAGTATGCGTTAGGGTTAGGGTAGGGTTAGGGTTAGGATACGCGTTAGAGTGAGGGTAGTTATTAAACCTATCCCACTCTCTAGATACCCCTTAGGACGTAAAAGAATATTATTTGGGGGTCCAGCCATGGAGAAGAGTTTAGACACCAGGATAAGATAAGGAACACACCCATTATCAAGAAGTCACATTAGGATTCTCTTTTGAACCTGTTTTTTAAAACACTACTGTTTAGGAAATCTATTGCAGGCAGAAGCAGTCAAGGGTAGCTTAGCATTAGGGTTAGGGTTAGGGTACGGCTTAGGGTACGGGTTAGGTGAGGGGTTCGGGTAGGGCGTAGGGTATGGGTTAGGGTTAGGGTTAGGGTTAGTGTTAGGGTTCGGGCTCGGTTTAGGGTAAGGTTTAGGAATAGTGTATGCGTTAGTGTTAGGGTAGGGGTTAGGGTTAGGGTACGCATTAGGGTTAGGGTAGTTATTAAACCTATCCCACTCTGTAGATACCCCTTAGCACGTAAAGGAATATTATTTTGGGGTCCAGCCATGGAGAAGAGTTTCGACACTAGGATAAGATAAAGATCACACCCATTATAAAGAAATCACATTAGGATTCTCTTTTTAACCTATTCCTTAAAACACTAGTGCTGAAGAAATCTATTGGAGGCAGAAGCAGTCAAGGGTAGCTTAGGGTTAGGGTTAGGGTTAGGGTGAGGGTTAGGGTACGGGTTCGGGGACGGGTTCGGGAAGGGCGTAGGGTATGGGTTAGGATTAGGGTACGCGTTAGGGTTACGGTAGGTGCTAGGGTTAGGGTACGCGATAGGGTGAGGGTAGTTATTAAACCTATCACACTCTCTAGATACCCCTTAGCACATAAAGGAATATTATTTGGGGGTCCATCCATGGAGAAGAGTTTAGACACGAGGAGAAGATAAGGAACACACCCATTATCAAGAAATCACATTAGGATTCTCTTTTTAACATGTTCCTTAAAACACTAGTGCTTAGGAAATCTATTGGAGGCAGAAGCCGTCAAGGGTAGCTTAGGGTTAGGGTTAGGGTTAGGGTGAGGGTTAGGGTACGGCTTAGGGTACGGGTTCGGGGAGGGGTTCGGGTAGGGCGTAGGCTATGGGTTAGGGTTAGGGTTAGGGTTAGTGTTTGGGTTAGGGCTCGGTTTAGGCTACGGTTTAGGATTAGGGTACGCGTTAGTGTTAGGGTAGGGGTTAGGGTTAGGGTATGCGATAGGGTGAGGTTAGTTATTAAACCTATCCCACTCTCTAGATACCCCTTAGCACGTAAAGGAATATTATTTGGGGATCCAGCCATGGAGAAGTGTTTAGACACTAGGAGAAGATAAGGAACACAGCCATTATCAAGAAATCACTTTAGGATTCTCTTTTTAACCTGTTCCTTAAAACACTAGTGCTTAGGAAATCTATTGGAGGCAGAAGCAGTCAAGGGTAGCTTAGGGTTAGGGTTAGGGTTAGGGTGAGGTTTAGGGTATGGCTTAGGGTACGGGTTCGGGGAGGGGTTCGGGTAGGGCGTAGGGTATGGGTTAGGGTTAGGGTTAGGGCTAGTGTTAGGGTTAGGGCTCGGTTTGGGGTACGGGTTAGGATTAGGGTATGCATTAGCGTTAGTGTAGGGGTTAGGGTTAGGGTACACGTTAGGGTGAGGGTAGTTATTAAACCTATCACACTCTCTAGATACCCCTTAGCACGTAAAGGAATATTATTTGGGGGTCCAGCCATGGAAAAGAGTTTAGACAAGAGGAGAAGATAAGGAACACACCCATTATCAAGAAATCACATTAGGATTCTCTTTTTAACCTGTTCTTTAAATCACTAGTGCTTAGGAAATCTATTGGACGCAGAAGCCGTCAAGGGTAGCTTAGGGTTAGGGTTAGGGTTAGGGTGAGGGTTAGGGTACGGCTTAGGGTACGGGATCGGGGAGGGATTCGGATAGGGCGTAGGGTATGGGTTAGAGTTAGGGTTAGGGTTAGTTTTAGGGTTAAGGCTCGGTTAAGGGTTCGGGTTAGGATTAGGGTACGCGTTATTGTTAAGGTAGCGGTTAGGGTTAGGGTACGCTTTAGGGTGAGGGTAGTTATTAAACCTATCCCACTCTCTAGATACCCCTTAGCACGTAAAGGAATATTATTTGGGGGTCCAGCCATGGAGAAGGGTTTAGACACTAGGAGAAGATAAGGAACACACCCATTATCAAGAAATCACAATATGATTCTCTTTTTAACCTGTTCCTTAAAACACTAGTGGTTAGGAAATCTATTGGAGGCAGAAGCACTCAAGGGTAGCTTAGGGTTAGGGTTAGGGTTAGGGTGAGGGTTAGGGTACGGCTTAGGGTACGGGTTCGGGGAGGGATTCGGGTAGGGCGTAGGGTATGGGTTAGGGTTAGGGTTAGGGTTAGTGTTAGGGTTAGGGCTCGGTTTATGGTATGGGTTAGGATTAGGGTATGCGTTAGGGTTAGGGTAGGGGTTAGGGTTAGGGTACGCGTTAGGGTGAGGGTAATTATTAAACCTATCCCACTCTCTAGATACCCCTTAGGACGTAAAAGAATATTATTTGGGGGTCCAGCCATGGAGAAGAGTTTAGACACCAGGATAAGATAAGGAACACACCCATTATGAAGAAGTCACATTAGGATTCTCTTTTGAACCTGTTTTTTAAAACACTACTGTTTAGGAAATCTATTGCAGGCAGAAGCAGTCAAGGGTAGCTTAGCATTAGGGTTAGGGTTAGGGTACGGCTTAGGGTACGGGTTAGGTGAGGGGTTCGGGTAGGGCGTAGGGTATGGGTTAGGGTTAGGGTTAGGGTTAGTGTTAGGGTTAGGGCTCGGTTTAGGGTACGGGTTAGGATTAGGGTTCGTGTTAGGGTTAGTGTACACGTTAGGGTGAGGGTAGTTATTAAACCTATTCCACTCTCTAGATACCCCTTAGCACGTACAGGAATATTATTGGGGGTCCAGCCATGGAGAAGAGTTTAGACACTAGGAGAAGATAAGGAACACACCCATTATCACGAAATCACATTAGGATTCTCTTTTTAACCTGTTCCTTAAAACACTAGTGCTTAGGAAATCTATTGGAGGCAGAAGCAGTCAAGGGTAGCTTAGGGTTAGTGTTAGGGTTAGGGTGAGGGTTAGGGTATGGCTTAGGGTATGGGTTCAGGGAGGGGTTCGGGTAGGGCGTAGGGTATGGGTTAGGTTTAGGGTTAGTGTTAGGGTTAGGGCTCGGTTTAGGGTACGGTTTAGGATTAGGGTACGCGTTAGGGTTAGGGTAGGGGTTAGGGTTAGGGTACGCGTTAGGGTGGGGGTAGTTATTAAACCTATCCCACTCTCTAGATACCCCTTAGCACGTAAAGGAATATTATTTGGGGGTCCAGCCTTGGAGAAGAGTTTAGACACGAGGAGAATATAAGGAACACACCCATTATCAAGAAATCACATTAGGATTCTCTTTTTAACCTGTTACTTAAAACACTAGTGCTTAGGAAATCTGTTGGAGGCAGAAGCTGTCAAGGGTAGCTTAGGGTTAGGGTTAGGGTTAGGGTGAGGGTTAGGGTATGGCTTAGGGTACGGGTTCGGGGAGGGATTCGGGTAGGGCGTAGGGTATGGGTTAGGGTTAGGGTTAGGGCTAGTGTTAGGGTAAGGTCTCGGTTTAGGGTACGGGTTAGGATTAGGGTACGCGTTAGGGTTAGGGTAGGGGTTAGGGTTAGGGTACGCGTTAGGGTGAGGGTAGTTATTAAACCTATCCCACTCTCTAGATACCCCTTAGCACGTAAAGGAATATTATTTGGGGGTCCAGCCATGGAGAAGAGTTTAGACACTAGGAGAAGATAAGGAACACACCCATTATCAAGAAATCACATTAGGATTCTCTTTTTAACCTGTTCCTTAAAACACTAGTGCTTAGGAAATCTATTGGAGGCAGAAGCAGTCAAGGGTAGCTCAGTGTTAGGGTTAGGGTTAGGGTGAGGGTTACGGTACGGCTTAGGGTACGGGTTCGGGGAGGGGTTCGGGTAGGGCGTAGGCTATGGGTTAGGGTTAGGGTTAGGGTTAGTGTTAGGGTTAGGGCCCGGTTTAGGGTACGGGTTAGGATTAGGGTACGCGTTAATGTTAGGGTAGGGGTTAGGGTTAGGGTATGCGATAGGGTGAGGTTAGTTATTAAACCTATCCCACTCTCTAGATACCCCTTAGCACGTAAAGGAATATTATTTGGGGGTCCAGCCATGGAGAAGAGTTTAGACACTAGGAGAAGATAAGGAACACACCCATTATCAAGAAATCACATTAGGATTCTCTTTTTAACCTGTTCCTTAAAACACTAGTGCTTAGGAAATCTATTGGAGGCAGAAGCAGTCAAGGGTAGCTTAGGGTTAGGGTTAGGGTTAGGGTGAGAGTTAGGGTATGGCTTAGGGTACGGGTTCAGGGAGGGGTTCGGGTAGGGCGTAGGGTATGGGTTAGGGTTAGGGTTAGGGCTAGTGTTAGGGTTAGGGCTCGGTTTGGGGTATGGGTTAGGATTAGGGTACGCGTTAGGGTTAGTGTAGGGGTTAGGGTTAGGGTACACGTTAGGGTGAGGGTAGTTATTAAACCTATCACACTCTCTAGATACGCCTTAGCACGTAAAGGAATATTATTTGGGGGTCCAGCCATGGAAAAGAGTTTAGACAAGAGGAGAAGATAAGGAACACACCCATTATCAAGAAATCACATTAGGATTCTCTTTTTAACCTGTTCCTTAAATCACTAGTGCTTAGGAAATCTATTGGAGGCAGAAGCCGTCTAGGGTAGCTTAGGGTTAGGGTTAGGGTTAGGGTTAGGGTACGGCTTAGGGTACGGATTCGGGGAGGGATTCGGGTAGGGCATAGGGTATGGGTTAGAGTTAGGGTTAGGGTTAGTGTTAGGGTTAGGGCTCGGTTAAGTGTTCGGGTTAGGATTAGGGTACGCGTTAGTGTTAAGGTAGGGGTTAGGGTTAGGGTGAGGGTGAGGGTTAGGGTACGACTTAGGGTACGGGTTCGGGAACGGGTTCGGGAAGGGCGTAGGGTATGGGTTAGGATTAGTGTTAGGGTTAGTGTTAGGGTTAGGGCTCGGTTTAGGGTATGGTTTAGGATTAGGGTACGCGTTAGGGCTAGGGTAGGGTTTACGGTTAGGGTACACGTTAGGGTTAGGGTCGTTATTATACCTATCCCACTCTCTAGATACCCCTTAGCACGTAAAGGAATATCATTTGGGGGTCTAGCCATGGAGAATAGTTTAGACACTAGGATAAGATAAGGAACACACCCATTATCAAGAAATCACATTAGGATTCTCATTTTAACCTGTTCCTTAAAACACTAGTCCGTAGGAAATCTATTGGAGGCAGAAGCAGTCAAGGGTAGCTTAGGGTTACGGTTAGGGTGAGGGTGAGTGTTAGGGTACGGTTTAGGGTATGGGTTCGGGGAGGGGTTCGGGTAGGGCGTAGAGTATGGTTTAGGGTTAGGTTTAGGGTTAGGGTTAGTGTTAGGGCTCGGTTTAGGGTACGGGTTAGGATTAGAGTACGCGTTAAAGTTAGGGTAGGGGTTAGGGTTAGGGTACGCATTAGGGTTTGGGTAGTTATTAAACCAATCCCACTCTCTAGATACCCCTTAGCACATAAAGGAATATTATTTTGGGGTCCAGCCATGGAGAAGAGTTTAGACACTAGGATAAGAGAAGGAACACACCCATTATCAAGAAATCACTTTAGGATTCTCTTTTTAACCTGTTCCTTAATACACTAGTGCTTAGGAAATCTATTGGAGGCAGAAGCAGTCAAGGGTAGCTTAGGTTTAGGGTTAGGGTTAGTGTGAAGGTTAGGGTACGGCTTAGGGTTCGGGTTCGGGGAGGCGTTATGCTATGGCGTAGGGTATGGGTTAGGGTTAGGGTTAGTGTTAGGGTTAGGGCTCGGTTTTGGGTACGGGTTAGGATTAGGGTACGCGTTAGGGTTAGGGTCGGTGTTAGCGTTACGGTACGCGTTAGGGTGAGGGTAGTTATTAAACCTATCCCACTCTCTAGATACCACTTAGCACGTAAAGGAATATTATTTGGGGGTCCAGCCATGGAGAAGAGTTTAGACACTAGGATAAGATAAGGAACACACCCATTATCAAGAAATCACATTAGGATTCTCTTTTTTACTTGTTCCTTAAAACACTAGTGCTTAGGAACTCTAATGGAGGCAGAAGCCGTCAAGGGTAGCTTAGGGTTAGGGTTAGGGTTAAGTTTAGGGTAAGGGTTACGGTACAGCTTCAGGCCCTCTTCTGGTTCCGGGGGGCAGGCTGAGCCTGTGGTTAATTCTTCTTCCTGATGGGAAAATAGAGTGACCTGTGCCTGTCCCAACACATAGAGCTAGTCTCTCATTGGTTCCCCTTCTTCCCATTCATCTTCAGAACAAATTGCAACCTGTACGGAACAGGAGGTTAAAGGTGCTGATGCTCCAAGTAGGGAGGTTGATAGTAAAGCGGCTGGAATGGCGAACCGGAGCACAAGGAGGTGAGAAATGAGGTGCGTTTTAGAAACCTTTCCCGATCACACGGTGTACCATCTTCTGGGTTTCTCATGCATCTTTTCGATGTAGGAAGATGACCTTGTACCTGGAGATTTGGGACCCATGGGCTGGGTACCACGCAGTTTTACTTTAAAGGGTCTGCGTTGGCTCACCCAACCTCACCAAACCTCTCAGCCCCAAGAGTGTCCACCCTTATGTCTCATCCAGCTGTGGGTCCAGATATGGTCAATCCAGGTTGCATCACAGCCCCTGAATGAATTGTGTGAGTATTTCTCTCTCTTTCACTGTCTTTGTTTCATGGGTTTTTAAAAGTAATTTATTTTTATAATGGGGTTTAGCTGCTTTTCACTGCTGTGTTTATGCCGCTTTACACCCACTTGACTCACTTACAGAGAGATATCAATACATAGGTTTGAAGATTCTTACTAGTCAGAAATATTCTTGTGCGATGAATAGGGGGTGTTGAGTCCAGTTCACTGAGCAAGGAGTAAGTGTTGTCTATTACATATTGGGTTTATGGAACGGTATGTTGGCTAATTTGAAACCCTTGTTTTATGCATCACCCCACCTCACCTTTCCCATTAAGCAGCCATATTGTGTTTTCTAAATGTGTGATTGTCTTCTGTTTTGTAATTCAGTTCATGTGTAACGGTTTTTACATTCCCTCTATAAGTGATATCTTATGATAAGTGTCTTTTTCTGTGTGACTTGTTTCACTTAGAATCGTTGTACCTAAATCCACTCATCATGCTGCTACTAACATTATGACATTGATGTCATGCCTGAGAGATATCCCATTCTACATAAGGACCTCAAATTCTTTATCCATTTTTCGCTTTCCTGGGCTATTTAAGATGTAATGAAGTGGAGGTTCCTGTCAACAGAGCAGCCATAAACTTTGGGGTGCCTGTGTCTTGCTGATTTTTAGTTTTCCCAATTTATACACCCATGAGTGGAAGTGCCCTATGCTCTCTAAGCTGTGTTTTTTCGATGTTTCAGGACACACCGTACACTTCTCCAGAGTGGCTGTTGGCAATTTACATCCCACCCATCAGCGTAGCAAGGCTCCCATTTCTCCATGGCCTGTCCTGCATTTCTGGTTTTGATACATTTTTCAGCATGGCCCTTTTGACCGATGGGAAGCGAGACTTCTTTGTAGTGCTGATTTGCCTTGCCAGGTTGTTTGGTTGGCCAAAACGGGCGTATGTGTTTTTTCCTGAATATATTCAGGAAAAAACGCATACGCCCTTTTTGGCCAAGGGCATCACTGTCGACGTTTTGCCGCTTTTCATGGGCTTTAAAGGCGATTCGAATCTACCTCCTGAAATCTGTTTCCTGCAATTCTGCCTTGCTTTCAAATCCTCTTCGTTGCCTTCCCTCAATTTATTTGTGGACTAGAGTTATCATTTATAACTGCGCAGGTTTTGTGAATTGCAGTGCCCCTGACCTGAATTTTTCAACTCGCTTTTTTGGGAGCTGGCCGCAAAAGTGCAGGATTGCTTCAGGCCCTCTTCTGGTTCCGGGGGCCAGGCTGAGCCTGTGGTTAATTCTTCTTCCTGATGGGAAAATAGAGTGATGTGTGCCTTTCCCAACATATAGAGCTAGTCTCTCATTGGTTCCCCTTCTTCCCATGCATCCTCAGGACAAATTGCAACCTGTACGGAACAGGAGGTTAAAGGTGCTTATGCTCCAAGTAGGGAGATTGCTAGTCAAGGGGCTGGAATGGCGAACCGGAGCACAAGGAGATGACAAATGAGGTGCGTTTTAGAAACCTTTCCCGATCACACGGTGTACCATATTCTGGGTTTCTCATGCATGTTTTCGATGTAGGAAGATGCCCTTGTACCGGGAGATTTGGGACCCATGGGATGGGTACCACGCAGTATTACTTTAATAGGTCTGCATTTGCTCACCCAACCTCACCAAACCTCTCAGCCCCAAGAGTGTCCACCCTTATGTCTCATCCAGCTGTGGGTATAGATATGGTCAATACAGGTTGTATCACAGCCCCTGACAGAATTGTGTAAGAATTTCTCTCTCTTTCATTGTCTTTGTTTCATAGGTGTTTTAAAGAAATTTATTTTTATAATGGGGTTTAGCTTCTTTTCACTGCTCTGTTTATGCCGCTTTACACCCACTTGACTCACTTACGGAGAGATATCAATACCTAGGTTTTAAGATTCTTACTTGTCAGATATATTCTTGTGCGGTGAATAGCGGGTGTTGAGTCCAGTTCACTGAGCAAGGAGTAGTTCTTGTCTATTACATATTGGGTTTATGGAACGGTATATGAACTAATTTGAAACCCTTCTTTCATGTATCACACCACCTCACCTTTCCCGTTAAGCAGTCATAGTGTGTCTTCTAAAAGTGTGACTCTGTTCTGTTTTGTAATTCAGTTCAAGTGTGACGGTTTTTACATTCCCTCTATAAGTGATATCTTATGATAAGTGTCTTTTTCTGTGTGACTTATTTCACTTAGAATCGTCGAAACTAAATCCACTCCTCATGCTGCTACTCGCGTTAAGTCATTGATTTCATGGCTGAGTGATATTCCATTGTACATAAGAAGCAAAACTTCTTTATCCATTTTTCTGTTTCCTAGGATATTTAAGGTGTAATGAAGTGGAGGTTCTTGTCAACAGAGCAACCCTTAACTTTGGGTTGCCTGTGTCTTGCTGATTTTTAGATTTCCCAATTTATACGCCCATGCGTGGAAGTGCCCCATTCTCTGTAGCTGTGTTTTTTAGATGTTTTTGGAAACACCATACCCTTCTGCAGAGTCGCCATTGGCAATTTACATCCCGCCCATCAGTGTAACAAGGCTCCCTTTCCTCCTTGTTCTCTCCTGCATTTCTTGTTTTTACACTTTTTTAGGAAGTTCCTTTTGACCGATGGGAAGTGAGACTCCTTTGTAGTGCTGATTTGCATTTCCGGCTTGCTTGGTTGGCCAAAAAGGGCCTATGCGTTTTTTTCTGAATTTATTCAGGAAAAAATGCATACGCCCTTTTTGGCCAAGGGCATCCTTGTCGACGTTTGGCCGCTTTTCATGTGCTTTAGTGGCGATTCGATTCTAACTCCTGAAATTTGTTTCCTGCAATTCTGCCTTTCTTTCCAATCCTTTTCGTTGCCTTCCCTCAATATAGTTTTGGACGATAGTTATAATTTAAAACTCTGCAGGTTTATGAATTGCAGTGCCCCTGAGCTCCATTTTTCAACTCGCTTTTTGGGAGCTTCCCGCAGAGCCGCTGGTTTGCTTCTGGCCCTACTCTGGTTCTCAGTGGCAGGCTAAGCCTTTGCTTAATTCTTCTTCCTGATTGGAAATTAGAGTGACATGTGCCTGTCCGAGCATCTAGGGCTTGGCTCTCCTTGTTTCTCCTCCTTCTCCTTCTTCCTTTGGACAAATTCCAAATTCTGTGCAACTGGATGTTGAAGGTGCTGACATCCTCAAGTGGGGAGGTTTTAAGGAAAATGGCTGGAGGGGTGAATCCAACAACCAGGAAATTAGGAGTTTTGGTTCCTTTTCCAAAATCTTCCTGATCCAACCGTGTTCCATCTTCTGTGTGTCACTAGCATGTTTTAGCTGTAGGAAAGGTCCCGTGTATGTAAGGAGAACACCAGGGATTTTTCCAAATCAGTGTCTCCCCGATCTCCAATCTGGGGAATTTTTAAGCTTCTGGTACATGTGTGTTCATTAAGGGACTTGGGCCGTAGGCAGAGTCCGAACTTTAGATGATTGAAGTCTTCAGGCTCAGAAACGCTCACCATCGGCCTCCTTTAGTTTCCATTTTATCTGTAGTTGATAGATGATGTTGATATAGATATCTATTGTTTTTCAGATTATTTCCCCTTAGGGGTCATTAAAAAATATTGAGTATAGTTCCCTGTGCTATACAGTAGTTCCTTGTTGATGATATATTTTATACATAGCAGTGTGTATATGTTAATCCGAAACTGTTAATTTATCCCTCCTCCCACCTTTCCCCTTTGGTAATAAAAAAATATAAGATTTTATACTTCTCAGAAATCTAGGAGCTGAAAGAGAGGTATCATTTTCAATGGAAAATCATTCAAAACAAGGTTGAAACTTCAACCAAGATTATTAGATGTACATCCTTGGAAAGAAATCACTGCATTTCACTACTGTTGACCTGACAAATAAGACAAACCCCTCCACTGAACTTGCTTATAATAAAGTGATGGAAATATCAAATGGAAGTGTTAGAAACATCTTATTTTACACGAGCCTTATACACTGCTCTATGTTAATTACAGTTTGGCTCACACATCTGTTCATTGAAGTTACAATGTTCTCAAATTCTGTTACTGATCCTGCAGAGTGGACCCCAACAAGGGTCTCCCTGCCCAGTGTCATTGGAGCCAACAGATCGAGACTGACTTTGGTTCAGAAGCAAAGGAAAACTTTATATTTTAATCAGAGAATGGAGAGGTGAGAGTGTGTGCTCCCCTGCGGGTTGTGGGCCGGGCTGCTGTGTAGGGATCCTGTCAGCATCAGCGGGAGGGAGGGGGCGGAAGTCTCGAGGGCCGGGTTGGCTGGAGCTCAGGTTCTATGTCGCAGAGTCTGCACAGGGCCCCACGAGCTGAGGTGTCGGCCCAGCCATTTTGCACTAGGAAATCGGGTCTGAAGTGCCGGGTGTGGGACCTCTGCATGTGGAAACCTAGGAGCAAGTGAAATTAGACAAAGTACAAAGGAAAAAATGGTTAGACTTTATTTTATTGCCCAGATTCTATTTTTATCTCCCAGGAATTTTTAATGGGCTTTGCCAGTGACAAAGCCCTCCTCTGCCTTTTGTCCCATTCCTCATTCGTGGGGCGCTGAGGGTGCAGACACCTCTTCTGTAAATGCTTCGTGCTGAGTTGGGTGTCCTCATACCTGGGGGGAGGGGCAGGACTTCTCTCCAGCAGCCTCCAGGTGAGGTTGATTGTCCCCAGGCCTCCTCCCTCACTGCTCGTCTGCCTGAGCACCAGCATTGGAAGTTTCATAGATTCTAATGACCTTTAAGGGTCCAGGAAAGAGATGTTCAGAGACGTTGCGGGGCGGGTGGGCGGTTTTACCCTGCTCCACATTGGTTCGACCCCCTTAGGCTGACGGTTTCTGCCAGCCTAGATGCTCTGACCAGTAGTCTGCGCTTTCTTCAGTTAGGCCACTGAATTAACGTACAAACAGCACCAGGTGTCAGAGCCCTGCTTGCTCAACTCCCAGACACTCCAGGGCTGGTGGTGATCCAGGACCATGACGGCCACTCAGTCAACGGCCTTTTGAAGTAGGAGGAGTACAGCCGGTCTCATTGGCCTCCGTCACCGCAGTGTCTGTAGGCTTTTCTATGGTGGCAGCGTTATTTACGGTTCCCCTGCCAAGTTTATTAGCTCCGCTCTGGGTGCAGTAAGTCCTGTAAGCAATAGTCTGCTCTTTTGGGGCACACTCTTGTTGTTTTCTGAGAGAAGCTCCAGGTCAAGTGATGGTCACACGAGTCGTCATGGGGGCCCATTGCCCCCAGTTGTCTCTCCGGAGGTTGGTGTTGGAGGGCCTCCTCACTCGAGGTCATTGTGCCCACGGAGCAATCCCTGCAACTTCAGGGCATGGTGGGTGGTTAGGATCACCAAGTGGCGTCCTTTACCCTTAGGAGGGAGCTGGCCTTGCGGGCTGCTGATTTCCAGGTTTTTAGATACCCCCAGTATCCTGGTCGGATGGGGTGGCTGGTCAATGCCTGGAGGGCATTCTTGCATTGTTCCATTTCAAGTGGTCCCAGTTTTTGCACTAATACTCCAAGGGCGATTTGCCTTGGACCAGGAATGTAAAGGTCAAAGGGTTTAGCTAACTTAGGGAGGTCCAGGGCAAGGGTCTGAATTGACTGCACTTTCCCTTCTTGAAGGGCCGCTTCTGGATTCTATTCAAAAGGATCATCATCTTTTCCTTTCAGTGTTTCATATAGAGGCCCAGCTATTAGACTGTAGTTAGGGATCCAGATGCAGCAAACCCCGGTCTCCCCAGGATCCCCTAAGCTGTCTTCTAGATTCAGGAAGGGTGAGGCAGCAAATGGCTTCTTCCCTTTCCTGGGGTGGGCTTCTCCGACCTTCTGTATGAATGAAACCCAGGAAGGTCACCTTAGTTTGTGATATTTGAGCCTTTTTCTTGGACACCTTCTATCTTTTATTGGCTAGGTAGTTCAGAGGCCTCCTTAGTCGGGCTGGTGATCAGAATGTCATCTGCATATTGAAGGAGGGTTCCCTTCTCCAGAGGTAGATCTTTTAGGTCTTTAGCTAACGTTTCCCAAAAGATGGTGTGGGAATTTTTGAACCCCTGGGGCAGGACGGCCCAGCAGCATTGCTTTTGTTGTATGTTGAGTCCTGCCACTCACAGCCAAAATTTCTTGTGACTCTGGGACTAATGGAATACAGAAGAAGGCATCATTGAAGTCTAATACAGAATACCATGTCCTGCTGGATGGTAGAATGACCAGCAGGGTGTAGGAATTTGGAACTACTAGATGTATATCCTCTGTGGCTTCACTGACTGTCCTGGCGTCCTCTACCAGGTACCCAGCAGCCCACGGGGCTCTTGTGGTCGGGCCCCTCACAGGATATGGAGCTCACCTGGGCAGGTACCCAGCTGCCCATGGGGCTCTCGGTGTTAGGCCACTCCCAGGATATGGAGCTCACCTGGGCAGGTACCCAGCAGCCCATGGGGCCCTCATGGTCAGGCCCCTCCCAGGTTATGGAGCTCACCTGGGCAGGTACGCAGCAGCCCACAGGGCTCTCGTGGGCAGGCCCCTCCCTGGATATGGAGCTCCCCTGGACAGGTACCCTGGCAGGGCTGGGCACACAGGAACCGTGCACATAGCCCTCATTGCAGAGCACCCCCACCACAACTGTAGCTCAGAGCTGACACAGAGCACCTCAGAGCAGAGTTTGAACTAACAAACAGCAGCTCCAACAGGTCTGTGACCCTAGGCTTCACTCTGTGCAGCCTCCCTCTGCCTGGTCTTCCAGGGGCTTCCACTGCATCCGGGGCACCAGGCCTCTGTCTGCACCCACCACCCCTCCTCTCCCTGACTCCTGGGTTCCTCTCATTAGCAGAGGGTCTTCTTGAAGTTGTCTCCCACTCATGGACCAGATGAAATGATTAGAAAACAAGCCAGGGCTGCCGCCCCTTATCTATCCTGACTCTCGGGACCCTACACCTGTTCCTTGGATCTGGCCGGTGCAGCAAGGCCCATTTTCTGCAACTCTGAGCCCCTGAGGGGCGAGGATTGGCTGACCTTGGCAGCCTGACCTGGCCGGCCAGCCCTTCCCAGGTGTGCCTGGGTTGAGGTCAATATAAACACCCCTCCAGGCAGCAAAAGCCTCTGCAGCTGTGCCTGACGCCATATTCTCTGCCCCGTCAGCAGTCTCGGGGTTGGGATGGTGGGAGGGAGTAGGGCCCGTGGCTCTATGAGTGGCCCGGTGTGACTGGGGCTCTGCTGGACTTCCTGAAGGAGTTGCCCTGCTGCCACCTGCTAAAGAAGAGGATGTGTCACCCATACTTGCTGCTGGAATTTCTCCCCGGGCAGAGGTGAGGAAGGAAAAAAGCAGTGGGGGCCGGGACAGGAGGGGTACCTCAGGCAGGGAAATGGAAAGCTTCCAGACGAGTGCCCAGGGCCAGGACCATCCTGGCTGGCCTGCAGGCACCAAGTCGGCCTGCGTGTCCAAGCCCCTTCCTCTAGCTTTTAAAGTCTTTGCACACATTCAGGTGTTTTACCTGGGAAGGGTGGGAAAAGTTCAGCAGCAACTGGCCTGGGGCTCAGCTCACATTTACTCAGAGACGCCTCCTCACGGTCCCCCAGCTTTGCAATGAGGACGCTCCTTGTGTTGGGGCTGCTGGCTGCATGGGAAATGATTCCCCACCTGTGACCAACTTCAGAATTGTTTACCACTGGAGCAAGTGCCCTGATAGGGTTTTCCTCTGTATGACCAGTGGGTTCTGTTTTTTTTTTTCTTTTTTGGTTCAAGGTAAATTTTATTCCTCTTTTTGTATTTATGGATATAAGCATGGAAATAATTCATTCATATAAATACGTCTATGGGAAGGACAGAACTTTTTTTTCTGTTTTATTTTTTTAAGTATTAATTATTTTTTAATTTTTGAATTTATTTTATTCATTTTTTTATACAGCAGGTTCTTATTGGTTATCTATTTTATACATATAAGTGTATATATGTCAATCCCAGGCTCGCAATTCATCCCACCACCACCACCCTGCCACTTTCCCCCCTTGGTGTCCATACATTTGTTCTCTACATCTGTGTCTCTATTTCTGCCTTGCAAACCGGCTCATCTGTACCATTTTTCTAGGTTCCACATGTATGCGTTAATATACGATATTTGTTTTTCTCTTTCTGACTTACTTCACTCTGTATGACAGTCTCTAGATCTATCCACGTCTCTACAAATGACCCAATTTCATTCCTTTTTATGGCTGAGAAATATTGCATTTTATATATGTAGCACATCTTTTCCGTTCATCTGTCTATGGGCATTTAGGTTGCTTCCATGACCTGGCTATTGTAAGTAGTGCTGCAGTGAACATTGTGGTGAATATGTCTTTTTGAATTATGGTTTTCTCTGGGTATATGGCCAGTAGTGGGATTGCTGGGTCACACGGTAATTCTATTTTTAGTTTTTTAAGGAACCTCCATACTGTTCTCCATAGTGACTGTATCAACTTACATTCCCACAAATAGTGTAAGAGGGTTCCCTTTTCTCCACACCCTCTCCAGCATTTGTTGTTTGTAGATTTTCTGATGATGCCCATTCTAACTCGTGTGAGGTGATAACTCATTGTAGTTTTGGTTTATATTTCTCTAATAATTAGTGATGTTGAGCAGCTTTTCATGTGCTTCTTGGTCATCTGTATGTCTTCTTGGGACAAATGTCTATTTACGTCATCTGCCCATTTTTGGATTGGGTTGTTTGTTTTTTTACTGTTGAGCTGCATGAGCTGTTTATATACATTGGAGATTAATCCTTTGTCCATTGATTCGTTTGCAAATATTTTCTCCCATTCTGAGGGTTGTCTTTTCGTCTTGTTTGTAGTTTCCTTTGCTTTGCAAAAGCTTTTAGGTTTCATTTGCTCCCATTTGTTTATTATTGTTTCTTATTCCATTACTCTAGGAGGTGGATCAAAAAAGACCTTGCTGTGATTTATGTCAAAGAGTATTCTTCCTATGTTTTCCTCTAAGAGTTTTCTAGTGTCCGGTCTTACATTTTGGTCTCTAATGCATTTTGAGTTTATTTTTTGTGTATGGTGTTAGGGAGTGTTCTAATTTCATTCTTTTACATGTAGCTGTCCATTTTTCCCAGCACCACTTATTGAAGAGACTGTCTTTTCTCCATTGTATATCCTTGCCTCCTTTGTCATAGATTAGTGGGTCATAGGTGTGTAGGTTTATCTCTGGGCTTTCCTTTTTTTTTTTTTTTCTTTTACATCTTTAATGGAGTATAATTGCTTTACAATTGTGTGTTAGTTTCTGCTGTATAAAAAACTGAATCAGCTATGCGTATACATATAACACCATATCCCCTCCCTCTTGCACCTCCCTCTCACTCCCTTATCCCACCCTTTTAGGTGGTCACAAAGCACAGAGCTGGTCTCCCTGTGCTATGTGGCTGCTTCCCAGTAGCTATCAATTTTACATTTGGTACTGTATATATGTCCATACCACTCTCTCACTTTGTCCCAGCTTACCCTACCCCCTCCCCATGTCCTCAAGTCCTTTCTCTACGTCTGTGTCCTTAATCCTTTCCTGCCCCTAGGTTCTACATAAACTTTTTTTTTTAGATTCCATATATATGTGTTAGCATACGGTGTTTGTTTTTCTCTTTCTGACTTACTTCACTCTGTAGGACAGACTCTAGATCCATCCACCTCACTAAAAATAACTCAATTTCGTTTCTTTTTATGGCTGAATCATGTTCCATTGTATATATGTGCCACATCTTCTTTATCCATTTATCTGTTGATGGACACTTAGGTTGCTTCCATGTCCTGGCTATTGTAAATAGAGCTACAGTGAACATTGTGGTACATGACTCTTTTTGAATTATGGTTTTCTCAGGGTAAATGTCCAGGAGTGGGTTTGCTGGGTTGTATGGTAGTTCTATTTTTAGTTTTTAAGGAACCTTCATACCGTTCTCCCTAGTGGCTATATCAATTTACATTCCCACCAACAGTGCAAGAGGGTTCCCTTTTCTCCAATTAATGCCTCTCCAGCATTTATTGTTGGTAGATTTTTTGATGATGGCCATTCTGACTGGTGTGAGGTGATACCTCGCTGTAGTTTTGATTTGCATTTCTCTAATGATTAGTGATGTTCAGCATCTTTCATGTGTTTGTTGGCAACCTGTATATCTTCTTTGGAGAAATGTCTATTTAGGTCTTCTGCCCATTTTTGGATTGGGTTGTTAGGTTTTGTGATATTGAGCTACATGAGCTGCTTTTTGGAGATTAATCCTTTGCCATTTGCTTCATTTGAAAATATTTTCTCCCATTCTGATGGTTGTCTTTTCATCTTGCTTATGTTTTCCTTTGCTGTGCAAAAGAATTTATGTTTCATTAGGTCCCATTTTTTTATTTTTGTTTTTATTTCCATTTCTCTAGGAGGTGGGTCAAAAAGGATCTTGCTGTGATTTATGTCATAGACTGTTCTGCTTATGTTTTCCTCTAAGACTTTTATAGTGGCTGGTCTTATATTTAGGTCTCTAATCCATTTTGAGTTTATTTTTGTGTATGGTGTTAGGGAGTGTTCTAATTTCATTCTTTTACATGTAGCTGTCCAGTTTTCCCAGCACCACTTACTGAAGACACTGTCTTTTCTCCGTTGTATACCCTTGCCTCCTTTGTCATAGATTAGTTAACCATAGGTATGTGGGTTTATCTCTGTGCTTTCTATCCTGTTCTATTGACCTATATTTCTGTTTTTGTGTCAGTACCATATTATCTTGATTACTGTAGCTTTGTAATATAGTCTGAAGTCTGGAAGTCTGATTCCTCCAGCTCTTTTTTTTCCCCCTGAAGACTGCTTTGGCTATCCAAGGTCTTTTGTGTCTCCCTACAAATTTTAAGATTTTTTTTTCTTGTTCCGTAGAAAATGCCAAAGGTATTTTGATCGGGATTGCATTAAATCTGTAGATTGCTTTGGGTAGTATAGTCATTTTCACAATATTGATTCTTCTAATCCAAGAACATGGTATATGTCTCCATCTGTTTATATCATCTTTGATTTCTTTCATCAGTGTCTTATAGTTTTCTGAGTACAGGTCTTTTACTTCCTTAGGTAGGTTTATTCCTAGGTATTTTATTCTTTTTGTTGCAGTGGTAATGGGATTGTTTCCTTAATTTCTCTTTCTGATCTTTCATTGTTAGTGTATAGGAATGCAAGCAATTTCTGTGCATTAATTTTGTATCCTGCAACTTTACCAGATTCATTGATTAGCTCCAGTGGTTTTCTGGTGGCATCTTTAGGATTCTCTATCTATGATATCATGTCATCTGCAAACAGTGACAATTGTACTCCTTCTTTTCCTTTTTGTATTCCTTTTATTTCTTTTTCTTCTCTGATTGCCATGGCTAGGACTTCCAAAACTATGTTGAATAGCAGTGGTGAGAGTGGACATCCTCGTCTTGTTCCTGATCTTAGAGGAAACGCTTGCAGTTTTTCACCATTGAGAATGGTGTTTGCTGCGGGTTTGTCATATATGGCCTTTATTATGTTGAGGTAGTTTCCCTCTATGCCCACACTCTGCAGAGTTTTTATCATAAATGGGTGTTGAATTTTCACAAAATCTTTTCCTTCATCTATTGAGATGATCATATGGTTTTATTCTACAATTTGTTAATATGGTGTATTCACATTGATTTGTGTATATTGAAGAATCCTTGCATCCCTGGGATACACCCCACTTGATCATGGTGTATGATCCTTTTAATGTGTTGTTCGATTCTGTTTGCTAGTATTTGGTTGAGGATTTTTACATCTATATTCATCAGTGATATTGGTCTATAATTTTCTTTCCTTGTAGTATCTCTGTCTGATTTTGGTATCAGGGTGATGGTGGTCTCATAGAATGAGTTTGGGAGTGTTCCTTCCCCTGCAATTGTTTTGAAGAATTTGAGAAGGTTGGGTGTTAGCTCTTCTCTAAATGTTTGATAGAATTCACCTGTGATGCCATCCGGTTCTGGACTTTTGTTTGTTGGAAGATTTTTAATCACAGTTTCAATTTCATTGCTTGTGATAGGTTTGTTCATATTTTCTATTTCTTCCTGGTTCAGTCTTGGAAGGTTATCCCTTTCTAAGAATTTGTCCATTTCTTCCAGGTTGTCCATTTTATTGGCATAGATTTGCTTGTAGTAGTCTCTTAGGATGCTTTGTATTCCTGTGGTGTCTGTTGTAACTTCTCCTTTTTCACTTCTAATTTTGTTGATTTGAGTCCTCTCCCTCTTTTTCTTGAGTCTGGCTAAAGGTTGATCATTATTGCTTATCTTCTCAAAGAACCAGCTTTTAGTTTTATTGATCTTTGCTTTCATTTTCTTTGTTTCTATTTCATTTATTTCTGCTCTGATCTTTAAGATTTCTTTCCTTCTACTAACTTTGGGTTTTGTTCTTCTTTCTCTAGTTCCTCTAGGTGTAAGGTTAGATTGTTTATTTGAGATTTTTCTTGTTTCTTGAGGTAGGCTTGTATTGCTATAAACTTCCCTCTTAGAACTGCTTTTGCTGCATCCCATAGGTTTTGGATCATCGTGTTTTTGTTGTCATTTGTCTCTAGGTAGTTTTTGATTTCCTCTTTGATTTCTTCAGTGATCTCTTGGTTATTTAGTAACGTATTGTTTAGCCTCCATGTGTTTGTGTTTTTTACGGTATTTTTCCGTGTAATTGATTTCTAATCTCATAGCATTGTGGTTGGAACAGCTGCTTGACATGATTTCAGTTTTCTTAAATTTACTGAGGCTTTGTGACCCAAGATGTGATCTATCTTGGAGAATGTTCCGTGTGCAGTTAAGAAGAACGTGTAATCTGCTGTTTTTGGATGGAATGTCCTATAAATATCAATTAACTCTATCTGGTCTATTGTGTCATTTAAAGCTTGTGTTTCCTTATTAATTTTCTGTCTGGCTGATCTCCACTGGTGTAAGTGAGCTGTTAAAGTCCCCCACTATTATTGTGTTACTGTTGATTTCCTCTTTTATAGCTGTTAGCGGTTGCCTTATACATTGAGGTGCTCCTATGTTGGGTACATATATATTTATAATTGTTATATCTTCTTCTTGGATTGATCCCTTGACCATTATGTACTGTCTTTCCTTGTCTCTTGTAACATTCTTTATTTTAAAGTCTATTTTATCTGATATGAGTATTGCTACTCCAGCTTTCTTTTGATTTTCATTTGCATAGAATATATTTTTCCATCGCCTCACTTTCAGTCTGTGTGTGTCCCTAGGTCTGAAATGGGTCTCTTGTAGACAGCATATATATGGGTCTTGTTTTTGTATCCATTCAGCGAGCCTGTGTCTTTTGGTTGGAACATTTAGTGCATTCACGTTTAAGGTAATTATCGATATGTATGTTCCTATTACTATTTTCTTAATTGTTATGGGGTTGTCTTGGTGGGTCCTTTTCTTCTCTTGTGTTTCCCACTTAGAGAAGTTCCTTTAGCATTTGGGGTAGAGCTGGTTTCATGGTGCTGAATTCTCTTAGCTTTTGCTTGTCTGTAAGGCTTTTGATTTCTCCATCAAATCTGAATGAGACCTTTGCAGGGTGGAGTACTCTTGGTTGTAGGTTCTTCCCTTTCATCACTTTAAATTGATCATGCCACTCCCTTCTGCCTTGTAGATTTTCTGCTGAGAAATCAGCTGTTATCCTTATGGGAGTTCCCTTGTATGTTATTTGTCATTTTTCCCTTGCTGCTTTCAATAATTTTTCTTTGTCGTTAATTTTTGTCAATTTGATTACTATGTGTCTTGTCATTTTTCTCCTTCGGTTTATCCTGCCTGGGACTCTCTGTGCTTCTGGACTTGGGTGGCTATTTCTTTTCCCATGCTAGGGAAGTTTTTGACCATAATCTCTTCAAATATATTCTCGGGTCCTTTCTCTCTCTTCTCCTTCTGGGACCCCTATCATGCGAATGTTGTTGTGTTTAATGTTGTCCCAGAGGACTCTTGGGGTGTCTTCATTTATTTTCATTCTTTTTCTTTATTCTGTTCCATGGCAGTGATTCCCACCTTTCTGTCTTCCAGGTCACTTATCCGTTCTTCTGCCACAGTTATTCTGCTACTGATTCCTTCTAGTATATTTTTCATTTCAGTTATTACATTGTTCACCTCTGTTTGTTTGTTCTTTAATTCTTCTAGGTGTTTGTTCCTTAATTCTTCTAGGTCTTTGTTAAGCATTTTTTGTGTCTTCTCCATCTTTGCCTCCTTTCTTTTTCCAAGGTCTTGGCTCAACTTCACTATCATTATTCTGAATTCTTTTTCGGGAAGGTTCCCTATCTCCACGTCATTTCGTTTTTTTTTTTTTCTGGGGTTTTTATCTTGTTCCTTGATCTGGTATAAAGTCCTCTGCCTTTTCATTTTGTCTATCTTTCTGTGAATGTGGTTTTCCTTCCACAGGCTGCAGAATTGTAGTTCTTCTTGCTTCTGCTGTCTGCTCTCTGGTGGATGAGTCTATCTTAGAGGCTTGTGCAAGCTTCCTGATGGGAGGGACTGGTGGTGGGTAGAGCTGGGTGTTGCTTTGGTGGGCAGAGCTTTAATCCGCTTGTCTGTGGATTAAATAAAACTTTAATAAAAAGTTTAATCCGCTTGTCTGCTGATGCATGGGGCTGGGTTCCCTCCCTGTTGGTGGTTTGGCCTGAGGCGACCCAGCACTGGAGCCTACCTTGCTCTTGGTGGGGCTAATGGCGGACTCTGGGAGGGCTCACACCAAGGAGTATTTCCCAGAACTTCTGCTGCCATTGTCGTTGTCCTCACGGTGAGCCACAGCCACAGCCACCACCTGCCTCTGCAGGAGACCCTCTAAAAGTAGCAGGTAGTTCTGATCATTCTCCTACAGGGTCACTGCTCCTTCCCCTGGGTCCTGATGTGCACACTACTTTGTTTGTGCCCTCCATGAGTGGAGTATCTGAGTGGAGTTGAGACTCTGAGACTCTGCGTGGAGTCGCACAGACTCTGGGTCCTGTGAAGCTTCGATGTTTTGTGGTTCTAGAAATCCTATAGGAGACGGTCCACAGTAGGTGAAGCTAACGTTGTCAGTAGAGGTGTTGAAGCCAAAGATCTGCAGTTCCGACTAGAGGTGCCCATGTACATACAGGACAAAATCATCTCGTGTGAATGTAGTTCAGGCATGTTTAAGATGAATGCAGTCATGTTAATGCCTACCATATTCTATCTTGAGCCTCTCCTCAGGGACCCCCTCCTCAGTTCCTGAGGCTCCTGTAAGTCATGTGCAGGGGACTGGAGAGTGAGCTCTGTCCAGTCTGAGCCCTGAGTTACCCTGTGTGTATCTTAGGATACTTTGTATTTCTGTGGTGTCTGTCTGTTGTAACATCATCTCTTTCATTTCAGATTTATTTGGGCCCTCTCTTTTTAAAAAAACATACTACTGTTGTCTTTTATTCTTTACAGAAGTTTAATAAGTGTTTGATCTACTATCCTTACCCTATGTATACTTTTTGCAGTGAGATTTTTACTTTTCTTTGTTTCCTTGTTACTATCAATAATTAGTGAGACTTCTTTTAAGCTACCTTCAACATTGCTTATAAAGCTGCTTTATTAGTGATGACAGAGCCTTAATGGAATTCATGCTCTGGTTGTAAATTAGAATGCAATGTGCCAGCAAAAAGCCCCTTAAGTTTATGTCTCACTACTTCTTGTTTTTTTTTAATCTAATTTTTATTTTTTGTCAGAGCAAATTTGATTAAAATGTTTTGTTTCTTCTAGGTGTGCAAGATGTGGTTCTTTTAAACATATACATATATCTATTCTTCTTTGGATCATTTTCCCATGTAGGTTATGACACAATGTTGAGCAGTCTTGTCTTGGTATTACATAGGTCTTTGGTGATTACATATTTCACATGTGTTTCTATATCTATCTTAACCCCAATATCCTAATGTATCCAATCCTCACACCTTTCCATTTGGTGAACCATAAGTTTGTTTAATGAATCTGTGATTGCATTTCTCTGTGGAAATATCTTCATTGGTATGAATTTTTAGCTAAGACCTATAAGTGATATTATAGGATATGTGTCTTTGGCTTTCTGACTTAGTACAATTTGCCTGATTACCTCAAGAATCATACATGGTGCTGTAAATGGCATTGTTTCATTTTTTTCCCTGGCTAATATTCCATCTGTACGTGTACCAGTTCTTCTTTGGCCACGCACCTCTTGATGGACTTTCTGGTTGCCTCCATGTCTTGGCTATTGTAATACTGCTGCAATGCATATTTGCTTGGCTGTGTCTTTCCAGTTCTATCTTATGTTATAGGCCAAGGAGTGGGCTTGCTGTATCATATGGTAGCTCAGTGTGTACGTTTTAAAGGCACCACCATTCAGTTCTCATTGGTGGCTCTTTCCAGGTTACGTCCCACTTAAAATTGAGGGTATGCATTTCTCCAAAACACCTTCAATATTTATTGTTTGTAGTTTTCTTGCTGATGGTTATTCTAACAGGTGCGAGCTGATACCTCTCTGTGGTTGAATTTGCATGTGTCCCAAAATCTGTTGAAATTGAGCTTTAAAGCATGCCCTTTCTATTTATCAAACTGTGATTACAGCTTAGTTCTTCAAAGTGTTTTATTAAAGTAAGTGTCACATTTTGAAAATTTTTGGCCATTATCTCCCTCAAGACATTTTGAAGGCAGGTTTCATTTACAGCCCTGAAGTACTTGTTCATATGAAGTGACCATTAGCACAGATTTGAAAGCTGCTTTGGCAGGTAACGGCCGGAGGGCGGCAGCCTTTCCACATTCCCCAATCTGGTAACTAGGGAAGGAGCCTTCAGCCCCAAAAGTGTCCACCCTTATGTCTCATCCAGCTGTGGATCTAGATATGGTCAATCTAGGTTGCATCACAGCCCCTGAATGAATTGTGTGAGAATTTCTCTGTCTTTCAACGTCTTTGTTTCATGGGTATTTAAAAGTAGTTTATTTTTATAATGGGGTTTAGCTGCTTTTCACTGCTGTGTTTATGCCGCTTTACACCCACTTGACTCACTTACAGAGAGATATCAATACATAGGGTTTAAGATTCTTACTAGTCAGATATAGTCTTGTGCGGTGAATAGGGGGTGTTGAGTCCAGTTCAGTGAGCAAGGAGTAGGTCTTGTCTATTACATATTGGGTTTATGGAACGGTATCTGAGCTAATTTGAAACCCTTGTTTCATGCATCACCCCACCTCACCTTTCCCGTTAAGCAGCCATAGTGTGTTTTCTAAATGTGTGATTCTGTTCTGTTTTGTAATTCAGTTCAAGTGTAACGGTTTTTACAATCCCTCTATAAGTGATACCTTTTGATAAGTGTCTTTTTCTGTGTGACTTATTTCACTTAGAATCATCGTACCTACATCCACTCATCATGCTGCTAGTAGCCTTAGGACATTGATTTCATGGATGAGTCATATTCCATTGTACATAAGTACCACAACTTCTTTATCCATTTTCCTCTTTCCTGGGATATTTAAGGTGTACCGAAGTGGAGGTTCTTGAAAACAGAGCAGCCCTAAAATTTGGGGTGCCTGTGTCTTGCTGATTTTTAGTTTTCCCAAGTTATACAGCCATGAGTGGAAGTGCCCTATGCTCTCTAAGCTGTTTCCTAGATGTTTCAGGACAAACCATACACTTCTCCACAGAGGCTGTTGGCAATTTTCATCCCGCCCAAGAGCGTAACGAGGTTCTCATTTCTCCATGGCCTGTCCTGCATTTCTGGTTTTTAAACTTTTTTAGGATGACGCTTTTGACCGATGGGAAGTGAGACTTCTTTGTAGTGCTGATTTGCATTTACAGCTTGCTTGGTTGGCCCAAAAGGGCGTATGCGTTTTTTCCTGTATATATTCAGGAAAAAACGCATACGCCCTTTTGGGACAAGTGCACCGTTTTCGACGTTTTGAAGCTTTTCATGTGCTTTAGGGGCGATTCGTATCTACCTCCTGAAATCAGTTTCCTGCAATTTTCCCTTGCTTTGAAATCCTCTTCGCTGCCTTCCTTCAATATATTTTTGGACGAGAGTTATCATTTATAACTCTGCAGGTTTGTGAATTGCAGTGACCGTGAACTCTATTTTTCAACTCGCTTTTTGGGAGCTGGCCGCAAATCCGCGGGATTGCTTCAGGCCCTATTCTGGTTCTAGGGAGCAGGCCAAGGCTGCGTTTAATTCTTCTTCCTGTTGGGAAATTAGAGTGACCTGTGCATTTACCAACACTTAGAGCTAGTCTCTCATTGGTTCCCCCGATTCCCGTTCATCCTCACGGCAATTTGCAACCTGGATGAAACAGGGGGTGAAAGGTGCAGATTCTCCAAGTGGGGAGATTGTTAGTAAAGTGGCAGGAATGGCAATACAGAGCATCAGGAGATGAGAAATGAGGTGCCTTTTAGAAACCTTTCTCGATCACATGATGTACCATTCTCTGGGTTTCCCATGCATATTTTTGGTGTAGGAAGATTCCGTTGAACCTGGAGATTTGGGACTCATGGAATGAGTACCAGGCAGTATTACTTTAAAGGGTCTGCGATTGCTCACCCAACCTCACCAATCCTGTCAGCCCCAAGAGTGTCCAGCCTTATGTCTCACCCAGCTGTAGGTCTAGATGTGGTCTGTCCAGGTTGCATCACAGCCCCTGAATGAATTGTGTGAGAATATCTCTCTCTTTCACTGTCTTTGTTTCATGGGTATTTAAAAGTAGTTTATTTTTATAATGGGGTTTAGCTGCTTTTCACTGCTGTGTTTATGCCGCTTTACACCCACTTGACTCACTTACAGAGAGATATCAATACATAGGTTTGAAGATTCTTACTAGTCAGATATATTCTTGTGTGGTGATAGGGGGTGTTCAGTCCAGTTCACTGGGCAAGGAGTAGGTCTTGTCTATTATATATTGGGTTTATGGAATGGTATGTGAGCTAATTTGAAACCCTTGTTTTATGCATCACGCCACCTCACCTTTACAGTTAAGCAGCCATACTATGTTTTCTAAATGAGTGACTCTGTTCTGTTTTGTAATTCAGTACAAGTATAGCGGTTTTTACATTCCCTCTATAAGTGATATCTTATGATAAGTGTCCTTTTCTGCGTGACTTATTTCACTTAGAATCATAGTACCTAAATGACTCATCTTGCTGCTCCTAGCCTTATGACATTGATTTCATGGCTGAGTGATATTCTATTGTACATAAGTACGAAAATTTCTTATCCATTTTTCACTTTCCTGGGATATTAAAAGGTGTTCCGAAGAGGAGGTTCTTGTCAACAGAGGAGCCCTAAACTTTGGGGTGCCTGTCTCTTGCTGATTTTTAGTTTTCCCAATTTATACACCCATGAGTGGAAGTGCCCTATGCTCTCTAAGCTGTGTTTTTTAGATGTTTCAGGACACATCATACACTTCTCCAGAGTGGCTGTTGGCAATTTACATCCCGCCCATCAGCATAGCAAGGCTCCCATTTCTCCATGGCCGGTCCTGCATTTCTGGTTTTGACACATTTTTCCGCATGGCCCTTTTGCCCGATGGGAAGCGAGACTTCTTTGGAGCGCTGATTTGCCTTTCCAGATTGCTTGGTTGGCCAAAAAGGGCGTATGCGTTTTTTCCTGAATATATTCAGGAAAAAACGCATACGCCCTTTTTGGCCAAGGGCATCGTTGTCCACGTTTTGCCGCTTTTCATGTGCTTTCAAGGCGATTCGAATCTACCTCCTGAAATCTGTTTCCTGCAATTCTGCCTTGCTTTCAAATCCTCTTCGTTGCCTTCCCTCAATATATTTGTGGACGAGAGTTATCATTTTTAACTCTGTAGGTTTGTGAATTGCAGTGCCCATGAGCTCCATTTTTCAACTCGCTTTTTTGGGAGCTGGCCGCAAAAGTGCAGGATTGCTTCAGGCCCTCTTCTGGTTCTGGGGGGGCAGGCTGAGCTTGTGGTTAATTCTTCTTCCTGATGGGAAAATAGAGTGACCTGTGCCTGTCCCAACACCTAGAGCTAGTCTCTCATTGGTTCGCCCTCTTCCCGTTCATCCTCAGGACAAATTGCAACCTGTACGGAACAGGAGGTTAAAGGTGCTGATTCTCCAAGGAGGGAGATGGCTAGTAAATCGGCTGGAATGGCGAACCCGAGCAAAGGAGATGAGAAATGAGGTGCGTTTTAGAAACCTTTCCCGATCACACGGTGTACCATCTTCTGGGTTTCTCATGCATGTTTTCGACGTAGGAAGATGCCCTTGAACCTGGAGATTTGGGACCCATGGGATGGGTACCATGCAGTATTACTTTAAAGGGTCTGCGTTGGCTCACCCAACCTCACCGAACCTCTCAGCCCCAAGAGTGTCCACCCTTATGTCTCAATCAGCTGTGGGTCTAGATTTGGTCAATCCAGGTTGCATCACAGCCCCTGAACGAATTTTGTAAGAATTTCTCTCTCTTTCACTGCCTTTGTTTCACGGGTTTTGAAAAGTAATTTATTTTTATAATGGGGTTTAGCTGCTTTTCACGGCTGTGTTTATGCCGCTTTACACCCCCTTGACTCACTTACAGAGAGATATCAGTACATAGGTTTAAAGATTCTTACTAGTCAGACATATTCCTGTGCGGTGAATGGGGGGTGTTGAGTCCAGTTCACTGAGTAAGGAGTAGGTCTTTTTTATTACATATTGGGTTTATGGCACGGTATCTGAGCTAATTTGAAACCCTTGTTTTATGCAACACCCCACCTCACCTTTCCCGTTCAGCAGCCATAGTATGTTTTCTAAACGTGTGATTCTGTTCTGTTTTGTAATTCAGTTCAAGTGTAGCGGTTTTTACATTCCCTCTCTAAGTGATATCTTATGATAAGTGTCTTTTTCTGTGTGACTTATTTCACTTAGAATCGTCGGACCTAAATCCACTCATCATGCTGCTACTAGCCTTATGACGTTGATTTCATGGCTGAGTGATATTCCATTGTACATGAGGAACACAACTTCTTTATCCATTTTACTCTTTCTTACGATATTTAAGGTGTAATAAAGTGGAGCTTCCTGTCTATAGAACAGCCGTAAACTTTGGAGTGCCTGCGTCTTGCTGATTTTTAGTTTTCCCAATTTATACGCCCATGAGTGGAAGTGCCCTATGCTCTCTAAGCTGTGTTTTTTAGATGTTTAAGGACACAGCGTACACTTCTCCAGAGTGGCTGTTGGCAATTTACATCCCACCCATCAGCGTCGCAAGGCTCCCATTTCTCCATGGCCGGTCCTTCATTTCTGGTTTGGACACTTTTTTCCGCATGGCCCTTTTGCCCGCTGGGAAGCGAGACTTCTTTGGAGCGCTGATTTGCCTTTCCAGGTTACTTGGTTGGCCAAAAAGGGCATATGCGTTTTTTCCTGAATATATTCAGGAAAAAACGCATACGCCCTTTTTGACCAAGGGCATCACTGTCCACGTTTTGCCGCTTTTCATGGGCTTTCAAGGCGATTCGAATCTACCTCCTGAAATCTGTTTCCTGCAATTCTGCCTTGCTTTCAAATCCTCTTCGTTGCCTTCCCTTAATATATTTGTGGACGAGAGTTATCATTTTTAACTCTGCAGGTTTGTGAATTGCAGTGCCCATGAGCTCCATTTTTCAACTCGCTTTTTTGGGAGCTGGACGCAAAAGTGCAGGATTGCTTCAGACCCTCTTCTGGTTCTGGGGGGCAGGCTGAGCTTGTGCTTAATTCTTCTTCCTGATGGGAAAATAGAGTGACCTGTGCCTGTCCCAACACCTAGAGCTAGTCTCTCATTGGTTCGCCCTCTTCCCGTTCATCCTCAGGACAAATTGCAACCTGTACGGAACAGGAGGTTAAAGGTGCTGATTCTCCAAGGAGGGAGATGGCTAGTAAAGCGGCTGGAATGGCGAACCCGAGCACAAGGAGATGAGAAATGAGGTGCGTTTTAGAAACCTTTCCCGATCACATGGTGTACCATCTTTTGGGTTTCTCATGCATGTTTTCGATGTAGGAAGATGCCCTTTAACCTAGAGATTTGGGACCCATGGGATGGGTACCATGCAGTATTACTTTAAAGGGTCTGCGTTGGCTCACACAACCTCACCAAACCTTTCAGCCCCAAAAGTGTCCACCCTTATGTCTCAATCAGCTGTGGGTCTAGATATGGTCAATCCAGGTTGCATCACAGCCCCTGAACGAATTTTGTAAGAATTTCTCGCTCTTCCACTGTCTTTGTTTCACGGGTTTTGAAAAGTAATTTATTTTTATAATGGGGTTTAGCTGCTTTTCACGGCTGTGTTTATGCCGCTTTACACCCCCTTGACTCACTTACAGAGAGATATCAGTACATAGGTTTGACGATTCTTAGTAGTCAGATATATTCTTGTGCGGTGAATAGGGGGTGTTGAGTCCAGTTCACTGAGCAAGGAGTAGGTCTTGTCTATTACATATTGGGTTTATGGAACGGTATCTGAGCTAATTTGAAACCCTTGTTTTATGCATCACCCCACCTCACCTTTCCGCTTCAGCAGCCATAGTGTGTTTTCTGAACGTGTGACTCTGTTCTGTTTTGTAATTCAGTTCCAATGTAGCGGTTTTTACATTCCCTCTATAAGTGATATCTTATGATAAGTGTCTTTTTCTGTGTGACTTATTTCACTTAGAATCGTCGGACCTAAATCCACTCATCGTGCTGCTACTAGCCTTATGACGTTGATTTCATGGCTGAGTGATATTCCATTGTACATGAGGACCACAACTTCTTTATCCAGTTTTCTCTTTCCTAGGATATTTAAGGTGTAATGAAGTGGGGGTGTTTGTCAACAGAGCAGCCCTAAACTTTGGGGTGCCTGTGTCTTGCTGATTTTAGTTTTCCCAATTTATACGCCCATGAGTGGAAGTGCCCTATACTCTCTAAGCTGTGTTTTTTAGATGTCTCAGGACACACCGTACACTTCTCCAGAGTGGCTGTTGGCAATTTACATCCCACCCATCAGCGTAGTAAGGCTCCCATTTCTCCATGGCCGGTCCTGCATTTCTGGTTTTGACACATTTTTCCGCATGGCCCTTTTGCCCGATGGGAAGCGAGACTTCTTTGGAGCGCTGATTTGCCTTTCCAGATTGCTTGGTTGGCCAAAAAGGGCGTATGCGTTTTTTCCTGAATATATTCAGGAAAAAACGCATACGCCCTTTTTGGCCAAGGGCATCGTTGTCCACGTTTTGCCGCTTTTCATGTGCTTTCAAGGCGATTCGAATCTACCTCCTGAAATCTGTTTCCTGCAATTCTGCCTTGCTTTCAAATCCTCTTCGTTGCCTTCCCTCAATATATTTGTGGACGAGAGTTATCATTTTTAACTCTGTAGGTTTGTGAATTGCAGTGCCCATGAGCTCCATTTTTCAACTCGCTTTTTTGGGAGCTGGCCGCAAAAGTGCAGGATTGCTTCAGGCCCTCTTCTGGTTCTGTGGGTTGCAGGCTGAGCTTGTGGTTAATTCTTCTTCCTGATGGGAAAATAGAGTGACCTGTGCCTGTCCCAACACCTAGAGCTAGTCTCTCATTGGTTCGCCCTCTTCCCGTTCATCCTCAGGACAAATTGCAACCTGTACGGAACAGGAGGTTAAAGGTGCTGATTCTCCAAGGAGGGAGATGGCTAGTAAAGCGGCTGGAATGGCGAACCCGAGCAAAGGAGATGAGAAATGAGGTGCGTTTTAGAAACCTTTCCCGATCACACGGTGTACCATCTTCTGGGTTTCTCATGCATGTTTTCGATGTAGGAAGATTCCCTTGAACCTGGAGATTTGGGACCCATGGGATGGGTACCATGCAGTATTACTTTAAAGGGTCTGCGTTGGCTCACCCAACCTCACCAAACCTCTCTGCCCCAAAAGTGTCCACCCTTATGTCTCAATCAGCTGTGGGTCTAGATATGGTCAATCCAGGTTGCATCACAGCCCCTGAACGAAATGTGTAAGAATTTCTCTCTCTTTCACTGTCTTTGTTTCACGGGTTTTGAAAAGTAATTTATTTTTATAATGGGGTTTAGCTGCTTTTCACGGCTGTGTTTATGGCGCTTTACACCCCCTTGACTCACTTACAGAGAGATATCAATACATAGGTTTGAAGATTCTTACTAGTCAGATATATTCTTGTGTGGTGAATAGGGGGTGTTGAGTCCAGTTCACTGAGCAAGGAGTAGGTCTTGTCTACTACATATTGGGTTTATGGAACGGTATCTGAGATAATTTGAAACCCTTGTTTTATGCATCACCCCAGCTCACCTTTCCCGTTCAGCAGCCATAGTGTGTTTTCTAAACGTGTGACTCTGTTCTGTTTTGTAACTCAGTTCAAGTGTAGCGGTTTTTACATTCCCTCTATAAGGGATATCTTATGATAAGTGTCTTTTTCTGTGTGACTTATTTCACTTAGAATCGTCGGACCTAAATCCACTCATCGTGCTGCTACTAGCCTTATGACGTGGATTTCATGGCTGAGGGATATTCCATTGTACATGAGGACCACAACTTCTTTATCCACTTTTCTCTTTCCAAGGATATTTAAGGTGAAATGAAGTGGGGGTTTTTGTCAACAGAGCAGCCCTAAACTTTGGGGTGCCTGTGTCTTGCTGATTCTTAGTTTTCCCAATTTATACGCCCATGAGAGGAAGCGCCCTATGCTCTCCAAGCTGTGTTTTTTAGATGTTTCAGGACCCACCGTACACTTCTCCAGAGTGGCTGTTGGCAATTTACATCCCGCCCATCAGCGTAGCAAGGCTCCCATTTCTCCATGGCCGGTCCTGCATTTCTGGTTTGGACACTTTTTTCCGCATGGCCCTTTTGCCCGCTGGGAAGCGAGACTTCTTTGGAGCGCTGATTTGCCTTTCCAGGTTGCCTGGTTGGCCCAAAAGGGCGTATGCGTGTTTTCCTGAATATATTCAGGAAAACACGCATATGCCCTTTTTGGCCAAGGGCATCATTGTCCACGTTTTGCCGCTTTTCATGTGCTTTCAAGGCGATTCGAATCTACCTCCTGAAATCTGTTTCCTACAATTCTGCCTTGCTTTCAAAGCCTCTTCGTTGCCTTCCCTCAATATATTTGTGGACGAGAGTTATCATTTATAACTCTGCAGGTTTGTGAATTGCAGTGCCCCTGAGCTCCATTTTTCCAGTCGGTTTTTTGGGAGCTGGCCGCAAAAGTGCAGGATGGCTTCAGGCCCTCTTCTGGTTCTGGGGGGCAGGCTGAGCTTGTGGTTAATTCTTCTTCCTGATGGGAAAATAGAGTGACCTGTGCTTGTCCCAACCCCTAGAGCTAGTCGCTCATTGGTTCCCCCTCTTCCCGTTCATCCTCAGGACAAATTGCAACCTGTACGGAACAGGAGGTTAAAGGTGCTGATTCTCCGAGGAGGGAGATGGCTAGTAAAGAGGCTGGAATGGCGAACCCGAGCACAGGAGATGAGAAATGAGGTGCGTTTTAGAAACCTTTCCCGATCACACGGTGTACCATCTTCTGAGCTTCTCTTGCATGTTTTCGCTGTAGGAAGATGCCCTTGTACCTGGAGATTTGGGACCCATGGGATGGTACCATGCAGTATTATTTTAAAGGATCTGCGTTGGCTCACCCAACCTCATCAAACCTCTCAGCCCCAAGAGTGTCCACCCTATGTCTCAATCAGCTGTGGGTCTAGATATGGTCAATCCAGGTTGCATCACAGCCACAGAATGTATTTTGTAAGAATTTCTCTCTCTTTCATTGTCTTTGTTTCACGGGTTTTGAAAAGTAGTTTATTTTTATAATGGGGTTTAGCTGCTTTTCTCGGCTGTGTTTATGCCGCTTTACACCCCCTTGACTCACTTACAGAGAGATATCAATATATAGGTTTGAAGATTCTTACTAGTCAGATATATTCTTGTGTGGTGAATAGGGGGTGTTGAGTCCAGTTCACTGAGCAAGGAGTAGGTCTTGTCTATTACATATTGGGTTTATTGAACGGTATCTGAGCTAATTTGAAACCCTTGTTTTATGCATCACCCCAGCTCACCTTTCCCGTTCAGCAGCCATAGTGTGTTTCCTAAACGTGAGACTCTGTTCTGTTTTGCAATTCAGTTCAAGTGTAGCGGTTTTTACATTCCCTCTAGAAGTGATATCTTATGATAAGTGTCTTTTTCTGTGTGACTTATTTCACTTAGAATCGTCGGACCTAAATCCACTCATCGTGCTGCTACTAGCCTTATGACGTTGATTTCATGGCTGAGTGATATTCCGTTGTACATGAGGACCTCAACTTCTTTATCCATTTTTCTATTTCCTAGGATATTTAAGGTGTAATGAAGTGGGGGTTCTTGTCAACAGAGCAGCCCTAAACATTGGGGTGACTGTGTCTTGCTGATTTTTAGTTTCCCAATTTATACGCCCATGAGTGGAAGTGCCCTATGCTCTCCAAGCTCTGTTTTTTAGATGTTTCAGGACCCACCGTACACTTCTCCAGAGTGGCTGTTGGCAATTTACATCCCGCCCATCAGCGTAGCAAGGCTCCCATTTCTCCATGGCCGGTCCTGCATTTCTGGTTTGGACACTTTTTTCCGCATGGCCCTTTTGCCCGCTGGGAAGCGAGACTTCTTTGGAGCGCTGATTTGCATTTCCAGGTTGCTTGGTTGGCCAAAAAGGGCGTATGCGTTTTTTCCTGAATATATTCAGGAAAAAACGCATACGCCCTTTTTGGCCAAGAGCATCACTGTCCACCTTCTGCCTCTTTTCTTGGGCTTTCAAGGCGATTCGAATCTGCCTCCTGAAATCTGTTTCCTGCAATTCTGCCTTGCTTTCAAATCCTCTTCGTTGCCTTCCCTCAATATATTTGTGGACGAGAGTTATCATTTATAACTCTGCAGGTTTGTGAATTGCAGTGCCCCTGAGCTCCATTTTACAACTCGCTTTTTTGGGAGCTGGCCGCAAAAGTGCAGGATTGCTTCAGGCCCTCTTCTGGTTCTGGGGTGCAGGCTGAGCTTGTGGTTAATTCTTCTTCCTGATGGGAAAATAGAGTGACCTGTGCCTGTCCCAACACCTAGAGCTAGTCTCTCATTGGTTCGCCCTCTTCCCGTTCATCCTCAGGATAAATTGCAACCTGTACGGAACAGGAGGTTAAAGGTGCTGATTCTCCAAGGAGGGAGATGGCTAGTAAATCGGCTGGAATGGCGAACCCGAGCACAAGGAGATGAGAAATGAGGTGCGTTTTAGAAACCTTTCCCGATCACACGGTGTACCATCTTCTGGGCTTCTCATGCATGTTTTCGATGTAGGAAGATGCCCTTGAACCTGGAGATTTGGGACCCATGGGATGGGTACCATGCAGTATTACTTTAAAGGGTCTGCGTTGGCTCACCCAACCTCACCAAACCTCTCAGCCCCAAGAGTGTCCACCCTTATGTCTCAATCAGCTGTGGGTCTAGATATGGTCAATCCAGGTTGCATCACAGCCCCTGAACGAAATGTGTAAGAATTTCTCTCTCTTTCACTGTCTTTGTTTCACGGGTTTTGAAAAGTAATTTATTTTTATAATGGGGTTTAGCTGCTTTTCACGGATGTGTTTATGCCGCTTTACACCCCCTTGACTCACTTACAGAGAGATATCAATACATAGGTTTGAAGATTCTTACTAGTCAGATATAATCTTGTGTGGTGAATAGGGGGTGTTGAGTCCAGTTCACTGAGCAAGGAGTAGTTCTTGTCTACTACATATTGGGTTTATGGAACGGTATCGGAGCTAATTTGAAACCCTTGTTTTATGCATCACCCCACCTCACCTTTCCCGTTCAGCAGCCATAGTGTGTTTCCTAAACGTGTGACTCTGTTCTGTTTTGCAATTCAGTTCAAGTGTAGCGGTTTTTACATTCCCTCTCTAAGTGATATCTTATGATAAGTGTCTTTTTCTGTGTGACTTATTTCACTTAGAATCGTCGAACCTAAATCCACTGATCGTGCTGCTACTAGCCTTATGACGTTGATTTCATGGCTGAGTGGTATTCCATTGTACATGAGGACCACAACTTCTTTATCCATTTTTCTCTTTCCTAGGATATTTAAGGTGTAATGAAGTGGGGGTTCTTGTCCACAGAGCAGCCCTAAACTTTGGGGTGCCTGTGTCTTGCTGATTTTTAGTTTTCCCAATTTATACGCCCATGAGTGGAAGTGCCCTATGCTCTCCAAGCTGTGTTTTTTAGATGTTTCAGAACACACCGTACACTTCTCCAGAGTGGCTGTTGGCAATTTACATCCCACCCATCAGCGTAGCAATGCTCCCATTTCTCCATGGCCGGTCCTGCATTTCTGGTTTGGACACTTTTTTCCGCATGGCCCTTTTGCCCGCTGGGAAGCGAGACTTCTTTGGAGCGCTGATTGGCCTTTCCAGGTTGCTTGGTTGGCCAAAAAGGGCGTATGCGTTTTTTCCTGAATATATTCAGGAAAAAACGCATACGCCCTTTTTGGCCAAGGGCATCATTGTCCACGTTTTGCTGCTTTTCATGTGCTTTCAAGGCGATTCGAATCTACCTCCTGAAATCTGTTTCCTGCAATTCTGCCTTGCTTTCAAAGCCTCTTCGTTGCCTTCCCTTAATATATTTGTGGACGAGAGGTATCATTTAAAACTCTGCAGGTTTGTGAATTGCAGTGCCCCTGAGCTCCATTTTTCAACTCGCTTTTTTGGGAGCCGGCCGCAAAAGCGCAGGATTGCTTCAGGCCCTCTTCTGGTTCTGGGGGGCAGGCTGAGCTTGTGCTTAATTCTTCTTCCTGATGGGAAAATAGAGTGACCTGTGCCTGTCCCAACACCTAGAGCTAGTCTCTCATTGGTTCCCCCTCTTCCCCTTCATCCTCAGGACAAATTGCAACCTGTACGGAACAGGAGGTTAAAGGTGCTGATTCTCCAAGGAGGGAGATGGCTAGTAAATCGGCTGGAATGGCGAACCCGAGCAAAGGAGATGAGAAATGAGGTGCGTTTTAGAAACCTTTCCCGATCACACGGTGTACCATCTTCTGGGTTTCTCATGCCTGTTTTCGACGTAGGAAGATGCCCTTGAACCTGGAGATTTGGGACCCATGGGATGGGTACCATGCAGTATTACTTGAAAGGGTCTGCGTTGGCTCACCCAACCTCACCGAACCTCTCAGCCCCAAGAGTGTCCACCCTTATGTCTCAATCAGCTGTGGGTCTAGATATGGTCAATCCAGGTTGCATCACAGCCCGTGAACGAATTTTGTAAGAATTTCTCTCGCTTTCACTGTCTTTGTTTCACGGGTTTTGAAAAGTAATTTATTTTTATAATGGGGTTTAGCTGCTTTTCACGGCTGTGTTTATGCCGCTTTACACCCCCTTGACTCACTTACAGAGAGATATCAATACATAGGTTTGAAGATTCTTACTAGTCAGATATATTCTTGTGCGGTGAATAGGGGGTGTTGAGTCCAGGTCACTGAAAAAGGAATAGGTCTTGTCTCTTACATATTGGGATTATGGAACGGTATCGGAGCTAATTTGAAACCCTTGTTTTATGCATCACCCCACCTCACCTTTCCCGTTCAGCAGCCATAGTGTGTTTCCTAAACGTGTGACTCTGTTCTGTTTTGCAATTCAGTTCAAGTGTAGCGGTTTTTACATTCCCTCTCTAAGTGATATCTTATGATAAGTGTCTTTTTCTGTGTGACTTATTTCACTTAGAATCGTCGTACCTAAATCCACTCATCGTGCTGCTACTAGCCTTATGACGTTGATTTCATGGCTGAGTGATATTCCATTGTACATGAGGACCACAACTTCTTTATCCATTTTTCTCTTTCCTAGGATATTTAAGGTGTAATGAAGTGGGGGTTCTTGTCAACAGAGCAGCCCTAAACTTTGGGGTGCCTGTGTCTTGCTGATTTTTAGTTTTCCCAATTTATACGCCCATGAGTGGAAGTGCCCTATGCTCTCCAAGCTGTGTTTTTAGATGTTTCAGAACACACCGTACACTTCTCCGGAGTGCCTGTTGGCAATTTACATCCCACCCATCAGCGTAGCAATGCTCCCATTTCTCCATGGCCGGTCCTGCATTTCTGGTTTGGACACTTTTTTCCGCATGGCCCTTTTGCCCGCTGGGAAGCGAGACTTCTTTGGAGCGCTGATTGGCCTTTCCAGGTTGCTTGGTTGGCCAAAAAGGGCGTATGCGTTTTTTCCTGAATATATTCAGGAAAAAACGCATACGCCCTTTTTGGCCAAGGGCATCATTGTCCACGTTTTGCCGCTTTTCATGTGCTTTCAAGGCGATTCGAATCTACCTCCTGAAATCTGTTTCCTGCAATTCTGCCTTGCTTTCAAAGCCTCTTCGTTGCCTTCCCTTAATATATTTGTGGACGAGAGGTATCATTTAAAACTCTGCAGGTTTGTGAATTGCAGTGCCCCTGAGCTCCATTTTTCAACTCGCTTTTTTGGGAGCTGGCCGCAAAAGCGCAGGATTGCTTCAGGCCCTCTTCTGGTTCTGGGGGGCAGGCTGAACTTGTGCTTGATTCTTCTTCCTGATGGGAAAATAGAGTGACCTGTGCCTGTCCCAACACCTAGAGCTAGTCTCTCTTTAGTTCCCCCTCTTCCCGTTCATGCTCAGGACAAATTGCAACCTGTACGGAACAGGAGGTTAAAGGTGCTGATTCTCCAAGGAGGGAGATGGCTAGTAAATCGGCTGGAATGGCGAACCCGAGCAAAGGAGATGAGAAATGAGGTGCGTTTTAGAAACCTTTCCCGATCACACGGTGTACCATCTTCTGGGTTTCTCATGCCTGTTTTCGACGTAGGAAGATGCCCTTGAACCTGGAGATTTGGGACCCATGGGATGGGTACCATGCAGTATTACTTGAAAGGGTCTGCGTTGGCTCACCCAACCTCACCGAACCTCTCAGCCCCAAGAGTGTCCACCCTTATGTCTCAATCAGCTGTGGGTCTAGATATGGTCAATCCAGGTTGCATCACAGCCCCTGAACGAATTTTGTAAGAATTTCTCTCTCTTTCACTGTCTTTGTTTCACGGGTTTTGAAAAGTAATTTATTTTTATAATGGGGTTTAGCTGCTTTTCACGGCTGTGTTTATGCCGCTTTACACCCCCTTGACTCACTTACAGAGAGATATCAATACATAGGTTTGAAGATTCTTACTAGTCAGATATATTCTTGTGCGGTGACTAGGGGGTGTTGAGTCCAGTTCACTGAAAAAGCAATAGGTCTTGTCTCTTACATATTGGGTTTATGGAACGGTATCGGAGCTAATTTGAAACCCTTGTTTTATGCATCACCCCACCTCACCTTTCCCGTTCAGCAGCCATAGTGTGTTTTCTAAACGTGTGACTCTGTTCTGTTTTGTAATTCAGTTCAAGTGTAGGCGGTTTTTACATTCCCTCTCTAAGTGATATCTTATGATAAGTGTCTTTTTCTGTGTGCCTTATTTCACTTAGAATCGTCGTACCTAAATCCACTCATCGTGCTGCTACTAGCCTTATGTTGTGGATTTCATGGCTGAGTGATATTCCATTGTACATGAGGACCACAACTTCTTTATCCATTTTTCGCTTTCCTAGGATATTTAAGGTGTAATGAAGTGGGGGTTCTTGTCAACAGAGCAGCCCTAAACTTTGGGGTGCCTGTGTCTTGCTGATTTTTAGTTTTCCCAATTTATACGCCCATGAGTGGAAGTGCCCTATGCTCTCCAAGCTGTGTTTTTTAGATGTTTCAGAACACACCGTACACTTCTCCAGAGTGGCTGTTGGCAATTTACATCCCACCCATCAGCGTAGCAAGGCTCCCATTTCTCCATGGCCGGTCCTGCATTTCTGGTTTGGACACTTTTTTCCGCATGGCCCTTTTGCCCGCTGGGAAGCGAGACTTCTTTGGAGCGCTGATTGGCCTTTCCAGGTTGCTTGGTTGGCCAAAAAGGGCGTATGCGTTTTTTCCTGAATATATTCAGGAAAAAACGCATACGCCCTTTTTGGCCAAGGGCATCATTGTCCACGTTTTGCCGCTTTTCATGTGCTTTCAAGGCGATTCGAATCTACCTCCTGAAATCTGTTTCCTGCAATTCTGCCTTGCTTTCAAAGCCTCTTCGTTGCCTTCCCTTAATATATTTGTGGACGAGAGGTATCATTTAAAACTCTGCAGGTTTGTGAATTGCAGTGCCCCTGAGCTCCATTTTTCAACTCGCTTTTTTGGGAGCTGGCCGCAAAAGCGCAGGATTGCTTCAGGCCGTCTTCTGGTTCTGGGGGGCAGGCTGAGCTTGTGCTTAATTCTTCTTCCTGATGGGAAAATAGAGTGACCTGTGCCTGTCCCAACACCTAGAGCTAGTCTCTCATTGGTTCCCCCTCTTCCCGTTCATCCTCAGGACAAATTGCAACCTGTACGGAACAGGAGGTTAAAGGTGCTGATTCTCCAAGGAGGGAGATGGCTAGTAAATCGGCTGGAATGGCGAACCCGAGCAAAGGAGATGAGAAATGAGGTGCGTTTTAGAAACCTTTCCCGATCACACGGTGTACCATCTTCTGGGTTTCTCATGCCTGTTTTCGACGTAGGAAGATGCCCTTGAACCTGGAGATTTGGGACCCATGGGATGGGTACCATGCAGTATTACTTGAAAGGGTCTGCGTTGGCTCACCCAACCTCAGCGAACCTCTCAGCCCCAAGAGTGTCCACCCTTATGTCGCAATCAGCTGTGGGTCTAGATATGGTCAATCCAGGTTGCATCACAGCCCCTGAACGAATTTTGTAAGAATTTCTCTCTCTTTCACTGTCTTTGTTTCACGGGTTTTGAAAAGTAATTTATTTTTATAATGGGGTTTAGCTGCTTTTCACGGCTGTGTTTATGCCGCTTTACACACCCTTGACTCACTTACAGAGAGATATCAATACATAGGTTTGAAGATTCTTACTAGTCAGATATATTCTTGTGCGGTGAATAGGGGGTGTTGAGTCCAGTTCACTGAAAAAGGAATAGGTCTTGTCTCTTACATATTGGGTTTATGGAACGGTATCGGAGCTAATTTGAAACCCTTGTTTTATGCATCACCCCACCTCACCTTTCCCGTTCAGCAGCCATAGTGTGTTTCCTAAACGTGGGACTCTGTTCTGTTTTGCAATTCAGTTCAAGTGTAGCGGTTTTTACATTCCCACTCTAAGTGATATCTTATGATAAGTGTCTTTTTCTGTGTGACTTATTTCACTTAGAATCGTCGAACCTAAATCCACTGATCGTGCTGCTACTAGCCTTATGACGTTGATTTCATGGCTGAGTGGTATTCCATTGTACATGAGGACCACAACTTCTTTATCCATTTTTCTCTTTCCTAGGATATTTAAGGTGTAATGAAGTGGGGGTTCTTGTCCACAGAGCAGCCCTAAACTTTGGGGTGCCTGTGTCTTGCTGATTTTTAGTTTTCCCAATTTATACGCCCATGAGTGGAAGTGCCCTATGCTCTCCAAGCTGTGTTTTTTAGATGTTTCAGAACACACCATACACTTCTCCAGAGTGGCTGTTGGCAATTTACATCCCACCCATCAGCGTAGCAAGGCTCGCATTTCTCCATGGCCGGTCCTGCATTTCTGGTTTGGACACTTTTTTCCGCATGGCCCTTTTGCCCGCTGGGAAGCGAGACTTCTTTGGAGCGCTGATTGGCCTTTCCAGGTTGCTTGGTTGGCCAAAAAGGGCGTATGCGTTTTTTCCTGAATATATTCAGGAAAAAACGCATACGCCCTTTTTGGCCAAGGGCATCATTGTCCACGTTTTGCTGCTTTTCATGTGCTTTCAAGGCGATTCGAATCTACCTCCTGAAATCTGTTTCCTGCAATTCTGCCTTGCTTTCAAAGCCTCTTCGTTGCCTTCCCTTAATATATTTGTGGACGAGAGGTATCATTTAAAACTCTGCAGGTTTGTGAATTGCAGTGCCCCTGAGCTCCATTTTTCAACTCGCTTTTTTGGGAGCCGGCCGCAAAAGCGCAGGATTGCTTCAGGCCCTCTTCTGGTTCTGGGGGGCAGGCTGAGCTTGTGCTTAATTCTTCTTCCTGATGGGAAAATAGAGTGACCTGTGCCTGTCCCAACACCTAGAGCTAGTCTCTCATTGGTTCCCCCTCTTCCCCTTCATCCTCAGGACAAATTGCAACCTGTACGGAACAGGAGGTTAAAGGTGCTGATTCTCCAAGGAGGGAGATGGCTAGTAAATCGGCTGGAATGGCGAACCCGAGCAAAGGAGATGAGAAATGTGGTGCGTTTTAGAAACCTTTCCCGATCACACGGTGTACCATCTTCTGGGTTTCTCATGCCTGTTTTCGACGTAGGAAGATGCCCTTGAACCTGGAGATTTGGGACCCATGGGATGGGTACCATGCAGTATTACTTGAAAGGGTCTGCGTTGGCTCACCCAACCTCACCGAACCTCTCAGCCCCAAGAGTGTCCACCCTTATGTCTCAATCAGCTGTGGGTCTAGATATGGTCAATCCAGGTTGCATCACAGCCCGTGAACGAATTTTGTAAGAATTTCTCTCGCTTTCACTGTCTTTGTTTCACGGGTTTTGAAAAGTAATTTATTTTTATAATGGGGTTTAGCTGCTTTTCACGGCTGTGTTTATGCCGCTTTACACCCCCTTGACTCACTTACAGAGAGATATCAATACATAGGTTTGAAGATTCTTACTAGTCAGATATATTCTTGTGCGGTGAATAGGGGGTGTTGAGTCCAGGTCACTGAAAAAGGAATAGGTCTTGTCTCTTACATATTGGGATTATGGAACGGTATCGGAGCTAATTTGAAACCCTTGTTTTATGCATCACCCCACCTCACCTTTCCCGTTCAGCAGCCATAGTGTGTTTCCTAAACGTGTGACTCTGTTCTGTTTTGCAATTCAGTTCAAGTGTAGCGGTTTTTACATTCCCTCTCTAAGTGATATCTTATGATAAGTGTCTTTTTCTGTGTGACTTATTTCACTTAGAATCGTCGTACCTAAATCCACTCATCGTGCTGCTACTAGCCTTATGACGTTGATTTCATGGCTGAGTGATATTCCATTGTACATGAGGACCACAACTTCTTTATCCATTTTTCTCTTTCCTAGGATATTTAAGGTGTAATGAAGTGGGGGTTCTTGTCAACAGAGCAGCCCTAAACTTTGGGGTGCCTGTGTCTTGCTGATTTTTAGTTTTCCCAATTTATACGCCCATGAGTGGAAGTGCCCTATGCTCTCCAAGCTGTGTTTTTAGATGTTTCAGAACACACCGTACACTTCTCCGAAGTGCCTGTTGGCAATTTACATCCCACCCATCAGCGTAGCAATGCTCCCATTTCTCCATGGCCGGTCCTGCATTTCTGGTTTGGACACTTTTTTCCGCATGGCCCTTTTGCCCGCTGGGAAGCGAGACTTCTTTGGAGCGCTGATTGGCCTTTCCAGGTTGCTTGGTTGGCCAAAAAGGGCGTATGCGTTTTTTCCTGAATATATTCAGGAAAAAACGCATACGCCCTTTTTGGCCAAGGGCATCATTGTCCACGTTTTGCCGCTTTTCATGTGCTTTCAAGGCGATTCGAATCTACCTCCTGAAATCTGTTTCCTGCAATTCTGCCTTGCTTTCAAAGCCTCTTCGTTGCCTTCCCTTAATATATTTGTGGACGAGAGGTATCATTTAAAACTCTGCAGGTTTGTGAATTGCAGTGCCCCTGAGCTCCATTTTTCAACTCGCTTTTTTGGGAGCTGGCCGCAAAAGCGCAGGATTGCTTCAGGCCCTCTTCTGGTTCTGGGGGGCAGGCTGAACTTGTGCTTGATTCTTCTTCCTGATGGGAAAATAGAGTGACCTGTGCCTGTCCCAACACCTAGAGCTAGTCTCTCTTTAGTTCCCCCTCTTCCCGTTCATCCTCAGGACAAATTGCAACCTGTACGGAACAGGAGGTTAAAGGTGCTGATTCTCCAAGGAGGGAGATGGCTAGTAAATCGGCTGGAATGGCGAACCCGAGCAAAGGAGATGAGAAATGAGGTGCGTTTTAGAAACCTTTCCCGATCACACGGTGTACCATCTTCTGGGTTTCTCATGCCTGTTTTCGACGTAGGAAGATGCCCTTGAACCTGGAGATTTGGGACCCATGGGATGGGTACCATGCAGTATTACTTGAAAGGGTCTGCGTTGGCTCACCCAACCTCACCGAACCTCTCAGCCCCAAGAGTGTCCACCCTTATGTCTCAATCAGCTGTGGGTCTAGATATGGTCAATCCAGGTTGCATCACAGCCCCTGAACGAATTTTGTAAGAATTTCTCTCTCTTTCACTGTCTTTGTTTCACGGGTTTTGAAAAGTAATTTATTTTTATAATGGGGTTTAGCTGCTTTTCACGGCTGTGTTTATGCCGCTTTACACCCCCTTGACTCACAGAGAGATATCAATACATAGGTTTGAAGATTCTTACTAGTCAGATATATTCTTGTGCGGTGACTAGGGGGTGTTGAGTCCAGTTCACTGAAAAAGCAATAGGTCTTGTCTCTTACATATTGGGTTTATGGAACGGTATCGGAGCTAATTTGAAACCCTTGTTTTATGCATCACCCCACCTCACCTTTCCCGTTCAGCTGCCATAGTGTGTTTTCTAAACGTGTGACTCTGTTCTGTTTTGTAATTCAGTTCAAGTGTAGGCGGTTTTTACATTCCCTCTCTAAGTGATATCTTATGATAAGTGTCTTTTTCTGTGTGCCTTATTTCACTTAGAATCGTCGTACCTAAATCCACTCATCGTGCTGCTACTAGCCTTATGTTGTGGATTTCATGGCTGAGTGATATTCCATTGTACATGAGGACCACAACTTCTTTATCCATTTTTCGCTTTCCTAGGATATTTAAGGTGTAATGAAGTGGGGGTTCTTGTCAACAGAGCAGCCCTAAACTTTGGGGTGCCTGTGTCTTGCTGATTTTTAGTTTTCCCAATTTATACGCCCATGAGTGGAAGTGCCCTATGCTCTCCAAGCTGTGTTTTTTAGATGTTTCAGAACACACCGTACACTTCTCCAGAGTGGCTGTTGGCAATTTACATCCCACCCATCAGCGTAGCAAGGCTCCCATTTCTCCATGGCCGGTCCTGCATTTCTGGTTTGGACACTTTTTTCCGCATGGCCCTTTTGCCCGCTGGGAAGCGAGACTTCTTTGGAGCGCTGATTGGCCTTTCCAGGTTGCTTGGTTGGCCAAAAAGGGCGTATGCGTTTTTTCCTGAATATATTCAGGAAAAAACGCATACGCCCTTTTTGGCCAAGGGCATCATTGTCCACGTTTTGCCGCTTTTCATGTGCTTTCAAGGCGATTCGAATCTACCTCCTGAAATCTGTTTCCTGCAATTCTGCCTTGCTTTCAAAGCCTCTTCGTTGCCTTCCCTTAATATATTTGTGGACGAGAGGTATCATTTAAAACTCTGCAGGTTTGTGAATTGCAGTGCCCCTGAGCTCCATTTTTCAACTCGCTTTTTTGGGAGCTGGCCGCAAAAGCGCAGGATTGCTTCAGGCCCTCTTCTGGTTCTGGGGGGCAGGCTGAGCTTGTGCTTAATTCTTCTTCCTGATGGGAAAATAGAGTGACCTGTGCCTGTCCCAACACCTAGAGCTAGTCTCTCATTGGTTCCCCCTCTTCCCGTTCATCCTCAGGACAAATTGCAACCTGTACGGAACAGGAGGTTAAAGGTGCTGATTCTCCAAGGAGGGAGATGGCTAGTAAATCGGCTGGAATGGCGAACCCGAGCAAAGGAGATGAGAAATGAGGTGCGTTTTAGAAACCTTTCCCGATCACACGGTGTACCATCTTCTGGGTTTCTCATGCCTGTTTTCGACGTAGGAAGATGCCCTTGAACCTGGAGATTTGGGACCCATGGGATGGGTACCATGCAGTATTACTTGAAAGGGTCTGCGTTGGCTCACCCAACCTCAGCGAACCTCTCAGCCCCAAGAGTGTCCACCCTTATGTCGCAATCAGCTGTGGGTCTAGATATGGTCAATCCAGGTTGCATCACAGCCCCTGAACGAATTTTGTAAGAATTTCTCTCTCTTTCACTGTCTTTGTTTCACGGGTTTTGAAAAGTAATTTATTTTTATAATGGGGTTTAGCTGCTTTTCACGGCTGTGTTTATGCCGCTTTACACCCCCTTGACTCACTTACAGAGAGATATCAATACATAGGTTTGAAGATTCTTACTAGTCAGATATATTCTTGTGCGGTGAATAGGGGGTGTTGAGTCCAGTTCACTGAAAAAGGAATAGGTCTTGTCTCTTACATATTGGGTTTATGGAACGGTATCGGAGCTAATTTGAAACCCTTGTTTTATGCATCACCCCACCTCACCTTTCCCGTTCAGCAGCCATAGTGTGTTTCCTAAACGTGGGACTCTGTTCTGTTTTGCAATTCAGTTCAAGTGTAGCGGTTTTTACATTCCCACTCTAAGTGATATCTTATGATAAGTGTCTTTTTCTGTGTGACTTATTTCACTTAGAATCTTCGAACCTAAATCCACTCATCGTGCTGCTACTAGCCTTATGACGTTGATTTCATGGCTGAGTGATATTCCATTGTACATGAGGACCACAACTTCTTTATCCATTTTTCGCTTTCCTAGGATATTTAAGGTGTAATGAAGTGGGGGTTCTTGTCCACAGAGCAGCCCTAAACTTTGGGGTGCCTGTGTCTTGCTGATTTTTAGTTTTCCCAATTTATACGCCCATGAGTGGAAGTGCCCTATGCTCTCCAAGCTGTGTTTTTTAGATGTTTCAGAACACACCGTACACTTCTCCAGAGTGGCTGTTGGCAATTTACATCCCACCCATCAGCGTAGCAAGGCTCCCATTTCTCCATGGCCGGTCCTGCATTTCTGGTTTGGACACTTTTTTCCCCATGGCCCTTTTGCCCGCTGGGAAGCGAGACTTCTTTGGAGCGCTGATTGGCCTTTCCAGGTTGCTTGGTTGGCCAAAAAGGGCATATGCGTTTTTTCCTGAATATATTCAGGAAAAAACGCATACGCCCTTTTTGGCCAAGGGCATCATTGTCCACGTTTTGCCGCTTTTCATGTGCTTTCAAGGCGATTCGAATCTACCTCCTGAAATCTGTTTCCTGCAATTCTGCCTTGCTTTCAAAGCCTCTTCGTTGCCTTCCCTTAATATATTTGTGGACGAGAGGTATCATTTAAAATTCTGCAGGTTTGTGAATTGCAGTGCCCCTGAGCTCCATTTTTCAACTCGCTTTTTTGGGAGCTGGCCGCAAAAGCGCAGGATTGCTTCAGGCCCTCTTCTGGTTCTGGGGGGCAGGCTGAGCTTGTGCTTGATTCTTCTTCCTGATGGGAAAATAGAGTGACCTGTGCCTGTCCCAACACCTAGAGCTAGTCTCTCATTGGTTCCCCCTCTTCCCGTTCATCCTCAGGACAAATTGCAACCTGTACGGAACAGGAGGTTAAAGGTGCTGATTCTACAAGGAGGGAGATGGCTAGTAAATCGGCTGGAATGGCGAACCCGAGCAAAGGAGATGAGAAATGAGGTGCGTTTTAGAAACCTTTCCCGATCACACGGTGTACCATCTTCTGGGTTTCTCATGCCTGTTTTCGACGTAGGAAGATGCCCTTGAACCTGGAGATTTGGGACCCATGGGATGGGTACCATGCAGTATTACTTGAAAGGGTCTGCGTTGGCTCACCCAACCTCACCGAACCTCTCAGCCCCAAGAGTGTCCACCCTTATGTCTCAATCAGCTGTGGGTCTAGATATGGTCAATCCAGGTTGCATCACAGCCCCTGAACGAATTTTGTAAGAATTTCTCTCTCTTTCACTGTCTTTGTTTCACGGGTTTTGAAAAGTAATTTATTTTTATAATGGGGTTTAGCTGCTTTTCACGGCTGTGTTTATGCCGCTTTACACCCCCTTGACTCACTTACAGAGAGATATCAATACATAGGTTTGAAGATTCTTACTAGTCAGATATATTCTTGTGCAGTGACTAGGGGGTGTTGAGTCCAGTTCACTGAAAAAGCAATAGGTCTTGTCTCTTACATATTGGGTTTATGGAACGGTATCTGAGCTAATTTGAAACCCTTGTTTTATGCATCACCCCACCTCACCTTTCCCGTTCAGCAGCCATAGTGTGTTTCCTAAACGTGTGACTCTGTTCTGTTTTGCAATTCAGTTCAAGTGTAGCGGTTTTTACATTCCCTCTAGAAGTGATATCTTATGATAAGTGTCTTTTTCTGTGTGACTTATTTCACTTAGAATCGTCGTACCTAAATCCACTCATCGTGCTGCTACTAGCCTTATGACGTGGATTTCATGGCTGAGTGATATTCCATTGTACATGAGGACCACAACTTCTTTATCCATTTTTCTCTTTCCTAGGATATTTAAGGTGTAATGAAGTGGGGGTTCTTGTCCACAGAGCAGCCCTAAACTTTGGGGTGCCTGTGTCTTGCTGATTTTTATTTTTCCCAATTTATACGCCCATGAGTGGAAGTGCCCTATGCTCTCCAAGCTGTGTTTTTTAGATGTTTCAGAACACACCGTACACTTCTCCAGAGTGGCTGTTGGCAATTTACATCCCACCCATCAGCGTAGCAAGGCTCCCATTTCTCCATGGCCGGTCCTGCATTTCTGGTTTGGACACTTTTTTCCCCATGGCCCTTTTGCCCGCTGGGAAGCGAGACTTCTTTGGAGCGCTGATTGGCCTTTCCAGGTTGCTTGGTTGGCCAAAAAGGGCGTATGCGTTTTTTCCTGAATATATTCAGGAAAAAACGCATACGCCCTTTTTGGCCAAGGGCATCATTGTCCACGTTTTGCGGCTTTTCATGTGCTTTCAAGGCGATTCGAATCTACCTCCTGAAATCTGTTTCCTGCAATTCTGCCTTGCTTTCAAAGCCTCTTCGTTGCCTTCCCTTAATATATTTGTGGACGAGAGGTATCATTTAAAACTCTGCAGGTTTGTGAATTGCAGTGCCCCTGAGCTCCATTTTTCAACTCGCTTTTTTGGGAGCTGGCCGCAAAAGCGCAGGATTGCTTCAGGCCCTCTTCTGGTTCTGGGGGGCAGGCTGAGCTTGTGCTTGATTCTTCTTCCTGATGGGAAAATAGAGTGACCTGTGCCTGTCCCAACACCTAGAGCTAGTCTCTCATTGGTTCCCCCTCTTCCCGTTCATCCTCAGGACAAATTGCAACCTGTACGGAACAGGAGGTTAAAGGTGCTGATTCTCCAAGGAGGGAGATGGCTAGTAAATCGGCTGGAATGGCGAACCCGAGCAAAGGAGATGAGAAATGAGGTGCGTTTTAGAAACCTTTCCCGATCACACGGTGTACCATCTTCTGGGTTTCTCATGCCTGTTTTCGACGTAGGAAGATGCCCTTGAACCTGGAGATTTGGGACCCATGGGATGGGTACCATGCAGTATTACTTGAAAGGGTCTGCGTTGGCTCACCCAACCTCACCGAACCTCTCAGCCCCAAGAGTGTCCACCCTTATGTCTCATTCAGCTGTGGGTCTAGATATGGTCAATCCAGGTTGCATCACAGCCCCTGAACGAATTTTGTAAGAATTTCTCTCTCTTTCACTGTCTTTGTTTCACGGGTTTTGAAAAGTAATTTATTTTTATAATGGGGTTTAGCTGCTTTTCACGGCTGTGTTTATGCCGCTTTACACCCCCTTGACTCACTTACAGAGAGATATCAATACATAGGTTTGAAGATTCTTACTAGTCAGATATATTCTTGTGCGGTGACTAGGGGGTGTTGAGTCCAGTTCACTGAAAAAGCAATAGGTCTTGTCTCTTACATATTGGGTTTATGGAACGGTATCTGAGCTAATTTGAAACCCTTGTTTTATGCATCACCCCACCTCACCTTTCCCGTTCAGCAGCCATAGTGTGTTTCCTAAACATGTGACTCTGTTCTGTTTTGTAATTCAGTTCAAGTGTAGCGGTTTTTACATTCCCTCTCTAAGTGTTATCTTATGATAAGTGTCTTTTTCTGTGTGACTTATTTCACTTAGAATCGTCGTACCTAAATCCACTCATCGTGCTGCTACTAGCCTTATGACGTGGATTTCATGGCTGAGTGATATTCCATTGTACATGAGGACCATAACTTCTTTATCCATTTTTCTCTTTCCTAGGATATTTAAGGTGTAATGAAGTGGGGGTTCTTGTTAACAGAGCAGCCCTAAACTTTGGGGTGCCTGTGTCTTGCTGATTTTTAGTTTTCCCAATTTATATGCCCATGAGTGGAAGTGCCCTATGCTCTCCAAGCTGTGTTTTTTAGATGTTTCAGAACACACCGTACACTTCTCCAGAGTGGCTGTTGGCAATTTACATCCCACCCATCAGCGTAGCAAGGCTCCCATTTCTCCATGGCCGGTCCTGCATTTCTGGTTTGGACACTTTTTTCTGCATGGCCCTTTTGCCCGCTGGGAAGCGAGACTTCTTTGGAGCGCTGATTGGCCTTTCCAGGTTGCTTGGTTGGCCAAAAAGGGCGTATGCGTTTTTTCCTCAATATATTCAGGAAAAAACGCATACGCCCTTTTTGGCCAAGGGCATCATTGTCCACGTTTTGCCGCTTTTCATGTGCTTTCAAGGCGATTCGAATCTACCTCCTGAAATCTGTTTCCTGCAATTCTGCCTTGCTTTCAAAGCCTCTTCGTTGCCTTCCCTTAGTATATTTGTGGACGAGAGGTATCATTTAAAACTGTGCAGGTTTGTGAATTACAGTGCCCCTGAGCTCCATTTTTCAACTCGCTTTTTTGGGAGCTGGCCGCAAAAGCGCAGGATTGCTTCAGGCCCTCTTCTGGTTCTGGGGGGCAGGCTGAGCTTGTGCTTAATTCTTCTTCCTGATGGGAAAATAGAGTGACCTGTGCCTGTCCCAACACCTAGAGCTAGTCTCTCATTGGTTCCCCCTCTTCCCCTTCATCCTCAGGACAAATTGCAACCTGTACGGAACAGGAGGTTAAAGGTGCTGATTCTCCAAGGAGGGAGATGGCTAGTAAATCGGCTGGAATGGCGAACCCGAGCAAAGGAGATGAGAAATGAGGTGCGTTTTAGAAACCTTTCCCGATCACACGGTGTACCATCTTCTGGGTTTCTCATGTCTGTTTTCGACGTAGGAAGATGCCCTTGAACCTGGAGATTTGGGACCCATGGGATGGGTACCATGCAGTATTACTTGAAAGGGTCTGCGTTGGCTCACCCAACCTCACCGAACCTCTCAGCCCCAAGAGTGTCCACCCTTATGTCTCAATCAGCTGTGGGTCTAGATATGGTCAATCCAGGTTGCATCACAGCCCCTGAACGAATTTTGTAAGAATTTCTCTCTCTTTCACTGTCTTTGTTTCACGGGTTTTGAAAAGTAATTTATTTTTATAATGGGGTTTAGCTGCTTTTCACGGCTGTGTTTATGCCGCTTTACACCCCCTTGACTCACTTACGGAGAGATATCAATACATAGGTTTGAAGATTCTTACTAGTCAGATATATTCTTGTGCGGTGAATAGGGGGTGTTGAGTCCAGTTCACTGAAAAAGGAATAGGTCTTGTCTCTTACATATTGGGTTTATGGAACGGTATCGGAGCTAATTTGAAACCCTTGTTTTATGCATCACCCCACCTCACCTTTCCCGTTCAGCAGCCATAGTGTGTTTCCTAAACGTGTGACTCTGTTCTGTTTTGCAATTCAGTTCAAGTGTAGCGGTTTTTACATTCCCTCTCTAAGTGATATCTTATGATAAGTGTCTTTTCTGTGTGACTTATTTCACTTAGAATCGTCGTACCTAAATCCACTCATCGTGCTGCTACTAGCCTTATGACGTGGATTTCATGGCTGAGTGATATTCCATTGTACATGAGGACCACCACTTCTTTATCCATTTTTCTCTTTCCTAGGATATTTAAGGTGTAATGAAGTGGGGGTTCTTGTCAACAGAGCAGCCCTAAACTTTGGGGTGCCTGTGTCTTGCTGATTTTTAGTTTTCCCAATTTATACGCCCATGAGTGGAAGTGCCCTATGCTCTCCAAGCTGTGTTTTTTAGATGTTTCAGAACACACCGTACACTTCTCCAGAGTGGCTGTTGGCAATTTACATCCCACCCATCAGCGTAGCAAGGCTCCCATTTCTCCATGGCCGGTCCTGCATTTCTGGTTTGGACACTTTTTTCCGCATGGCCCTTTTGCCCGCTGGGAAGCGAGACTTCTTTGGAGCGCTGATTGGCCTTTCCAGGTTGCTTGGTTGGCCAAAAAGGGCGTATGCGTTTTTTCCTGAATATATTCAGGAAAAAACGCATACGCCCTTTTTGGCCAAGGGCATCATTGTCCACGTTTTGCCGCTTTTCATGTGCTTTCAAGGCGATTCGAATCTACCTCCTGAAATCTGTTTCCTGCAATTCTGCCTTGCTTTCAAAGCCTCTTCGTTGCCTTCCCTTAATATATTTGTGGACGAGAGGTATCATTTAAAACTCTGCAGGTTTGTGAATTGCAGTGCCCCTGAGCTCCATTTTTCAACTCGCTTTTTTGGGAGCTGGCCGCCAAAGCGCAGGATTGCTTCAGGCCCTCTTCTGGTTCTGGGGGGCAGGCTGAGCTTGTGCTTAATTCTTCTTCCTGATGGGAAAATAGAGTGACCTGTGCCTGTCCCAACACCTAGAGCTAGTCTCTCATTGGTTCCCCCTCTTCCCCTTCATCCTCAGGACAAATTGCAACCTGTACGGAACAGGAGGTTAAAGGTGCTGATTCTCCAAGGAGGGAGATGGCTAGTAAATCGGCTGGAATGGCGAACCCGAGCAAAGGAGATGAGAAATGAGGTGCGTTTTAGAAACCTTTCCCGATCACACGGTGTACCATCTTCTGGGTTTCTCATGCCTGTTTTCGACGTAGGAAGATGCCCTTGAACCTGGAGATTTGGGACCCATGGGATGGGTACCATGCAGTATTACTTGAAAGGGTCTGCGTTGGCTCACCCAACCTCACCGAACCTCTCAGCCCCAAGAGTGTCCACCCTTATGTCTCAATCAGCTGTGGGTCTAGATATGGTCAATCCAGGTTGCATCACAGCCCCTGAACGAATTTTGTAAGAATTTCTCTCTCTTTCACTGTCTTTGTTTCACGGGTTTTGAAAAGTAATTTATTTTTACATTGGGGTTTAGCTGCTTTTCACGGCTGTGTTTATGCCGCTTTACACCCCCTTGACTCACTTACGGAGAGATATCAATACATTGGTTTGAAGATTCTTACTAGTCAGATATATTCTTGTGCGGTGAATAGGGGGTGTTGAGTCCAGTTCACTGAGCAAGGAATAGGTCTTGTCTCTTACATATTGGGTTTATGGAACGGTATCGGAGCTAATTTGAAACCCTTGTTTTATGCATCACCCCACCTCACCTTTCCCGTTCAGCAGCCATAGTGTGTTTCCTAAACATGTGACTCTGTTCTGTTTTGTAATTCAGTTCAAGTGTAGCGGTTTTTACATTCCCTCTCTAAGTGGTATCTTATGATAAGTGTCTTTTTCTGTGTGACTTATTTCACTTAGAATCGTCGTACCTAAATCCACTCATCGTGCTGCTACTAGCCTTATGACGTGGATTTCATGGCTGAGTGATATTCCATTGTACATGAGGACCATAACTTCTTTATCCATTTTTCTCTTTCCTAGGATATTTAAGGTGTAATGAAGTGGGGGTTCTTGTTAACAGAGCAGCCCTAAACTTTGGGGTGCCTGTGTCTTGCTGATTTTTAGTTTTCCCAATTTATATGCCCATGAGTGGAAGTGCCCTATGCTCTCCAAGCTGTGTTTTTTAGATGTTTCAGAACACACCGTACACTTCTCCAGAGTGGCTGTTGGCAATTTACATCCCACCCATCAGCGTAGCAAGGCTCCCATTTCTCCATGGCCGGTCCTGCATTTCTGGTTTGGACACTTTTTTCTGCATGGCCCTTTTGCCCGCTGGGAAGCGAGACTTCTTTGGAGCGCTGATTGGCCTTTCCAGGTTGCTTGGTTGGCCAAAAAGGGCGTATGCGTTTTTTCCTCAATATATTCAGGAAAAAACGCATACGCCCTTTTTGGCCAAGGGCATCATTGTCCACGTTTTGCCGCTTTTCATGTGCTTTCAAGGCGATTCGAATCTACCTCCTGAAATCTGTTTCCTGCAATTCTGCCTTGCTTTCAAAGCCTCTTCGTTGCCTTCCCTTAGTATATTTGTGGACGAGAGGTATCATTTAAAACTGTGCAGGTTTGTGAATTACAGTGCCCCTGAGCTCCATTTTTCAACTCGCTTTTTTGGGAGCTGGCCGCAAAAGCGCAGGATTGCTTCAGGCCCTCTTCTGGTTCTGGGGGGCAGGCTGAGCTTGTGCTTAATTCTTCTTCCTGATGGGAAAATAGAGTGACCTGTGCCTGTCCCAACACCTAGAGCTAGTCTCTCATTGGTTCCCCCTCTTCCCGTTCATCCTCAGGACAAATTGCAACCTGTACGGAACAGGAGGTTAAAGGTGCTGATTCTCCAAGGAGGGAGATGGCTAGTAAATCGGCTGGAATGGCGAACCCGAGCAAAGGAGATGAGAAATGAGGTGCGTTTTAGAAACCTTTCCCGATCACACGGTGTACCATCTTCTGGGTTTCTCATGCCTGTTTTCGACGTAGGAAGATGCCCTTGAACCTGGAGATTTGGGACCCATGGGATGGGTACCATGCAGTATTACTTGAAAGGGTCTGCGTTGGCTCACCCAACCTCACCGAACCTCTCAGCCCCAAGAGTGTCCACCCTTATGTCTCAATCAGCTGTGGGTCTAGATATGGTCAATCCAGGTTGCATCACAGCCCCTGAACGAATTTTGTAAGAATTTCTCTCTCTTTCACTGTCTTTGTTTCACGGGTTTTGAAAAGTAATTTATTTTTATAATGGGGTTTAGCTGCTTTTCACGGCTGTGTTTATGCCGCTTTACACCCCCTTGACTCACTTACGGAGAGATATCAATACATAGGTTTGAAGATTCTTATTAGTCAGATATATTCTTGTGCGGTGAATAGGGGGTGTTGAGTCCAGTTCACTGAAAAAGGAATAGGTCTTGTCTCTTACATATTGGGTTTATGGAACGGTATCGGAGCTAATTTGAAACCCTTGTTTTATGCATCACCCCACCTCACCTTTCCCGTTCAGCAGCCATAGTGTGTTTCCTAAACGTGTGACTCTGTTCTGTTTTGCAATTCAGTTCAAGTGTAGCGGTTTTTACATTCCCTCTCTAAGTGATATCTTATGATAAGTGTCTTTTCTGTGTGACTTATTTCACTTAGAATCGTCGTACCTAAATCCACTCATCGTGCTGCTACTAGCCTTATGACGTGGATTTCATGGCTGAGTGATATTCCATTGTACATGAGGACCACCACTTCTTTATCCATTTTTCTCTTTCCTAGGATATTTAAGGTGTAATGAAGTGGGGGTTCTTGTCAACAGAGCAGCCCTAAACTTTGGGGTGCCTGTGTCTTGCTGATTTTTAGTTTTCCCAATTTATACGCCCATGAGTGGAAGTGCCCTATGCTCTCCAAGCTGTGTTTTTTAGATGTTTCAGAACACACCGTACACTTCTCCAGAGTGGCTGTTGGCAATTTACATCCCACCCATCAGCGTAGCAAGGCTCCCATTTCTCCATGGCCGGTCCTGCATTTCTGGTTTGGACACTTTTTTCCGCATGGCCCTTTTGCCCGCTGGGAAGCGAGACTTCTTTGGAGCGCTGATTGGCCTTTCCAGGTTGCTTGGTTGGCCAAAAAGGGCGTATGCGTTTTTTCCTGAATATATTCAGGAAAAAACGCATACGCCCTTTTTGGCCAAGGGCATCATTGTCCACGTTTTGCCGCTTTTCATGTGCTTTCAAGGCGATTCGAATCTACCTCCTGAAATCTGTTTCCTGCAATTCTGCCTTGCTTTCAAAGCCTCTTCGTTGCCTTCCCTTAATATATTTGTGGACGAGAGGTATCATTTAAAACTCTGCAGGTTTGTGAATTGCAGTGCCCCTGAGCTCCATTTTTCAACTCGCTTTTTTGGGAGCTGGCCGCCAAAGCGCAGGATTGCTTCAGGCCCTCTTCTGGTTCTGGGGGGCAGGCTGAGCTTGTGCTTAATTCTTCTTCCTGATGGGAAAATAGAGTGACCTGTGCCTGTCCCAACACCTAGAGCTAGTCTCTCATTGGTTCCCCCTCTTCCCCTTCATCCTCAGGACAAATTGCAACCTGTACGGAACAGGAGGTTAAAGGTGCATATTCTCCAAGGAGGGAGATGGCTAGTAAATCGGCTGGAATGGCGAACCCGAGCAAAGGAGATGAGAAATGAGGTGCGTTTTAGAAACCTTTCCCGATCACACGGTGTACCATCTTCTGGGTTTCTCATGTCTGTTTTCGACGTAGGAAGATGCCCTTGAACCTGGAGATTTGGGACCCATGGGATGGGTACCATGCAGTATTACTTGAAAGGGTCTGCGTTGGCTCACCCAACCTCACCGAACCTCTCAGCCCCAAGAGTGTCCACCCTTATGTCTCAATCAGCTGTGGGTCTAGATATGGTCAATCCAGGTTGCATCACAGCCCCTGAACGAATTTTGTAAGAATTTCTCTCTCTTTCACTGTCTTTGTTTCACGGGTTTTGAAAAGTAATTTATTTTTATAATGGGGTTTAGCTGCTTTTCACGGCTGTGTTTATGCCGCTTTACACCCCCTTGACTCACTTACGGAGAGATATCAATACATAGGTTTGAAGATTCTTACTAGTCAGATATATTCTTGTGTGGTGAATAGGGGGTGTTGAGTCCAGTTCACTGAAAAAGGAATAGGTCTTGTCTCTTACATATTGGGTTTATGGAACGGTATCGGAGCTAATTTGAAACCCTTGTTTTATGCATCACCCCACCTCACCTTTCCCGTTCAGCAGCCATAGTGTGTTTCCTAAACGTGTGACTCTGTTCTGTTTTGCAATTCAGTTCAAGTGTAGCGGTTTTTACATTCCCTCTCTAAGTGATATCTTATGATAAGTGTCTTTTCTGTGTGACTTATTTCACTTAGAATCGTCGTACCTAAATCCACTCATCGTGCTGCTACTAGCCTTATGACGTGGATTTCATGGCTGAGTGATATTCCATTGTACATGAGGACCACAACTTCTTTATCCATTTTTCTCTTTCCTAGGATATTTAAGGTGTAATGAAGTGGGGGTTCTTGTCAACAGAGCAGCCCTCAACTTTGGGGTGCCTGTGTCTTGCTGATTTTTAGTTTTCCCAATTTATACGCCCATGAGTGGAAGTGCCCTATGCTCTCCAAGCTGTGTTTTTTAGATGTTTCAGAACACACCGTACACTTCTCCAGAGTGGCTGTTGGCAATTTACATCCCACCCATCAGCGTAGCAAGGCTCCCATTTCTCCATGGCCGGTCCTGCATTTCTGGTTTGGACACTTTTTTCCGCATGGCCCTTTTGCCCGCTGGGAAGCGAGACTTCTTTGGAGCGCTGATTGGCCTTTCCAGGTTGCTTGGTTGGCCAAAAAGGGCGTATGCGTTTTTTCCTGAATATATTCAGGAAAAAACGCATACGCCCTTTTTGGCCAAGGGCATCATTGTCCACGTTTTGCCGCTTTTCATGTGCTTTCAAGGCGATTCGAATCTACCTCCTGAAATCTGTTTCCTGCAATTCTGCCTTGCTTTCAAAGCCTCTTCGTTGCCTTCCCTTAATATATTTGTGGACGAGAGGTATCATTTAAAACTCTGCAGGTTTGTGAATTGCAGTGCCCCTGAGCTCCATTTTTCAACTCGCTTTTTTGGGAGCTGGCCGCCAAAGCGCAGGATTGCTTCAGGCCCTCTTCTGGTTCTGGGGGGCAGGCTGAGCTTGTGCTTAATTCTTCTTCCTGATGGGAAAATAGAGTGACCTGTGCCTGTCCCAACACCTAGAGCTAGTCTCTCATTGGTTCCCCCTCTTCCCGTTCATCCTCAGGACAAATTGCAACCTGTACGGAACAGGAGGTTAAAGGTGCTGATTCTCCAAGGAGGGAGATGGCTAGTAAATCGGCTGGAATGGCGAACCCGAGCAAAGGAGATGAGAAATGAGGTGCGTTTTAGAAACCTTTCCCGATCACACGGTGTACCATCTTCTGGGTTTCTCATGCCTGTTTTCGACGTAGGAAGATGCCCTTGAACCTGGAGATTTGGGACCCATGGGATGGGTACCATGCAGTATTACTTGAAAGGGTCTGCGTTGGCTCACCCAACCTCACCGAACCTCTCAGCCCCAAGAGTGTCCACCCTTATGTCTCAATCAGCTGTGGGTCTAGATATGGTCAATCCAGGTTGCATCACAGCCCCTGAACGAATTTTGTAAGAATTTCTCTCTCTTTCACTGTCTTTGTTTCACGGGTTTTGAAAAGTAATTTATTTTTACATTGGGGTTTAGCTGCTTTTCACGGCTGTGTTTATGCCGCTTTACACCCCCTTGACTCACTTACGGAGAGATATCAATACATTGGTTTGAAGATTCTTACTAGTCAGATATATTCTTGTGCGGTGAATAGGGGGTGTTGAGTCCAGTTCACTGAGCAAGGAATAGGTCTTGTCTCTAACATATTGGGTTTATGGAACGGTATCGGAGCTAATTTGAAACCCTTGTTTTATGCATCACCCCACCTCACCTTTCCCGTTCAGCAGCCATAGTGTGTTTCCTAAACGTGTGACTCTGTTCTGTTTTGCAATTCAGTTCAAGTGTAGCGGTTTTTACATTCCCTCTCTAAGTGATATCTTATGATAAGTGTCTTTTCTGTGTGACTTATTTCACTTAGAATCGTCGTACCTAAATCCACTCATCGTGCTGCTACTAGCCTTATGACGTGGATTTCATGGCTGAGTGATATTCCATTGTACATGAGGACCACAACTTCTTTATCCATTTTTCTCTTTCTTAGGATATTTAAGGTGTAATGAAGTGGGGGTTCTTGTCAACAGAGCAGCCCTAAACTTTGGGGTGCCTGTGTCTTGCTGATTTTTAGTTTTCCCAATTTATACGCCCATGAGTGGAAGTGCCCTATGCTCTCCAAGCTGTGTTTTTTAGATGTTTCAGAACACACCGTACACTTCTCCAGAGTGGCTGTTGGCAATTTACATCCCTCCCATCAGCGTAGCAAGGCTCCCATTTCTCCATGGCCGGTCCTGCATTTCTGGTTTGGACACTTTTTTCCGCATGGCCCTTTTGCCCGCTGGGAAGCGAGACTTCTTTGGAGCGCTGATTGGCCTTTCCAGGTTGCTTGGTTGGCCAAAAAGGGCGTATGCGTTTTTTCCTGAATATATTCAGGAAAAAACGCATACGCCCTTTTTGGCCAAGGGCATCATTGTCCACGTTTTGCCGCTTTTCATGTGCTTTCAAGGCGATTCGAATCTACCTCCTGAAATCTGTTTCCTGCAATTCTGCCTTGCTTTCAAAGCCTCTTCGTTGCCTTCCCTTAATATATTTGTGGACGAGAGGTATCATTTAAAACTCTGCAGGTTTGTGAATTGCAGTGCCCCTGAGCTCCATTTTTCAACTCGCTTTTTTGGGAGCTGGCCGCCAAAGCGCAGGATTGCTTCAGGCCCTCTTCTGGTTCTGGGGGGCAGGCTGAGCTTGTGCTTAATTCTTCTTCCTGATGGGAAAATAGAGTGACCTGTGCCTGTCCCAACACCTAGAGCTAGTCTCTCATTGGTTCCCCCTCTTCCCGTTCATCCTCAGGACAAATTGCAACCTGTACGGAACAGGAGGTTAAAGGTGCTGATTCTCCAAGGAGGGAGATGGCTAGTAAATCGGCTGGAATGGCGAACCCGAGCAAAGGAGATGAGAAATGAGGTGCGTTTTAGAAACCTTTCCCGATCACACCGTGTACCATCTTCTGGGTTTCTCATGCCTGTTTTCGACGTAGGAAGATGCCCTTGAACCTGGAGATTTGGGACCCATGGGATGGGTACCATGCAGTATTACTTGAAAGGGTCTGCGTTGGCTCACCCAACCTCACCGAACCTCTCAGCCCCAAGAGTGTCCACCCTTATGTCTCAATCAGCTGTGGGTCTAGATATGGTCAATCCAGGTTGCATCACAGCCCCTGAACGAATTTTGTAAGAATTTCTCTCTCTTTCACTGTCTTTGTTTCACGGGTTTTGAAAAGTAATTTATTTTTACATTGGGGTTTAGCTGCTTTTCACGGCTGTGTTTATGCCGCTTTACACCCCCTTGACTCACTTACGGAGAGATATCAATACATTGGTTTGAAGATTCTTACTAGTCAGATATATGCTTGTGCGGTGAATAGGGGGTGTTGAGTCCAGTTCACTGAGCAAGGAATAGGTCTTGTCTCTTACATATTGGGTTTATGGAACGGTATCGGAGCTAATTTGAAACCCTTGTTTTATGCATCACCCCACCTCACCTTTCCCTTTCAGCAGCCATAGTGTGTTTTCTAAACGTGTGACTCTGTTCTGTTTTGTAATTCAGTTCAAGTGTAGCGGTTTTTACATTCCCTCTCTAAGTGATATCTTATGATAAGTGTCTTTTTCTGTGTGACTTATTTCACTTAGAATCGTCGTACCTAAATCCACTCATCGTGCTGCTACTAGCCTTATGACGTGGATTTCATGGCTGAGTGATATTCCATTGTACATGAGGACCACAACTTCTTTATCCATTTTTCTCTTTCCTAGGATATTTAAGGTGTAATGAAGTGGGGGTTCTTGTCAACAGAGCAGCCCTAAACTTTGGGGTGGCTGTGTCTTGCTGATTTTTAGTTTTCCCAATTTATACGCCCATGAGTGGAAGTGCCCTATGCTCTCCAAGCTGTGTTTTTTAGATGTTTCAGAACACACCGTACACTTCTCCAGAGTGGCTGTTGGCAATTTACATCCCACCCATCAGCGTAGCAAGGCTCCCATTTCTCCATGGCCGGTCCTGCATTTCTGGTTTGGACACTTTTTTCCGCATGGCCCTTTTGCCCGCTGGGAAGCGAGACTTCTTTGGAGCACTGATTGGCCTTTCCAGGTTGCTTGGTTGGCCAAAAAGGGCGTATGCGTTTTTTCCTGAATATATTCAGGAAAAAACGCATACGCCCTTTTTGGCCAAGGGCATCATTGTCCACGTTCTGCCGCTTTTCATGTGCTTTCAAGGCGATTCAAATCTACCTCCTGAAATCTGTTTCCTGCAATTCTGCCTTGCTTTCAAAGCCTCTTCGTTGCCTTCCCTTAATATATTTGTGGACAAGAGGTATCATTTAAAACTCTGCAGGTTTGTGAATTGCAGTGCCCCTGAGCTCCATTTTTCAACTCGCTTTTTTGGGAGCTGGCCGCCAAAGCGCAGGATTGCTTCAGGCCCTCTTCTGGTTCTGGGGGGCAGGCTGAGCTTGTGCTTAATTCTTCTTCCTGATGGGAAAATAGAGTGACCTGTGCCTGTCCCAACACCTAGAGCTAGTCTCTCATTGGTTCCCCCTCTTCCCGTTCATCCTCAGGACAAATTGCAACCTGTACGGAACAGGAGGTTAAAGGTGCTGATTCTCCAAGGAGGGAGATGGCTAGTAAATCGGCTGGAATGGCGAACCCGAGCAAAGGAGATGAGAAATGAGGTGCGTTTTAGAAACCTTTCCCGTTCACACGGTGTACCATCTTCTGGGTTTCTCATGCCTGTTTTCGACGTAGGAAGATGCCCTTGAACCTGGAGATTTGGGACCCATGGGATGGGTACCATGCAGTATTACTTGAAAGGGTCTGCGTTGGCTCACCCAACCTCACCGAAACTCTCAGCCCCAAGAGTGTCCACCCTTATGTCTCAATCAGCTGTGGGTCTAGATATGGTCAATCCAGGTTGCATCACAGCCCCTGAACGAATTTTGTAAGAATTTCTCTCTCTTTCACTGTCTTTGTTTCACGGGTTTTGAAAAGTAATTTATTTTTATAATGGGGTTTAGCTGCTTTTCACGGCTGTGTTTATGCCGCTTTACACCCCCTTGACTCACTTACGGAGAGATATCAATACATAGGTTTGAAGATTCTTACTAGTCAGATATATTCTTGTGCGGTGAATAGGGGGTGTTGAGTCCAGTTCACTGAAAAAGGAATAGGTCTTGTCTCTTACATATTGGGTTTATGGAACGGTATTGGAGCTAATTTGAAACCCTTGTTTTATGCATCACCCCACCTCACCTTTCCCGTTCAGCAGCCATAGTGTGTTTTCTAAACGTGTGACTCTGTTCTGTTTTGTAATTCAGTTCAAGTGTAGCGGTTTTTACATTCCCTCTCTAAGTGATATCTTATGATAAGTGTCTTTTTCTGTGTGACTTATTTCACTTATAATCGTCGTACCTAAATCCACTCATCGTGCTGCTACTAGCCTTATGACGTGGATTTCATGGCTGAGTGATATTCCATTGTACATGAGGACCACAACTTCTTTATCCATTTTTCGCTTTCCTAGGATATTTAAGGTGTAATGAAGTGGGGGTTCTTGTCAACAGAGCAGCCCTAAACTTTGGGGTGGCTGTGTCTTGCTGATTTTTAGTTTTCCCAATTTATACGCCCATGAGTGGAAGTGCCCTATGCTCTCCAAGCTGTGTTTTTTAGATGTTTCAGAACACACCGTACACTTCTCCAGAGTGGCTGTTGGCAATTTACATCCCACCCATCAGCGTAGCAAGGCTCCCATTTCTCCATGGCCGGTCCTGCATTTCTGGTTTGGACACTTTTTTCCGCATGGCCCTTTTGCCCGCTGGGAAGCGAGACTTCTTTGGAGCGCTGATTGGCCTTTCCAGGTTGCTTGGTTGGCCAAAAAGGGCGTATGCGTTTTTTCCTGAATATATTCAGGAAAAAACGCATACGCCCTTTTTGGCCAAGGGCATCATTGTCCACGTTTTGCCGCTTTTCATGTGCTTTCAAGGCGATTCGAATCTACCTCCTGAAATCTGTTTCCTGCAATTCTGCCTTGCTTTCAAAGCCTCTTCGTTGCCTTCCCTTAATATATTTGTGGACGAGAGGTATCATTTAAAACTCTGCAGGTTTGTGAATTGCAGTGCCCCTGAGCTCCATTTTTCAACTCGCTTTTTTGGGAGCTGGCCGCCAAAGCGCAGGATTGCTTCAGGCCCTCTTCTGGTTCTGGGGGGCAGGCTGAGCTTGTGCTTAATTCTTCTTCCTGATGGGAAAATAGAGTGACCTGTGCCTGTCCCAACACCTAGAGCTAGTCTCTCATTGGTTCCCCCTCTTCCCGTTCATCCTCAGGACAAATTGCAACCTGTACGGAACAGGAGGTTAAAGGTGCTGATTCTCCAAGGAGGGAGATGGCTAGTAAATCGGCTGGAATGGCGAACCCGAGCAAAGGAGATGAGAAATGAGGTGCGTTTTAGAAACCTTTCCCGATCACACGGTGTACCATCTTCTGGGTTTCTCATGCCTGTTTTTGACGTAGGAAGATGCCCTTGAACCTGGAGATTTGGGACCCATGGGATGGGTACCATGCAGTATTACTTGAAAGGGTCTGCGTTGGCTCACCCAACCTCACCGAACCTCTCAGCCCCAAGAGTGTCCACCCTTATGTCTCAATCAGCTGTGGGTCTAGATATGGTCAATCCAGGTTGCATCACAGCCCCTGAACGAATTTTGTAAGAATTTCTCTCTCTTTCACTGTCTTTGTTTCACGGGTTTTGAAAAGTAATTTATTTTTACATTGGGGTTTAGCTGCTTTTCACGGCTGTGTTTATGCCGCTTTACACCCCCTTGACTCACTTACGGAGAGATATCAATACATTGGTTTGAAGATTCTTACTAGTCAGATATATTCTTGTGCGGTGAATAGGGGGTGTTGAGTCCAGTTCACTGAGCAAGGAATAGGTCTTGTCTCTTACATATTGGGTTTATGGAACGGTATCGGAGCTAATTTGAAACCCTTGTTTTATGCATCACCCCACCTCACCTTTCCCGTTCAGCAGCCATAGTGTGTTTTCTAAACGTGTGACTCTGTTCTGTTTTGTAATTCAGTTCAAGTGTAGCGGTTTTTACATTCCCTCTCTAAGTGATATCTTATGATAAGTGTCTTTTTCTGTGTGACTTATTTCACTTAGAATCGTCGTACCTAAATCCACTCATCGTGCTGCTACTAGCCTTATGACGTGGATTTCATGGCTGAGTGATATTCCATTGTACATGAGGACCACAACTTCTTTATCCATTTTTCTCTTTCCTAGGATATTTAAGGTGTAATGAAGTGGGGGTTCTTGTCAACAGAGCAGCCCTAAACTTTGGGGTGGCTGTGTCTTGCTGATTTTTAGTTTTCCCAATTTATACGCCCATGAGTGGAAGTGCCCTATGCTCTCCAAGCTGTGTTTTTTAGATGTTTCAGAACACACCGTACACTTCTCCAGAGTGGCTGTTGGCAATTTACATCCCACCCATCAGCGTAGCAAGGCTCCCATTTCTCCATGGCCGGTCCTGCATTTCTGGTTTGGACACTTTTTTCCGCATGGCCCTTTTGCCCGCTGGGAAGCGAGACTTCTTTGGAGCACTGATTGGCCTTTCCAGGTTGCTTGGTTGGCCAAAAAGGGCGTATGCGTTTTTTCCTGAATATATTCAGGAAAAAACGCATACGCCCTTTTTGGCCAAGGGCATCATTGTCCACGTTCTGCCGCTTTTCATGTGCTTTCAAGGCGATTCAAATCTACCTCCTGAAATCTGTTTCCTGCAATTCTGCCTTGCTTTCAAAGCCTCTTCGTTGCCTTCCCTTAATATATTTGTGGACGAGAGGTATCATTTAAAACTCTGCAGGTTTGTGAATTGCAGTGCCCCTGAGCTCCATTTTTCAACTCGCTTTTTTGGGAGCTGGCCGCCAAAGCGCAGGATTGCTTCAGGCCCTCTTCTGGTTCTGGGGGGCAGGCTGAGCTTGTGCTTAATTCTTCTTCCTGATGGGAAAATAGAGTGACCTGTGCCTGTCCCAACACCTAGAGCTAGTCTCTCATTGGTTCCCCCTCTTCCCGTTCATCCTCAGGACAAATTGCAACCTGTACGGAACAGGAGGTTAAAGGTGCTGATTCTCCAAGGAGGGAGATGGCTAGTAAATCGGCTGGAATGGCGAACCCGAGCAAAGGAGATGAGAAATGAGGTGCGTTTTAGAAACCTTTCCCGTTCACACGGTGTACCATCTTCTGGGTTTCTCATGCCTGTTTTCGACGTAGGAAGATGCCCTTGAACCTGGAGATTTGGGACCCATGGGATGGGTACCATGCAGTATTACTTGAAAGGGTCTGCGTTGGCTCACCCAACCTCACCGAAACTCTCAGCCCCAAGAGTGTCCACCCTTATGTCTCAATCAGCTGTGGGTCTAGATATGGTCAATCCAGGTTGCATCACAGCCCCTGAACGAATTTTGTAAGAATTTCTCTCTCTTTCACTGTCTTTGTTTCACGGGTTTTGAAAAGTAATTTATTTTTATAATGGGGTTTAGCTGCTTTTCACGGCTGTGTTTATGCCGCTTTACACCCCCTTGACTCACTTACGGAGAGATATCAATACATAGGTTTGAAGATTCTTACTAGTCAGATATATTCTTGTGCGGTGAATAGGGGGTGTTGAGTCCAGTTCACTGAAAAAGGAATAGGTCTTGTCTCTTAAATATTGGGTTTATGGAACGGTATTGGAGCTAATTTGAAACCCTTGTTTTATGCATCACCCCACCTCACCTTTCCCGTTCAGCAGCCATAGTGTGTTTTCTAAACGTGTGACTCTGTTCTGTTTTGTAATTCAGTTCAAGTGTAGCGGTTTTTACATTCCCTCTCTAAGTGATATCTTATGATAAGTGTCTTTTTCTGTGTGACTTATTTCACTTAGAATCGTCGTACCTAAATCCACTCATCGTGCTGCTACTAGCCTTATGACGTGGATTTCATGGCTGAGTGATATTCCATTGTACATGAGGACCACAAATTCTTTATCCATTTTTCGCTTTCCTAGGATATTTAAGGTGTAATGAAGTGGGGGTTCTTGTCAACAGAGCAGCCCTAAACTTTGGGGTGCCTGTGTCTTGCTGATTTTTAGTTTTCCCAATTTATACGCCCATGAGTGGAAGTGCCCTATGCTCTCCAAGCTGTGTTTTTTAGATGTTTCAGAACACACCGTACACTTCTCCAGAGTGGCTGTTGGCAATTTACATCCCACCCATCAGCGTAGCAAGGCTCCCATTTCTCCATGGCCGGTCCTGCATTTCTGGTTTGGACACTTTTTTCCGCATGGCCCTTTTGCCCGCTGGGAAGCGAGACTTCTTTGGAGCGCTGATTGGCCTTTCCAGGTTGCTTGGTTGGCCAAAAAGGGCGTATGCGTTTTTTCCTGAATATATTCAGGAAAAAACGCATACGCCCTTTTTGGCCAAGGGCATCATTGTCCACGTTTTGCCGCTTTTCATGTGCTTTCAAGGCGATTCGAATCTACCTCCTGAAATCTGTTTCCTGCAATTCTGCCTTGCTTTCAAAGCCTCTTCGTTGCCTTCCCTTAATATATTTGTGGACGAGAGGTATCATTTAAAACTCTGCAGGTTTGTGAATTGCAGTGCCCCTGAGCTCCATTTTTCAACTCGCTTTTTTGGGAGCTGGCCGCCAAAGCGCAGGATTGCTTCAGGCCCTCTTCTGGTTCTGGGGGGCAGGCTGAGCTTGTGCTTAATTCTTCTTCCTGATGGGAAAATAGAGTGACCTGTGCCTGTCCCAACACCTAGAGCTAGTCTCTCATTGGTTCCCCCTCTTCCCGTTCATCCTCAGGACAAATTGCAACCTGTACGGAACAGGAGGTTAAAGGTGCTGATTCTCCAAGGAGGGAGATGGCTAGTAAATCGGCTGGAATGGCGAACCCGAGCAAAGGAGATGAGAAATGAGGTGCGTTTTAGAAACCTTTCCGGATCACACGGTGTACCATCTTCTGGGTTTCTCATGCCTGTTTTCGACGTAGGAAGATGCCCTTGAACCTGGAGATTTGGGACCCATGGGATGGGTACCATGCAGTATTACTTGAAAGGGTCTGCGTTGGCTCACCCAACCTCACCGAACCTCTCAGCCCCAAGAGTGTCCACCCTTATGTCTCAATCAGCTGTGGGTCTAGATATGGTCAATCCAGGTTGCATCACAGCCCCTGAACGAATTTTGTAAGAATTTCTCTCTCTTTCACTGTCTTTGTTTCACGGGTTTTGAAAAGTAATTTATTTTTACATTGGGGTTTAGCTGCTTTTCACGGCTGTGTTTATGCCGCTTTACACCCCCTTGACTCACTTACGGAGAGATATCAATACATTGGTTTGAAGATTCTTACTAGTCAGATATATTCTTGTGCGGTGAATAGGGGGTGTTGAGTCCAGTTCACTGAGCAAGGAATAGGTCTTGTCTCTTACATATTGGGTTTATGGAACGGTATCGGAGCTAATTTGAAACCCTTGTTTTATGCATCACACCACCTCACCTTTCCCTTTCAGCAGCCATAGTGTGTTTTCTAAACGTGTGACTCTGTTCTGTTTTGTAATTCAGTTCAAGTGTAGCGGTTTTTACATTCCCTCTCTAAGTGATATCTTATGATAAGTGTCTTTTTCTGTGTGACTTATTTCACTTAGAATCGTCGTACCTAAATCCACTCATCGTGCTGCTACTAGCCTTATGACGTGGATTTCATGGCTGAGTGATATTCCATTGTACATGAGGACCACAACTTCTTTATCCATTTTTCTCTTTCCTAGGATATTTAAGGTGTAATGAAGTGGGGGTTCTTGTCAACAGAGCAGCCCTAAACTTTGGGGTGGCTGTGTCTTGCTGATTTTTAGTTTTCCCAATTTATACGCCCATGAGTGGAAGTGCCCTATGCTCTCCAAGCTGTGTTTTTTAGATGTTTCAGAACACACCGTACACTTCTCCAGAGTGGCTGTTGGCAATTTACATCCCACCCATCAGCGTAGCAAGGCTCCCATTTCTCCATGGCCGGTCCTGCATTTCTGGTTTGGACACTTTTTTCCGCATGGCCCTTTTGCCCGCTGGGAAGCGAGACTTCTTTGGAGCACTGATTGGCCTTTCCAGGTTGCTTGGTTGGCCAAAAAGGGCGTATGCGTTTTTTCCTGAATATATTCAGGAAAAAACGCATACGCCCTTTTTGGCCAAGGGCATCATTGTCCACGTTCTGCCGCTTTTCATGTGCTTTCAAGGCGATTCAAATCTACCTCCTGAAATCTGTTTCCTGCAATTCTGCCTTGCTTTCAAAGCCTCTTCGTTGCCTTCCCTTAATATATTTGTGGACGAGAGGTATCATTTAAAACTCTGCAGGTTTGTGAATTGCAGTGCCCCTGAGCTCCATTTTTCAACTCGCTTTTTTGGGAGCTGGCCGCCAAAGCGCAGGATTGCTTCAGGCCCTCTTCTGGTTCTGGGGGGCAGGCTGAGCTTGTGCTTAATTCTTCTTCCTGATGGGAAAATAGAGTGACCTGTGCCTGTCCCAACACCTAGAGCTAGTCTCTCATTGGTTCCCCCTCTTCCCGTTCATCCTCAGGACAAATTGCAACCTGTACGGAACAGGAGGTTAAAGGTGCTGATTCTCCAAGGAGGGAGATGGCTAGTAAATCGGCTGGAATGGCGAACCCGAGCAAAGGAGATGAGAAATGAGGTGCGTTTTAGAAACCTTTCCCGTTCACACGGTGTACCATCTTCTGGGTTTCTCATGCCTGTTTTCGACGTAGGAAGATGCCCTTGAACCTGGAGATTTGGGACCCATGGGATGGGTACCATGCAGTATTACTTGAAAGGGTCTGCGTTGGCTCACCCAACCTCACCGAAACTCTCAGCCCCAAGAGTGTCCACCCTTATGTCTCAATCAGCTGTGGGTCTAGATATGGTCAATCCAGGTTGCATCACAGCCCCTGAACGAATTTTGTAAGAATTTCTCTCTCTTTCACTGTCTTTGTTTCACGGGTTTTGAAAAGTAATTTATTTTTATAATGGGGTTTAGCTGCTTTTCACGGCTGTGTTTATGCCGCTTTACACCCCCTTGACTCACTTACGGAGAGATATCAATACATAGGTTTGAAGATTCTTACTAGTCAGATATATTCTTGTGCGGTGAATAGGGGGTGTTGAGTCCAGTTCACTGAAAAAGGAATAGGTCTTGTCTCTTACATATTGGGTTTATGGAACGGTATTGGAGCTAATTTGAAACCCTTGTTTTATGCATCACCCCACCTCACCTTTCCCGTTCAGCAGCCATAGTGTGTTTTCTAAACGTGTGACTCTGTTCTGTTTTGTAATTCAGTTCAAGTGTAGCGGTTTTTACATTCCCTCTCTAAGTGATATCTTATGATAAGTGTCTTTTTCTGTGTGACTTATTTCACTTAGAATCGTCGTACCTAAATCCACTCATCGTGCTGCTACTAGCCTTATGACGTGGATTTCATGGCTGAGTGATATTCCATTGTACATGAGGACCACAACTTCTTTATCCATTTTTCGCTTTCCTAGGATATTTAAGGTGTAATGAAGTGGGGGTTCTTGTCAACAGAGCAGCCCTAAACTTTGGGGTGCCTGTGTCTTGCTGATTTTTAGTTTTCCCAATTTATACGCCCATGAGTGGAAGTGCCCTATGCTCTCCAAGCTGTGTTTTTTAGATGTTTCAGAACACACCGTACACTTCTCCAGAGTGGCTGTTGGCAATTTACATCCCACCCATCAGCGTAGCAAGGCTCCCATTTCTCCATGGCCGGTCCTGCATTTCTGGTTTGGACACTTTTTTCCGCATGGCCCTTTTGCCCGCTGGGAAGCGAGACTTCTTTGGAGCGCTGATTGGCCTTTCCAGGTTGCTTGGTTGGCCAAAAAGGGCGTATGCGTTTTTTCCTGAATATATTCAGGAAAAAACGCATACGCCCTTTTTGGCCAAGGGCATCATTGTCCATGTTCTGCCGCTTTTCATGTGCTTTCAAGGCGATTCGAATCTACCTCCTGAAATCTGTTTCCTGCAATTCTGCCTTGCTTTCAAAGCCTCTTCGTTGCCTTCCCTTAGTATATTTGTGGACGAGAGGTATCATTTAAAACTCTGCAGGTTTGTGAATTGCAGTGCCCCTGAGCTCCATTTTTCAACTCGCTTTTTTGGGAGCTGGCCGCAAAAGCGCAGGATTGCTTCAGGCCCTCTTCTGGTTCTGGGGGGCAGGCTGAGCTTGTGCTTAATTCTTCTTCCTGATGGGAAAATAGAGTGACCTGTGCCTGTCCCAACACCTAGAGCTAGTCTCTCATTGGTTCCCCCTCTTCCCCTTCATCCTCAGGACAAATTGCAACCTGTACGGAACAGGAGGTTAAAGGTGCTGATTCTCCAAGGAGGGAGATGGCTAGTAAATCGGCTGGAATGGCGAACCCGAGCAAAGGAGATGAGAAATGAGGTGCGTTTTAGAAACCTTTCCCGATCACACGGTGTACCATCTTCTGGGTTTCTCATGTCTGTTTTCGACGTAGGAAGATGCCCTTGAACCTGGAGATTTGGGACCCATGGGATGGGTACCATGCAGTATTACTTGAAAGGGTCTGCGTTGGCTCACCCAACCTCACCGAACCTCTCAGCCCCAAGAGTGTCCACCCTTATGTCTCAATCAGCTGTGGTTCTAGATATGGTCAATCCAGGTTGCATCACAGCCCCTGAAAGAATTTTGTAAGAATTTCTCTCTCTTTCACTGTCTTTTTTTCACGGGTTTTGAAAAGTAATTTATTTTTACATTGGGGTTTAGCTGCTTTTCACGGCTGTGTTTATGCCGCTTTACACCCCCTTGACTCACTTACGGAGAGATATCAATAAATTGGTTTGAAGATTCTTACTAGTCAGATATATTCTTGTGCGGTGAATAGGGGGTGTTGAGTCCAGTTCACTGAAAAAGGAATAGGTCTTGTCTCTTACATATTGGGTTTATGGAACGGTATCGGAGCTAATTTGAAACCCTTGTTTTATGCATCACCCCACCTCACCTTTCCCTTTCAGCAGCCATAGTGTGTTTTCTAAACGTGTGACTCTGTTCTGTTTTGTAATTTAGTTCAAGTGTAGCGGTTTTTACATTCCCTCTCTAAGTGATATCTTATGATAAGTGTCTTTTTCTGTGTGACTTATTTCACTTAGAATCGTCGTACCTAAATCCACTCATCGTGCTGCTACTAGCCTTATGACGTGGATTTCATGGCTGAGTGATATTCCATTGTACATGAGGACCACAACTTCTTTATCCATTTTTCTCTTTCCTAGGATATTTAAGGTGTAATGAAGTGGGGGTTCTTGTCAACAGAGCAGCCCTAAACTTTGGGGTGGCTGTGTCTTGCTGATTTTTAGTTTTCCCAATTTATACGCCCATGAGTGGAAGTGCCCTATGCTCTCCAAGCTGTGTTTTTTAGATGTTTCAGAACACACCGTACACTTCTCCAGAGTGGCTGTTGGCAATTTACATCCCACCCATCAGCGTAGCAAGGCTCCCATTTCTCCATGGCCGGTCCTGCATTTCTGGTTTGGACACTTTTTTCCGCATGGCCCTTTTGCCCGCTGGGAAGCGAGACTTCTTTGGAGCACTGATTGGCCTTTCCAGGTTGCTTGGTTGGCCAAAAAGGGCGTATGCGTTTTTTCCTGAATATATTCAGGGAAAAACGCATACGCCCTTTTTGGCCAAGGGCATCATTGTCCATGTTCTGCCGCTTTTCATGTGCTTTCAAGGCGATTCGAATCTACCTCCTGAAATCTGTTTCCTGCAATTCTGCCTTGCTTTCAAAGCCTCTTCGTTGCCTTCCCTTAGTATATTTGTGGACGAGAGGTATCATTTAAAACTCTGCAGGTTTGTGAATTGCAGTGCCCCTGAGCTCCATTTTTCAACTCGCTTTTTTGGGAGCTGGCCGCAAAAGCGCAGGATTGCTTCAGGCCCTCTTCTGGTTCTGGGGGGCAGGCTGAGCTTGTGCTTAATTCTTCTTCCTGATGGGAAAATAGAGTGACCTGTGCCTGTCCCAACACCTAGAGCTAGTCTCTCATTGGTTCCCCCTCTTCCCCTTCATCCTCAGGACAAATTGCAACCTGTACGGAACAGGAGGTTAAAGGTGCTGATTCTCCAAGGAGGGAGATGGCTAGTAAATCGGCTGGAATGGCGAACCCGAGCAAAGGAGATGAGAAATGAGGTGCGTTTTAGAAACCTTTCCCGATCACACGGTGTACCATCTTCTGGGTTTCTCATGTCTGTTTTCGACGTAGGAAGATGCCCTTGAACCTGGAGATTTGGGACCCATGGGATGGGTACCATGCAGTATTACTTGAAAGGGTCTGCGTTGGCTCACCCAACCTCACCGAACCTCTCAGCCCCAAGAGTGTCCACCCTTATGTCTCAATCAGCTGTGGTTCTAGATATGGTCAATCCAGGTTGCATCACAGCCCCTGAAAGAATTTTGTAAGAATTTCTCTCTCTTTCACTGTCTTTTTTTCACGGGTTTTGAAAAGTAATTTATTTTTACATTGGGGTTTAGCTGCTTTTCACGGCTGTGTTTATGCCGCTTTACACCCCGTTGACTCACTTACGGAGAGATATCAATAAATTGGTTTGAAGATTCTTACTAGTCAGATATATTCTTGTGCGGTGAATAGGGGGTGTTGAGTCCAGTTCACTGAAAAAGGAATAGGTCTTGTCTCTTACATATTGGGTTTATGGAACGGTATCGGAGCTAATTTGAAACCCTTGTTTTATGCATCACCCCACCTCACCTTTCCCTTTCAGCAGCCATAGTGTGTTTTCTAAACGTGTGACTCTGTTCTGTTTTGTAATTCAGTTCAAGTGTAGCGGTTTTTACATTCCCTCTCTAAGTGATATCTTATGATAAGTGTCTTTTTCTGTGTGACTTATTTCACTTAGAATCGTCGTACCTAAATCCACTCATCGTGCTGCTACTAGCCTTATGACGTGGATTTCATGGCTGAGTGATATTCCATTGTACATGAGGACCACAACTTCTTTATCCATTTTTCTCTTTCCTAGGATATTTAAGGTGTAATGAAGTGGGGGTTCTTGTCAACAGAGCAGCCCTAAACTTTGGGGTGGCTGTGTCTTGCTGATTTTTAGTTTTCCCAATTTATACGCCCATGAGTGGAAGTGCCCTATGCTCTCCAAGCTGTGTTTTTTAGATGTTTCAGAACACACCGTACACTTCTCCAGAGTGGCTGTTGGCAATTTACATCCCACCCATCAGCGTAGCAAGGCTCCCATTTCTCCATGGCCGGTCCTGCATTTCTGGTTTGGACACTTTTTTCCGCATGGCCCTTTTGCCCGCTGGGAAGCGAGACTTCTTTGGAGCACTGATTGGCCTTTCCAGGTTGCTTGGTTGGCCAAAAAGGGCGTATGCGTTTTTTCCTGAATATATTCAGGGAAAAACGCATACGCCCTTTTTGGCCAAGGGCATCATTGTCCATGTTCTGCCGCTTTTCATGTGCTTTCAAGGCGATTCGAATCTACCTCCTGAAATCTGTTTCCTGCAATTCTGCCTTGCTTTCAAAGCCTCTTCGTTGCCTTCCCTTAGTATATTTGTGGACGAGAGGTATCATTTAAAACTCTGCAGGTTTGTGAATTGCAGTGCCCCTGAGCTCCATTTTTCAACTCGCTTTTTTGGGAGCTGGCCGCAAAAGCGCAGGATTGCTTCAGGCCCTCTTCTGGTTCTGGGGGGCAGGCTGAGCTTGTGCTTAATTCTTCTTCCTGATGGGAAAATAGAGTGACCTGTGCCTGTCCCAACACCTAGAGCTAGTCTCTCATTGGTTCCCCCTCTTCCCCTTCATCCTCAGGACAAATTGCAACCTGTACGGAACAGGAGGTTAAAGGTGCTGATTCTCCAAGGAGGGAGATGGCTAGTAAATCGGCTGGAATGGCGAACCCGAGCAAAGGAGATGAGAAATGAGGTGCGTTTTAGAAACCTTTCCCGATCACACGGTGTACCATCTTCTGGGTTTCTCATGTCTGTTTTCGACGTAGGAAGATGCCCTTGAACCTGGAGATTTGGGACCCATGGGATGGGTACCATGCAGTATTACTTGAAAGGGTCTGCGTTGGCTCACCCAACCTCACCGAACCTCTCAGCCCCAAGAGTGTCCACCCTTATGTCTCAATCAGCTGTGGTTCTAGATATGGTCAATCCAGGTTGCATCACAGCCCCTGAAAGAATTTTGTAAGAATTTCTCTCTCTTTCACTGTCTTTTTTTCACGGGTTTTGAAAAGTAATTTATTTTTACATTGGGGTTTAGCTGCTTTTCACGGCTGTGTTTATGCCGCTTTACACCCCCTTGACTCACTTACGGAGAGATATCAATAAATTGGTTTGAAGATTCTTACTAGTCAGATATATTCTTGTGCGGTGAATAGGGGGTGTTGAGTCCAGTTCACTGAAAAAGGAATAGGTCTTGTCTCTTACATATTGGGTTTATGGAACGGTATCGGAGCTAATTTGAAACCCTTGTTTTATGCATCACCCCACCTCACCTTTCCCTTTCAGCAGCCATAGTGTGTTTTCTAAACGTGTGACTCTGTTCTGTTTTGTAATTCAGTTCAAGTGTAGCGGTTTTTACATTCCCTCTCTAAGTGATATCTTATGATAAGTGTCTTTTTCTGTGTGACTTATTTCACTTAGAATCGTCGTACCTAAATCCACTCATCGTGCTGCTACTAGCCTTATGACGTGGATTTCATGGCTGAGTGATATTCCATTGTACATGAGGACCACAACTTCTTTATCCATTTTTCTCTTTCCTAGGATATTTAAGGTGTAATGAAGTGGGGGTTCTTGTCAACAGAGCAGCCCTAAACTTTGGGGTGGCTGTGTCTTGCTGATTTTTAGTTTTCCCAATTTATACGCCCATGAGTGGAAGTGCCCTATGCTCTCCAAGCTGTGTTTTTTAGATGTTTCAGAACACACCGTACACTTCTCCAGAGTGGCTGTTGGCAATTTACATCCCACCCATCAGCGTAGCAAGGCTCCCATTTCTCCATGGCCGGTCCTGCATTTCTGGTTTGGACACTTTTTTCCGCATGGCCCTTTTGCCCGCTGGGAAGCGAGACTTCTTTGGAGCACTGATTGGCCTTTCCAGGTTGCTTGGTTGGCCAAAAAGGGCGTATGCGTTTTTTCCTGAATATATTCAGGAAAAAACGCATACGCCCTTTTTGGCCAAGGGCATCATTGTCCACGTTCTGCCGCTTTTCATGTGCTTTCAAGGCGATTTAAATCTACCTCCTGAAATCTGTTTCCTGCAATTCTGCCTTGCTTTCAAAGCCTCTTCGTTGCCTTCCCTTAATATATTTGTGGACGAGAGGTATCATTTAAAACTCTGCAGGTTTGTGAATTGCAGTGCCCCTGAGCTCCATTTTTCAACTCGCTTTTTTGGGAGCTGGCCGCCAAAGCGCAGGATTGCTTCAGGCCCTCTTCTGGTTCTGGGGGGCAGGCTGAGCTTGTGCTTAATTCTTCTTCCTGATGGGAAAATAGAGTGACCTGTGCCTGTCCCAACACCTAGAGCTAGTCTCTCATTGGTTCCCCCTCTTCCCGTTCATCCTCAGGACAAATTGCAACCTGTACGGAACAGGAGGTTAAAGGTGCTGATTCTCCAAGGAGGGAGATGGCTAGTAAATCGGCTGGAATGGCGAACCCGAGCAAAGGAGATGAGAAATGAGGTGCGTTTTAGAAACCTTTCCGGATCACACGGTGTACCATCTTCTGGGTTTCTCATGCCTGTTTTCGACGTAGGAAGATGCCCTTGAACCTGGAGATTTGGGACCCATGGGATGGGTACCATGCAGTATTACTTGAAAGGGTCTGCGTTGGCTCACCCAACCTCACCGAACCTCTCAGCCCCAAGAGTGTCCACCCTTATGTCTCAATCAGCTGTGGGTCTAGATATGGTCAATCCAGGTTGCATCACAGCCCCTGAACGAATTTTGTAAGAATTTCTCTCTCTTTCACTGTCTTTGTTTCACGGGTTTTGAAAAGTAATTTATTTTTACATTGGGGTTTAGCTGCTTTTCACGGCTGTGTTTATGCCGCTTTACACCCCCTTGACTCACTTACGGAGAGATATCAATACATTGGTTTGAAGATTCTTACTAGTCAGATATATTCTTGTGCGGTGAATAGGGGGTGTTGAGTCCAGTTCACTGAGCAAGGAATAGGTCTTGTCTCTTACATATTGGGTTTATGGAACGGTATCGGAGCTAATTTGAAACCCTTGTTTTATGCATCACACCACCTCACCTTTCCCTTTCAGCAGCCATAGTGTGTTTTCTAAACGTGTGACTCTGTTCTGTTTTGTAATTCAGTTCAAGTGTAGCGGTTTTTACATTCCCTCTCTAAGTGATATCTTATGATAAGTGTCTTTTTCTGTGTGACTTATTTCACTTAGAATCGTCGTACCTAAATCCACTCATCGTGCTGCTACTAGCCTTATGACGTGGATTTCATGGCTGAGTGATATTCCATTGTACATGAGGACCACAACTTCTTTATCCATTTTTCTCTTTCCTAGGATATTTAAGGTGTAATGAAGTGGGGGTTCTTGTCAACAGAGCAGCCCTAAACTTTGGGGTGGCTGTGTCTTGCTGATTTTTAGTTTTCCCAATTTATACGCCCATGAGTGGAAGTGCCCTATGCTCTCCAAGCTGTGTTTTTTAGATGTTTCAGAACACACCGTACACTTCTCCAGAGTGGCTGTTGGCAATTTACATCCCACCCATCAGCGTAGCAAGGCTCCCATTTCTCCATGGCCGGTCCTGCATTTCTGGTTTGGACACTTTTTTCCGCATGGCCCTTTTGCCCGCTGGGAAGCGAGACTTCTTTGGAGCACTGATTGGCCTTTCCAGGTTGCTTGGTTGGCCAAAAAGGGCGTATGCGTTTTTTCCTGAATATATTCAGGAAAAAACGCATACGCCCTTTTTGGCCAAGGGCATCATTGTCCACGTTCTGCCGCTTTTCATGTGCTTTCAAGGCGATTCAAATCTACCTCCTGAAATCTGTTTCCTGCAATTCTGCCTTGCTTTCAAAGCCTCTTCGTTGCCTTCCCTTAATATATTTGTGGACGAGAGGTATCATTTAAAACTCTGCAGGTTTGTGAATTGCAGTGCCCCTGAGCTCCATTTTTCAACTCGCTTTTTTGGGAGCTGGCCGCCAAAGCGCAGGATTGCTTCAGGCCCTCTTCTGGTTCTGGGGGGCAGGCTGAGCTTGTGCTTAATTCTTCTTCCTGATGGGAAAATAGAGTGACCTGTGCCTGTCCCAACACCTAGAGCTAGTCTCTCATTGGTTCCCCCTCTTCCCGTTCATCCTCAGGACAAATTGCAACCTGTACGGAACAGGAGGTTAAAGGTGCTGATTCTCCAAGGAGGGAGATGGCTAGTAAATCGGCTGGAATGGCGAACCCGAGCAAAGGAGATGAGAAATGAGGTGCGTTTTAGAAACCTTTCCCGTTCACACGGTGTACCATCTTCTGGGTTTCTCATGCCTGTTTTCGACGTAGGAAGATGCCCTTGAACCTGGAGATTTGGGACCCATGGGATGGGTACCATGCAGTATTACTTGAAAGGGTCTGCGTTGGCTCACCCAACCTCACCGAAACTCTCAGCCCCAAGAGTGTCCACCCTTATGTCTCAATCAGCTGTGGGTCTAGATATGGTCAATCCAGGTTGCATCACAGCCCCTGAACGAATTTTGTAAGAATTTCTCTCTCTTTCACTGTCTTTGTTTCACGGGTTTTGAAAAGTAATTTATTTTTATAATGGGGTTTAGCTGCTTTTCACGGCTGTGTTTATGCCGCTTTACACCCCCTTGACTCACTTACGGAGAGATATCAATACATAGGTTTGAAGATTCTTACTAGTCAGATATATTCTTGTGCGGTGAATAGGGGGTGTTGAGTCCAGTTCACTGAAAAAGGAATAGGTCTTGTCTCTTACATATTGGGTTTATGGAACGGTATTGGAGCTAATTTGAAACCCTTGTTTTATGCATCACCCCACCTCACCTTTCCCGTTCAGCAGCCATAGTGTGTTTTCTAAACGTGTGACTCTGTTCTGTTTTGTAATTCAGTTCAAGTGTAGCGGTTTTTACATTCCCTCTCTAAGTGATATCTTATGATAAGTGTCTTTTTCTGTGTGACTTATTTCACTTAGAATCGTCGTACCTAAATCCACTCATCGTGCTGCTACTAGCCTTATGACGTGGATTTCATGGCTGAGTGATATTCCATTGTACATGAGGACCACAACTTCTTTATCCATTTTTCGCTTTCCTAGGATATTTAAGGTGTAATGAAGTGGGGGTTCTTGTCAACAGAGCAGCCCTAAACTTTGGGGTGCCTGTGTCTTGCTGATTTTTAGTTTTCCCAATTTATACGCCCATGAGTGGAAGTGCCCTATGCTCTCCAAGCTGTGTTTTTTAGATGTTTCAGAACACACCGTACACTTCTCCAGAGTGGCTGTTGGCAATTTACATCCCACCCATCAGCGTAGCAAGGCTCCCATTTCTCCATGGCCGGTCCTGCATTTCTGGTTTGGACACTTTTTTCCGCATGGCCCTTTTGCCCGCTGGGAAGCGAGACTTCTTTGGAGCGCTGATTGGCCTTTCCAGGTTGCTTGGTTGGCCAAAAAGGGCGTATGCGTTTTTTCCTGAATATATTCAGGAAAAAACGCATACGCCCTTTTTGGCCAAGGGCATCATTGTCCACGTTTTGCCGCTTTTCATGTGCTTTCAAGGCGATTCGAATCTACCTCCTGAAATCTGTTTCCTGCAATTCTGCCTTGCTTTCAAAGCCTCTTCGTTGCCTTCCCTTAGTATATTTGTGGACGAGAGGTATCATTTAAAACTCTGCAGGTTTGTGAATTGCAGTGCCCCTGAGCTCCATTTTTCAACTCGCTTTTTTGGGAGCTGGCCGCAAAAGCGCCGGATTGCTTCAGGCCCTCTTCTGGTTCTGGGGGGCAGGCTGAGCTTGTGCTTAATTCTTCTTCCTGATGGGAAAATAGAGTGACCTGTGCCTGTCCCAACACCTAGAGCTAGTCTCTCATTGGTTCCCCCTCTTCCCGTTCATCCTCAGGACAAATTGCAACCTGTACGGAACAGGAGGTTAAAGGTGCTGATTCTCCAAGGAGGGAGATGGCTAGTAAATCGGCTGGAATGGCGAACCCGAGCAAAGGAGATGAGAAATGAGGTGCGTTTTAGAAACCTTTCCCGATCACACGGTGTACCATCTTCTGGGTTTCTCATGCCTGTTTTCGACGTAGGAAGATGCCCTTGAACCTGGAGATTTGGGACCCATGGGAGGGGTACCATGCAGTATTACTTGAAAGGGTCTGCGTTGGCTCACCCAACCTCACCGAACCTCTCAGCCCCAAGAGTGTCCACCCTTATGTCTCAATCAGCTGTGGGTCTAGATATGGTCAATCCAGGTTGCATCACAGCCCCTGAACGAATTTTGTAAGAATTTCTCTCTCTTTCACTGTCTTTGTTTCACGGGTTTTGAAAAGTAATTTATTTTTACATTGGGGTTTAGCTGCTTTTCACGGCTGTGTTTATGCCGCTTTACACCCCCTTGACTCACTTACGGAGAGATATCAATACATAGGTTTGAAGATTCTTACTAGTCAGATATATTCTTGTGCGGTGAATAGGGGGTGTTGAGTCCAGTTCACTGAAAAAGGAATAGGTCTTGTCTCTTACATATTGGGTTTATGGAACGGTATTGGAGCTAATTTGAAACCCTTGTTTTATGCATCACCCCACCTCACCTTTCCCGTTCAGCAGCCATAGTGTGTTTTCTAAACGTGTGACTCTGTTCTGTTTTGTAATTCAGTTCAAGTGTAGCGGTTTTTACATTCCCTCTCTAAGTGATATCTTATGATAAGTGTCTTTTTCTGTGTGACTTATTTCACTTAGAATCGTCGTACCTAAATCCACTCATCGTGCTGCTACTAGCCTTATGACGTGGATTTCATGGCTGAGTGATATTCCATTGTACATGAGGACCACAACTTCTTTATCCATTTTTCGCTTTCCTAGGATATTTAAGGTGTAATGAAGTGGGGGTTCTTGTCAACAGAGCAGCCCTAAACTTTGGGGTGCCTGTGTCTTGCTGATTTTTAGTTTTCCCAATTTATACGCCCATGAGTGGAAGTGCCCTATGCTCTCCAAGCTGTGTTTTTTAGATGTTTCAGAACACACCGTACACTTCTCCAGAGTGGCTGTTGGCAATTTACATCCCACCCATCAGCGTAGCAAGGCTCCCATTTCTCCATGGCCGGTCCTGCATTTCTGGTTTGGACACTTTTTTCCGCATGGCCCTTTTGCCCGCTGGGAAGCGAGACTTCTTTGGAGCGCTGATTGGCCTTTCCAGGTTGCTTGGTTGGCCAAAAAGGGCGTATGCGTTTTTTCCTGAATATATTCAGGAAAAAACGCATACGCCCTTTTTGGCCAAGGGCATCATTGTCCACGTTTTGCCGCTTTTCATGTGCTTTCAAGGCGATTCGAATCTACCTCCTGAAATCTGTTTCCTGCAATTCTGCCTTGCTTTCAAAGCCTCTTCGTTGCCTTCCCTTAAAATATTTGTGGAAGAGAGGTATCATTTAAAACTCTGCAGGTTTGTGAATTGCAGTGCCCCTGAGCTCCATTTTTCAACTCGCTTTTTTGGGAGCTGGCCGCAAAAGCGCAGGATTGCTTCAGGCCCTCTTCTGGTTCTGGGGGGCAGGCTGAGCTTGTGCTTAATTCTTCTTCCTGATGGGAAAATAGAGTGACCTGTGCCTGTCCCAACACCTAGAGCTAGTCTCTCATTGGTTCCCCCTCTTCCCCTTCATCCTCAGGACAAATTGCAACCTGTACAGAACAGGAGGTTAAAGGTGCTGATTCTCCAAGGAGGGAGATGGCTAGTAAATCGGCTGGAATGGCGAACCCGAGCAAAGGAGATGAGAAATGAGGTGCGTTTTAGAAACCTTTCCCGATCACACGGTGTACCATCTTCTGGGTTTCTCATGTCTGTTTTCGACGTAGGAAGATGCCCTTGAACCTGGAGATTTGGGACCCATGGGATGGGTACCATGCAGTATTACTTGAAAGGGTCTGCGTTGGCTCACCCAACCTCACCGAACCTCTCAGCCCCAAGAGTGTCCACCCTTATGTCTCAATCAGCTGTGGTTCTAGATATGGTCAATCCAGGTTGCATCACAGCCCCTGAACGAATTTTGTAAGAATTTCTCTCTCTTTCACTTTCTTTGTTTCACGGGTTTTGAAAAGTAATTTATTTTTACATTGGGGTTTAGCTGCTTTTCACGGCTGTGTTTATGCCGCTTTACACCCCCTTGACTCACTTACGGAGAGATATCAATACATTGGTTTGAAGATTCTTACTAGTCAGATATATTCTTGTGCGGTGAATAGGGGGTGTTGAGTCCAGTTCACTGAAAAAGGAATAGGTCTTGTCTCTTACATATTGGGTTTATGGAACGGTATCGGAGCTAATTTGAAACCCTTGTTTTATGCATCACCCCACCTCACCTTTCCCTTTCAGCAGCCATAGTGTGTTTTCTAAACGTGTGACTCTGTTCTGTTTTGTAATTCAGTTCAAGTGTAGCGGTTTTTACATTCCCTCTCTAAGTGATATCTTATGATAAGTGTCTTTTTCTGTGTGACTTATTTCACTTAGAATCGTCGTACCTAAATCCACTCATCGTGCTGCTACTAGCCTTATGACGTGGATTTCATGGCTGAGTGATATTCCATTGTACATGAGGACCACAACTTCTTTATCCATTTTTCTCTTTCCTAGGATATTTAAGGTGTAATGAAGTGGGGGTTCTTGTCAACAGAGCAGCCCTAAACTTTGGGGTGGCTGTGTCTTGCTGATTTTTAGTTTTCCCAATTTATACGCCCATGAGTGGAAGTGCCCTATGCTCTCCAAGCTGTGTTTTTTAGATGTTTCAGAACACACCGTACACTTCTCCAGAGTGGCTGTTGGCAATTTACATCCCACCCATCAGCGTAGCAAGGCTCCCATTTCTCCATGGCCGGTCCTGCATTTCTGGTTTGGACACTTTTTTCCGCATGGCCCTTTTGCCCGCTGGGAAGCGAGACTTCTTTGGAGCACTGATTGGCCTTTCCAGGTTGCTTGGTTGGCCAAAAAGGGCGTATGCGTTTTTTCCTGAATATATTCAGGGAAAAACGCATACGCCCTTTTTGGCCAAGGGCATCATTGTCCATGTTCTGCCGCTTTTCATGTGCTTTCAAGGCGATTCGAATCTACCTCCTGAAATCTGTTTCCTGCAATTCTGCCTTGCTTTCAAAGCCTCTTCGTTGCCTTCCCTTAGTATATTTGTGGACGAGAGGTATCATTTAAAACTCTGCAGGTTTGTGAATTGCAGTGCCCCTGAGCTCCATTTTTCAACTCGCTTTTTTGGGAGCTGGCCGCAAAAGCGCAGGATTGCTTCAGGCCCTCTTCTGGTTCTGGGGGGCAGGCTGAGCTTGTGCTTAATTCTTCTTCCTGATGGGAAAATAGAGTGACCTGTGCCTGTCCCAACACCTAGAGCTAGTCTCTCATTGGTTCCCCCTCTTCCCCTTCATCCTCAGGACAAATTGCAACCTGTACGGAACAGGAGGTTAAAGGTGCTGATTCTCCAAGGAGGGAGATGGCTAGTAAATCGGCTGGAATGGCGAACCCGAGCAAAGGAGATGAGAAATGAGGTGCGTTTTAGAAACCTTTCCCGATCACACGGTGTACCATCTTCTGGGTTTCTCATGTCTGTTTTCGACGTAGGAAGATGCCCTTGAACCTGGAGATTTGGGACCCATGGGATGGGTACCATGCAGTATTACTTGAAAGGGTCTGCGTTGGCTCACCCAACCTCACCGAACCTCTCAGCCCCAAGAGTGTCCACCCTTATGTCTCAATCAGCTGTGGTTCTAGATATGGTCAATCCAGGTTGCATCACAGCCCCTGAAAGAATTTTGTAAGAATTTCTCTCTCTTTCACTGTCTTTTTTTCACGGGTTTTGAAAAGTAATTTATTTTTACATTGGGGTTTAGCTGCTTTTCACGGCTGTGTTTATGCCGCTTTACACCCCCTTGACTCACTTACGGAGAGATATCAATAAATTGGTTTGAAGATTCTTACTAGTCAGATATATTCTTGTGCGGTGAATAGGGGGTGTTGAGTCCAGTTCACTGAAAAAGGAATAGGTCTTGTCTCTTACATATTGGGTTTATGGAACGGTATCGGAGCTAATTTGAAACCCTTGTTTTATGCATCACCCCACCTCACCTTTCCCTTTCAGCAGCCATAGTGTGTTTTCTAAACGTGTGACTCTGTTCTGTTTTGTAATTCAGTTCAAGTGTAGCGGTTTTTACATTCCCTCTCTAAGTGATATCTTATGATAAGTGTCTTTTTCTGTGTGACTTATTTCACTTAGAATCGTCGTACCTAAATCCACTCATCGTGCTGCTACTAGCCTTATGACGTGGATTTCATGGCTGAGTGATATTCCATTGTACATGAGGACCACAACTTCTTTATCCATTTTTCTCTTTCCTAGGATATTTAAGGTGTAATGAAGTGGGGGTTCTTGTCAACAGAGCAGCCCTAAACTTTGGGGTGGCTGTGTCTTGCTGATTTTTAGTTTTCCCAATTTATACGCCCATGAGTGGAAGTGCCCTATGCTCTCCAAGCTGTGTTTTTTAGATGTTTCAGAACACACCGTACACTTCTCCAGAGTGGCTGTTGGCAATTTACATCCCACCCATCAGCGTAGCAAGGCTCCCATTTCTCCATGGCCGGTCCTGCATTTCTGGTTTGGACACTTTTTTCCGCATGGCCCTTTTGCCCGCTGGGAAGCGAGACTTCTTTGGAGCACTGATTGGCCTTTCCAGGTTGCTTGGTTGGCCAAAAAGGGCGTATGCGTTTTTTCCTGAATATATTCAGGAAAAAACGCATACGCCCTTTTTGGCCAAGGGCATCATTGTCCACGTTCTGCCGCTTTTCATGTGCTTTCAAGGCGATTTAAATCTACCTCCTGAAATCTGTTTCCTGCAATTCTGCCTTGCTTTCAAAGCCTCTTCGTTGCCTTCCCTTAATATATTTGTGGACGAGAGGTATCATTTAAAACTCTGCAGGTTTGTGAATTGCAGTGCCCCTGAGCTCCATTTTTCAACTCGCTTTTTTGGGAGCTGGCCGCCAAAGCGCAGGATTGCTTCAGGCCCTCTTCTGGTTCTGGGGGGCAGGCTGAGCTTGTGCTTAATTCTTCTTCCTGATGGGAAAATAGAGTGACCTGTGCCTGTCCCAACACCTAGAGCTAGTCTCTCATTGGTTCCCCCTCTTCCCGTTCATCCTCAGGACAAATTGCAACCTGTACGGAACAGGAGGTTAAAGGTGCTGATTCTCCAAGGAGGGAGATGGCTAGTAAATCGGCTGGAATGGCGAACCCGAGCAAAGGAGATGAGAAATGACGTGCGTTTTAGAAACCTTTCCCGTTCACACGGTGTACCATCTTCTGGGTTTCTCATGCCTGTTTTCGACGTAGGAAGATGCCCTTGAACCTGGAGATTTGGGACCCATGGGATGGGTACCATGCAGTATTACTTGAAAGGGTCTGCGTTGGCTCACCCAACCTCACCGAAACTCTCAGCCCCAAGAGTGTCCACCCTTATGTCTCAATCAGCTGTGGGTCTAGATATGGTCAATCCAGGTTGCATCACAGCCCCTGAACGAATTTTGTAAGAATTTCTCTCTCTTTCACTGTCTTTGTTTCACGGGTTTTGAAAAGTAATTTATTTTTATAATGGGGTTTAGCTGCTTTTCACGGCTGTGTTTATGCCGCTTTACACCCCCTTGACTCACTTACGGAGAGATATCAATACATAGGTTTGAAGATTCTTACTAGTCAGATATATTCTTGTGCGGTGAATAGGGGGTGTTGAGTCCAGTTCACTGAAAAAGGAATAGGTCTTGTCTCTTACATATTGGGTTTATGGAACGGTATTGGAGCTAATTTGAAACCCTTGTTTTATGCATCACCCCACCTCACCTTTCCCGTTCAGCAGCCATAGTGTGTTTTCTAAACGTGTGACTCTGTTCTGTTTTGTAATTCAGTTCAAGTGTAGCGGTTTTTACATTCCCTCTCTAAGTGATATCTTATGATAAGTGTCTTTTTCTGTGTGACTTATTTCACTTAGAATCGTCGTACCTAAATCCACTCATCGTGCTGCTACTAGCCTTATGACGTGGATTTCATGGCTGAGTGATATTCCATTGTACATGAGGACCACAACTTCTTTATCCATTTTTCGCTTTCCTAGGATATTTAAGGTGTAATGAAGTGGGGGTTCTTGTCAACAGAGCAGCCCTAAACTTTGGGGTGCCTGTGTCTTGCTGATTTTTAGTTTTCCCAATTTATACGCCCATGAGTGGAAGTGCCCTATGCTCTCCAAGCTGTGTTTTTTAGATGTTTCAGAACACACCGTACACTTCTCCAGAGTGGCTGTTGGCAATTTACATCCCACCCATCAGCGTAGCAAGGCTCCCATTTCTCCATGGCCGGTCCTGCATTTCTGGTTTGGACACTTTTTTCCGCATGGCCCTTTTGCCCGCTGGGAAGCGAGACTTCTTTGGAGCGCTGATTGGCCTTTCCAGGTTGCTTGGTTGGCCAAAAAGGGCGTATGCGTTTTTTCCTGAATATATTCAGGAAAAAACGCATACGCCCTTTTTGGCCAAGGGCATCATTGTCCACGTTTTGCCGCTTTTCATGTGCTTTCAAGGCGATTCGAATCTACCTCCTGAAATCTGTTTCCTGCAATTCTGCCTTGCTTTCAAAGCCTCTTCGTTGCCTTCCCTTAAAATATTTGTGGAAGAGAGGTATCATTTAAAACTCTGCAGGTTTGTGAATTGCAGTGCCCCTGAGCTCCATTTTTCAACTCGCTTTTTTGGGAGCTGGCCGCAAAAGCGCAGGATTGCTTCAGGCCCTCTTCTGGTTCTGGGGGGCAGGCTGAGCTTGTGCTTAATTCTTCTTCCTGATGGGAAAATAGAGTGACCTGTGCCTGTCCCAACCCCTAGAGCTAGTCTCTCATTGGTTCCCCCTCTTCCCCTTCATCCTCAGGACAAATTGCAACCTGTACAGAACAGGAGGTTAAAGGTGCTGATTCTCCAAGGAGGGAGATGGCTAGTAAATCGGCTGGAATGGCGAACCCGAGCAAAGGAGATGAGAAATGAGGTGCGTTTTAGAAACCTTTCCCGATCACACGGTGTACCATCTTCTGGGTTTCTCATGTCTGTTTTCGACGTAGGAAGATGCCCTTGAACCTGGAGATTTGGGACCCATGGGATGGGTACCATGCAGTATTACTTGAAAGGGTCTGCGTTGGCTCACCCAACCTCACCGAACCTCTCAGCCCCAAGAGTGTCCACCCTTATGTCTCAATCAGCTGTGGTTCTAGATATGGTCAATCCAGGTTGCATCACAGCCCCTGAACGAATTTTGTAAGAATTTCTCTCTCTTTCACTTTCTTTGTTTCACGGGTTTTGAAAAGTAATTTATTTTTACATTGGGGTTTAGCTGCTTTTCACGGCTGTGTTTATGCCGCTTTACACCCCCTTGACTCACTTACGGAGAGATATCAATACATTGGTTTGAAGATTCTTACTAGTCAGATATATTCTTGTGCGGTGAATAGGGGGTGTTGAGTCCAGTTCACTGAAAAAGGAATAGGTCTTGTCTCTTACATATTGGGTTTATGGAACGGTATCGGAGCTAATTTGAAACCCTTGTTTTATGCATCACCCCACCTCACCTTTCCCTTTCAGCAGCCATAGTGTGTTTTCTAAACGTGTGACTCTGTTCTGTTTTGTAATTCAGTTCAAGTGTAGCGGTTTTTACATTCCCTCTCTAAGTGATATCTTATGATAAGTGTCTTTTTCTGTGTGACTTATTTCACTTAGAATCGTCGTACCTAAATCCACTCATCGTGCTGCTACTAGCCTTATGACGTGGATTTCATGGCTGAGTGATATTCCATTGTACATGAGGACCACAACTTCTTTATCCATTTTTCTCTTTCCTAGGATATTTAAGGTGTAATGAAGTGGGGGTTCTTGTCAACAGAGCAGCCCTAAACTTTGGGGTGGCTGTGTCTTGCTGATTTTTAGTTTTCCCAATTTATACGCCCATGAGTGGAAGTGCCCTATGCTCTCCAAGCTGTGTTTTTTAGATGTTTCAGAACACACCGTACACTTCTCCAGAGTGGCTGTTGGCAATTTACATCCCACCCATCAGCGTAGCAAGGCTCCCATTTCTCCATGGCCGGTCCTGCATTTCTGGTTTGGACACTTTTTTCCGCATGGCCCTTTTGCCCGCTGGGAAGCGAGACTTCTTTGGAGCACTGATTGGCCTTTCCAGGTTGCTTGGTTGGCCAAAAAGGGCGTATGCGTTTTTTCCTGAATATATTCAGGGAAAAACGCATACGCCCTTTTTGGCCAAGGGCATCATTGTCCATGTTCTGCCGCTTTTCATGTGCTTTCAAGGCGATTCGAATCTACCTCCTGAAATCTGTTTCCTGCAATTCTGCCTTGCTTTCAAAGCCTCTTCGTTGCCTTCCCTTAGTATATTTGTGGACGAGAGGTATCATTTAAAACTCTGCAGGTTTGTGAATTGCAGTGCCCCTGAGCTCCATTTTTCAACTCGCTTTTTTGGGAGCTGGCCGCAAAAGCGCAGGATTGCTTCAGGCCCTCTTCTGGTTCTGGGGGGCAGGCTGAGCTTGTGCTTAATTCTTCTTCCTGATGGGAAAATAGAGTGACCTGTGCCTGTCCCAACACCTAGAGCTAGTCTCTCATTGGTTCCCCCTCTTCCCCTTCATCCTCAGGACAAATTGCAACCTGTACGGAACAGGAGGTTAAAGGTGCTGATTCTCCAAGGAGGGAGATGGCTAGTAAATCGGCTGGAATGGCGAACCCGAGCAAAGGAGATGAGAAATGAGGTGCGTTTTAGAAACCTTTCCCGATCACACGGTGTACCATCTTCTGGGTTTCTCATGTCTGTTTTCGACGTAGGAAGATGCCCTTGAACCTGGAGATTTGGGACCCATGGGATGGGTACCATGCAGTATTACTTGAAAGGGTCTGCGTTGGCTCACCCAACCTCACCGAACCTCTCAGCCCCAAGAGTGTCCACCCTTATGTCTCAATCAGCTGTGGTTCTAGATATGGTCAATCCAGGTTGCATCACAGCCCCTGAAAGAATTTTGTAAGAATTTCTCTCTCTTTCACTGTCTTTTTTTCACGGGTTTTGAAAAGTAATTTATTTTTACATTGGGGTTTAGCTGCTTTTCACGGCTGTGTTTATGCCGCTTTACACCCCCTTGACTCACTTACGGAGAGATATCAATAAATTGGTTTGAAGATTCTTACTAGTCAGATATATTCTTGTGCGGTGAATAGGGGGTGTTGAGTCCAGTTCACTGAAAAAGGAATAGGTCTTGTCTCTTACATATTGGGTTTATGGAACGGTATCGGAGCTAATTTGAAACCCTTGTTTTATGCATCACCCCACCTCACCTTTCCCTTTCAGCAGCCATAGTGTGTTTTCTAAACGTGTGACTCTGTTCTGTTTTGTAATTCAGTTCAAGTGTAGCGGTTTTTACATTCCCTCTCTAAGTGATATCTTATGATAAGTGTCTTTTTCTGTGTGACTTATTTCACTTAGAATCGTCGTACCTAAATCCACTCATCGTGCTGCTACTAGCCTTATGACGTGGATTTCATGGCTGAGTGATATTCCATTGTACATGAGGACCACAACTTCTTTATCCATTTTTCGCTTTCCTAGGATATTTAAGGTGTAATGAAGTGGGGGTTCTTGTCAACAGAGCAGCCCTAAACTTTGGGGTGCCTGTGTCTTGCTGATTTTTAGTTTTCCCAATTTATACGCCCATGAGTGGAAGTGCCCTATGCTCTCCAAGCTGTGTTTTTTAGATGTTTCAGAACACACCGTACACTTCTCCAGAGTGGCTGTTGGCAATTTACATCCCACCCATCAGCGTAGCAAGGCTCCCATTTCTCCATGGCCGGTCCTGCATTTCTGCTTTGGACACTTTTTTCCGCATGGCCCTTTTGCCCGCTGGGAAGCGAGACTTCTTTGGAGCACTGATTGGCCTTTACAGGTTGCTTGGTTGGCCAAAAAGGGCGTATGCGTTTTTTCCTGAATATATTCAGGAAAAAACGCATACGCCCTTTTTGGCCAAGGGCATCATTGTCCACGTTCTGCCGCTTTTCATGTGCTTTCAAGGCGATTCGAATCTACCTCCTGAAATCTGTTTCCTGCAATTCTGCCTTGCTTTCAAAGCCTCTTCGTTGCCTTCCCTTAGTATATTTGTGGACGAGAGGTATCATTTAAAACTCTGCAGGTTTGTGAATTGCAGGGCCCCTGAGCTCCATTTTTCAACTCGCTTTTTTGGGAGCTGGCCGCAAAAGCGCAGGATTGCTTCAGGCCCTCTTCTGGTTCTGGGGGGCAGGCTGAGCTTGTGCTTAATTCTTCTTCCTGATGGGAAAATAGAGTGACCTGTGCCTGTCCCAACACCTAGAGCTAGTCTCTCATTGGTTCCCCCTCTTCCCCTTCATCCTTAGGACAAATTGCAACCTGTACGGAACAGGAGGTTAAAGGTGCTGATTCTCCAAGGAGGGAGATGGCTAGTAAATCGGCTGGAATGGCGAACCCGAGCAAAGGAGATGAGAAATGAGGTGCGTTTTAGAAACCTTTCCCGATCACACGGTGTACCATCTTCTGGGTTTCTCATGCCTGTTTTCGACATAGGAAGATGCCCTTGAACCTGGAGATTTGGGACCCATGGGATGGGTACCATGCAGTATTACTTGAAAGGGTCTGCGTTGGCTCACCCAACCTCACCGAACCTCTCAGCCCCAAGAGTGTCCACCCTTATGTCTCAATCAGCTGTGGGTCTAGATATGGTCAATCCAGGTTGCATCACAGCCCCTGAACGAATTTTGTAAGAATTTCTCTCTCTTTCACTGTCTTTGTTTCACGGGTTTTGAAAAGTAATTTATTTTTATAATGGGGTTTAGCTGCTTTTCACGGCTGTGTTTATGCCGCTTTACACCCCCTTGACTCACTTACGGAGAGATATCAATACATAGGTTTGAAGATTCTTACTAGTCAGATATATTCTTGTGCGGTGAATAGGGGGTATTGAGTCCAGTTCACTGAAAAAGGAATAGGTCTTGTCTCTTACATATTGGGTTTATGGAACGGTATCGGAGCTAATTTGAAACCCTTGTTTTATGCATCACCCCACCTCACCTTTCCCGTTCAGCAGCCATAGTGTGTTTTCTAAACGTGTGACTCTGTTCTGTTTTGTAATTCAGTTCAAGTGTAGCGGTTTTTACATTCCCTCTCTAAGTGATATCTTATGATAAGTGTCTTTTTCTGTGTGACTTATTTCACTTAGAATCGTCGTACCTAAATCCACTCATCGTGCTGCTACTAGCCTTATGACGTTGATTTCATGGCTGAGTGATATTCCATTGTACATGAGGACCACAACTTCTTTATCCATTTTTCTCTTTCCTAGGATATTTAAGGTGTAATGAATTGGGGGTTCTTGTCAACAGAGCAGCCCTAAACTTTGGGGTGCCTGTGTCTTGCTGATTTTTAGTTTTCCCAATTTATACGCCCATGAGTGGAAGTGCCCTATGCTCTCCAAGCTGTGTTTTTTAGATGTTTCAGGACACACCGTTCACTTCTCCAGAGTGGCTGTTGGCAATTTACATCCCACCCATCAGCGTAGCAAGGCTCCCATTTCTCCATGGCCGGTCCTGCATTTCTGGTTTGGACACTTTTTTCCGCATGGCCCTTTTGCCCGCTGGGAAGCGAGACTTCTTTGGAGCGCTGATTGGCCTTTCCAGGTTGCTTGGTTGGCCAAAAAGGGCGTATGCCTTTTTTCCTGAATGTATTCAGGAAAAAACGCATACGCCCTTTTTGGCCAAGGGCATCATTGTCCACGTTTTGCCGCTTTTCATGTGCTTTCAAGGCGATTCGAATCTACCTCCTGAAATCTGTTTCCTGCAATTCTGCCTTGCTTTCAAAGCCTCTTCGTTGCCTTCCCTTAGTATATTTGTGGACGAGAGGTATCATTTAAAACTCTGCAGGTTTGTGAATTGCAGTGCCCCTGAGCTCCATTTTTCAACTCGCTTTTTTGGGAGCTGGCCGCAAAAGCGCCGGATTGCTTCAGGCCCTCTTCTGGTTCTGGGGGGCAGGCTGAGCTTGTGCTTAATTCTTCTTCCTGATGGGAAAATAGAGTGACCTGTGCCTGTCCCAACACCTAGAGCTAGTCTCTCATTGGTTCCCCCTCTTCCCGTTCATCCTCAGGACAAATTGCAACCTGTACGGAACAGGAGGTTAAAGGTGCTGATTCTCCAAGGAGGGAGATGGCTAGTAAATCGGCTGGAATGGCGAACCCGAGCAAAGGAGATGAGAAATGAGGTGCGTTTTAGAAACCTTTCCCGATCACACGGTGTACCATCTTCTGAGTTTCTCATGCCTGTTTTCGACGTAGGAAGATGCCCTTGAACCTGGAGATTTGGGACCCATGGGATGGGTACCATGCAGTATTACTTGAAAGGGTCTGCGTTGGCTCACCCAACCTCACCGAACCTCTCAGCCCCAAGAGTGTCCACCCTTATGTCTCAGTCAGCTGTGGGTCTAGATATGGTCAATCCAGGTTGCATCACAGCCCCTGAACGAATTTTGTAAGAATTTCTCTCTCTTTCACTGTCTTTGTTTCACGGGTTTTGAAAAGTAATTTATTTTTATATTGGGGTTTAGCTGCTTTTCACGGCTGTGTTTATGCCGCTTTACACCCCCTTGACTCACTTACGGAGAGATATCAATACATAGGTTTGAAGATTCTTACTAGTCAGATATATTCTTGTGCGGTGAATAGGGGGTGTTGAGTCCAGTTCACTGAAAAAGGAATAGGTCTTGTCTCTTACATATTGGGTTTATGGAACGGTATCGGAGCTAATTTGAAACCCTTGTTTTATGCATCACCCCACCTCACCTTTCCCGTTCAGCAGCCATAGTGTGTATTCTAAACGTGTGACTCTGTTCTGTTTTGTAATTCAGTTCAAGTGTAGCGGTTTTTACATTCCCTCTCTAAGTGATATCTTATGATAAGTGTCTTTTCTGTGTGACTTATTTCACTTAGAATCGTCGTACCTAAATCCACTCATCGTGCTGCTACTAGCCTTATGACGTTGATTTCATGGCTGAGTGATATTCCATTGTACATGAGGACCACAACTTCTTTATCCATTTTTCTCTTTCCTAGGATATTTAAGGTGTAATGAAGTGGGGGTTCTTGTCAACAGAGCAGCCCTAAACTTTGGGGTGCCTGTGTCTTGCTGATTTTTAGTTTTCCCAATTTATACGCCCATGAGTGGAAGTGCCCTATGCTCTCCAAGCTGTGTTTTTTAGATGTTTCAGAACACACCGTACACTTCTCCAGAGTGGCTGTTGGCAATTTACATCCCACCCATCAGCGTAGCAAGGCTCCCATTTCTCCATGGCCGGTCCTGCATTTCTGGTTTGGACACTTTTTTCCGCATGGCCCTTTTGCCCGCTGGGAAGCGAGACTTCTTTGGAGCGCTGATTGGCCTTTCCAGGTTGCTTGGTTGGCCAAAAAGGGCGTATGCCTTTTTTCCTGAATATATTCAGGAAAAAACGCATACGCCCTTTTTGGCCAAGGGCATCATTGTCCACGTTTTGCCGCTTTTCATGTGCTTTCAAGGCGATTCGAATCTACCTCCTGAAATCTGTTTCCTGCAATTCTGCCTTGCTTTCAAAGCCTCTTCGTTGCCTTCCCTTAGTATATTTGTGGAAGAGAGGTATCATTTAAAACTCTGCAGGTTTGTGAATTGCAGTGCCCCTGAGCTCCATTTTTCAACTCGCTTTTTTGGGAGCTGGCCGCAAAAGCGCCGGATTGCTTCAGGCCCTCTTCTGGTTCTGGGGGGCAGGCTGAGCTTGTGCTTAATTCTTCTTCCTGATGGGAAAATAGAGTGACCTGTGCCTGTCCCAACACCTAGAGCTAGTCTCTCATTGGTTCCCCCTCTTCCCGTTCATCCTCAGGACAAATTGCAACCTGTACGGAACAGGAGGTTAAAGGTGCTGATTCTCCAAGGAGGGAGATGGCTAGTAAATCGGCTGGAATGGCGAACCCGAGCAAAGGAGATGAGAAATGAGGTGCGTTTTAGAAACCTTTCCCGATCACACGGTGTACCATCTTCTGGGTTTCTCATGCCTGTTTTCGACGTAGGAAGATGCCCTTGAACCTGGAGATTTGGGACCCATGGGATGGGTACCATGCAGTATTACTTGAAAGGGTCTGCGTTGGCTCACCCAACCTCACCGAACCTCTCAGCCCCAAGAGTGTCCACCCTTATGTCTCAATCAGCTGTGGGTCTAGATATGGTCAATCCAGGTTGCATCACAGCCCCTGAACGAATTTTGTAAGAATTTCTCTCTCTTTCACTGTCTTTTTTTCACGGGTTTTGAAAAGTAATTTATTTTTACATTGGGGTTTAGCTGCTTTTCACGGCTGTGTTTATGCCGCTTTACACCCCCTTGACTCACTTACGGAGAGATATCAATAAATTGGTTTGAAGATTCTTACTAGTCAGATATATTCTTGTGCGGTGAATAGGGGGTGTTGAGTCCAGTTCACTGAAAAAGGAATAGGTCTTGTCTCTTACATATTGGGTTTATGGAACGGTATCGGAGCTAATTTGAAACCCTTGTTTTATGCATCACCCCACCTCACCTTTCCCTTTCAGCAGCCATAGTGTGTTTTCTAAACGTGTGACTCTGTTCTGTTTTGTAATTCAGTTCAAGTGTAGCGGTTTTTACATTCCCTCTCTAAGTGATATCTTATGATAAGTGTCTTTTTCTGTGTGACTTATTTCACTTAGAATCGTCGTACCTAAATCCACTCATCGTGCTGCTACTAGCCTTATGACGTGGATTTCATGGCTGAGTGATATTCCATTGTACATGAGGACCACAACTTCTTTATCCATTTTTCTCTTTCCTAGGATATTTAAGGTGTAATGAAGTGGGGGTTCTTGTCAACAGAGCAGCCCTAAACTTTGGGGTGCCTGTGTCTTGCTGATTTTTAGTTTTCCCAATTTATACGCCCATGAGTGGAAGTGCCCTATGCTCTCCAAGCTGTGTTTTTTAGATGTTTCAGGACACACCGTTCACTTCTCCAGAGTGGCTGTTGGCAATTTACATCCCACCCATCAGCGTAGCAAGGCTCCCATTTCTCCATGGCCGGTCCTGCATTTCTGCTTTGGACACTTTTTTCCGCATGGCCCTTTGGCCCGCTGGGAAGCGAGACTTCTTTGGAGCGCTGATTGGCCTTTCCAGTTTGCTTGGTTGGCCAAAAAGGGCGTATGCGTTTTTTCCTGAATGTATTCAGGAAAAAACGCATACGCCCTTTTTGGCCAAGGGCATCATTGTCCACGTTTTGCCGCTTTTCATGTGCTTTCAAGGCGATTCGAATCTACCTCCTGAAATCTGTTTCCTGCAATTCTGCCTTGCTTTCAAAGCCTCTTCGTTGCCTTCCCTTAGTATATTTGTGGACGAGAGGTATCATTTAAAACTCTGCAGGTTTGTGAATTGCAGTGCCCCTGAGCTCCATTTTTCAACTCGCTTTTTTGGGAGCTGGCCGCAAAAGCGCCGGATTGCTTCAGGCCCTCTTCTGGTTCTGGGGGGCAGGCTGAGCTTGTGCTTAATTCTTCTTCCTGATGGGAAAATAGAGTGACCTGTGCCTGTCCCAACACCTAGAGCTAGTCTCTCATTGGTTCCCCCTCTTCCCGTTCATCCTCAGGACAAATTGCAACCTGTACGGAACAGGAGGTTAAAGGTGCTGATTCTCCAAGGAGGGAGATGGCTAGTAAATCGGCTGGAATGGCGAACCCGAGCAAAGGAGATGAGAAATGAGGTGCGTTTTAGAAACCTTTCCCGATCACACGGTGTACCATCTTCTGAGTTTCTCATGCCTGTTTTCGACGTAGGAAGATGCCCTTGAACCTGGAGATTTGGGACCCATGGGATGGGTACCATGCAGTATTACTTGAAAGGGTCTGCGTTGGCTCACCCAACCTCACCGAAACTCTCAGCCCCAAGAGTGTCCACCCTTATGTCTCAATCAGCTGTGGGTCTAGATATGGTCAATCCAGGTTGCATCACAGCCCCTGAACGAATTTTGTAAGAATTTCTCTCTCTTTCACTGTCTTTGTTTCACGGGTTTTGAAAAGTAATTTATTTTTATATTGGGGTTTAGCTGCTTTTCACGGCTGTGTTTATGCCGCTTTACACCCCCTTGACTCACTTACGGAGAGATATCAATACATAGGTTTGAAGATTCTTACTAGTCAGATATATTCTTGTGCGGTGAATAGGGGGTGTTGAGTCCAGTTCACTGAAAAAGGAATAGGTCTTGTCTCTTACATATTGGGTTTATGGAACGGTATCGGAGCTAATTTGAAACCCTTGTTTTATGCATCACCCCACCTCACCTTTCCCGTTCAGCAGCCATAGTGTGTTTTCTAAACGTGTGACTCTGTTCTGTTTTGTAATTCAGTTCAAGTGTAGCGGTTTTTACATTCCCTCTCTAAGTGATATCTTATGATAAGTGTCTTTTTCTGTGTGACTTATTTCACTTAGAATCGTCGTACCTAAATCCACTCATCGTGCTGCTACTAGCCTTATGACGTGGATTTCATGGCTGAGTGATATTCCATTGTACATGAGGACCACAACTTCTTTATCCATTTTTCTCTTTCCTAGGATATTTAAGGTGTAATGAAGTGGGGGTTCTTGTCAACAGAGCAGCCCTAAACTTTGGGGTGCCTGTGTCTTGCTGATTTTTAGTTTTCCCAATTTATACGCCCATGAGTGGAAGTGCCCTATGCTCTCCAAGCTGTGTTTTTTAGATGTTTCAGGACACACCGTACACTTCTCCAGAGTGGCTGTTGGCAATTTACATCCCACCCATCAGCGTAGCAAGGCTCCCATTTCTCCATGGCCGGTCCTGCATTTCTGGTTTGGACACTTTTTTCCGCATGGCCCTTTTGCCCGCTGGGAAGCGAGACTTCTTTGGAGCGCTGATTGGCCTTTCCAGGTTGCTTGGTTGGCCAAAAAGGGCGTATGCGTTTTTTCCTGAATGTATTCAGGAAAAAACGCATACGCCCTTTTTGGCCAAGGGCATCATTGTCCACGTTTTGCCGCTTTTCATGTGCTTTCAAGGCGATTCGAATCTACCTCCTGAAATCTGTTTCCTGCAATTCTGCCTTGCTTTCAAAGCCTCTTCGTTGCCTTCCCTTAGTATATTTGTGGACGAGAGGTATCATTTAAAACTCTGCAGGTTTGTGAATTGCAGTGCCCCTGAGCTCCATTTTTCAACTCGCTTTTTTGGGAGCTGGCCGCAAAAGCGCCGGATTGCTTCAGGCCCTCTTCTGGTTCTGGGGGGCAGGCTGAGCTTGTGCTTAATTCTTCTTCCTGATGGGAAAATAGAGTGACCTGTGCCTGTCCCAACACCTAGAGCTAGTCTCTCATTGGTTCCCCCTCTTCCCGTTCATCCTCAGGACAAATTGCAACCTGTACGGAACAGGAGGTTAAAGGTGCTGATTCTCCAAGGAGGGAGATGGCTAGTAAATCGGCTGGAATGGCGAACCCGAGCAAAGGAGATGAGAAATGAGGTGCGTTTTAGAAACCTTTCCCGATCACACGGTGTACCATCTTCTGAGTTTCTCATGCCTGTTTTCGACGTAGGAAGATGCCCTTGAACTGGAGATTTGGGACCCATGGGATGGGTACCATGCAGTATTACTTGAAAGGGTCTGCGTTGGCTCACCCAACCTCACCGAACCTCTCAGCCCCAAGAGTGTCCACCCTTATGTCTCAATCAGCTGTGGGTCTAGATATGGTCAATCCAGGTTGCATCACAGCCCCTGAACGAATTTTGTAAGAATTTCTCTCTCTTTCACTGTCTTTGTTTCACGGGTTTTGAAAAGTAATTTATTTTTATATTGGGGTTTAGCTGCTTTTCACGGCTGTGTTTATGCCGCTTTACACCCCCTTGACTCACTTACGGAGAGATATCAATACATAGGTTTGAAGATTCTTACTAGTCAGATATATTCTTGTGCGGTGAATAGGGGGGTGTTGAGTCCAGTTCACTGAAAAAGGAATAGGTCTTGTCTCTTACATATTGGGTTTATGGAACGGTATCGGAGCTAATTGAAACCCTTGTTTTATGCATCACCCCACCTCACCTTTCCCGTTCAGCAGCCATAGTGTGTTTTCTAAACGTGTGACTCTGTTCTGTTTTGTAATTCAGTTCAAGTGTAGCGGTTTTTACATTCCCTCTCTAAGTGATATCTTATGATAAGTGTCTTTTTCTGTGTGACTTATTTCACTTAGAATCGTCGTACCTAAATCCACTCATCGTGCTGCTACTAGCCTTATGACGTGGATTTCATGGCTGAGTGATATTCCATTGTACATGAGGACCACAACTTCTTTATCCATTTTTCTCTTTCCTAGGATATTTAAGGTGTAATGAAGTGGGGGTTCTTGTCAACAGAGCAGCCCTAAACTTTGGGGTGCCTGTGTCTTGCTGATTTTTAGTTTTCCCAATTTATACGCCCATGAGTGGAAGTGCCCTATGCTCTCCAAGCTGTGTTTTTTAGATGTTTCAGGACACACCGTACACTTCTCCAGAGTGGCTGTTGGCAATTTACATCCCACCCATCAGCGTAGCAAGGCTCCCATTTCTCCATGGCCGGTCCTGCATTCTGGTTTGGACACTTTTTTCCGCATGGCCCTTTTGCCCGCTGGGAAGCGAGACTTCTTTGGAGCGCTGATTGGCCTTTCCAGGTTGCTTGGTTGGCCAAAAAGGGCGTATGCGTTTTTTCCTGAATGTATTCAGGAAAAAACGCATACGCCCTTTTTGGCCAAGGGCATCATTGTCCACGTTTTGCCGCTTTTCATGTGCTTTCAAGGCGATTCGAATCTACCTCCTGAAATCTGTTTCCTGCAATTCTGCCTTGCTTTCAAAGCCTCTTCGTTGCCTTCCCTTAGTATATTTGTGGACGAGAGGTATCATTTAAAACTCTGCAGGTTTGTGAATTGCAGTGCCCCTGAGCTCCATTTTTCAACTCGCTTTTTTGGGAGCTGGCCGCAAAAGCGCCGGATTGCTTCAGGCCCTCTTCTGGTTCTGGGGGGCAGGCTGAGCTTGTGCTTAATTCTTCTCCTGATGGGAAAATAGAGTGACCTGTGCCTGTCCCAACACCTAGAGCTAGTCTCTCATTGGTTCCCCCTCTTCCCGTTCATCCTCAGGACAAATTGCAACCTGTCACGGAACAGGAGGTTAAAGGTGCTGATTCTCCAAGGAGGGAGATGGCTAGTAAATCGGCTGGAATGGCGAACCCGAGCAAAGGAGATGAGAAATGAGGTGCGTTTTAGAAACCTTTCCCGATCACACGGTGTACATCTTCTGAGTTCTCATGCCTGTTTTCGACGTAGGAAGATGCCCTTGAACCTGGAGATTTGGGACCCATGGGATGGGTACCATGCAGTATTACTTGAAAGGGTCTGCGTTGGCTCACCCAACCTCACCGAACCTCTCAGCCCCAAGAGTGTCCACCCTTATGTCTCAATCAGCTGTGGGTCTAGATATGGTCAATCCAGGTTGCATCACAGCCCCTGAACGAATTTTGTAAGAATTTCTCTCTCTTTCACTGTCTTTGTTTCACGGGTTTTGAAAAGTAATTTATTTTTATATTGGGGTTTAGCTGCTTTTCACGGCTGTGTTTATGCCGCTTTACACCCCCTTGACTCACTTACGGAGAGATATCAATACATAGGTTTGAAGATTCTTACTAGTCAGATATATTCTTGTGCGGTGAATAGGGGGTGTTGAGTCCAGTTCACTGAAAAAGGAATAGGTCTTGTCTCTTACATATTGGGTTTATGGAACGGTATCGGAGCTAATTTGAAACCCTTGTTTTATGCATCACCCCACCTCACCTTTCCCGTTCAGCAGCCATAGTGTGTTTTCTAAACGTGTGACTCTGTTCTGTTTGTAATTCAGTTCAAGTGTAGCGGTTTTTACATTCCCTCTCTAAGTGATATCTTATGATAAGTGTCTTTTTCTGTGTGACTTATTTCACTTAGAATCGTCGTACCTAAATCCACTCATCGTGCTGCTACTAGCCTTATGACGTGGATTTCATGGCTGAGTGATATTCCATTGTACATGAGGACCACAACTTCTTTATCCATTTTCTCTTTCCTAGGATATTTAAGGTGTAATGAAGTGGGGGTTCTTGTCAACAGAGCAGCCCTAAACTTTGGGGTGCCTGTGGTCTTGCTGATTTTTAGTTTTCCCAATTTATACGCCCATGAGTGGAAGTGCCCTATGCTCTCCAAGCTGTGTTTTTTAGATGTTTCAGGACACACCGTACACTTCTCCAGAGTGGCTGTTGGCAATTTACATCCCACCCATCAGCGTAGCAAGGCTCCCATTTCTCCATGGCCGGTCCTGCATTTCTGGTTTGGACACTTTTTTCCGCATGGCCCTTTTGCCCGCTGGAAGCGAGACTTCTTTGGAGCGCTGATTGGCCTTTCAGGTTGCTTGGTTGGCCAAAAAGGGCGTATGCGTTTTTTCCTGAATGTATTCAGGAAAAAACGCATACGCCCTTTTTGGCCAAGGGCATCATTGTCCACGTTTTGCCGCTTTTCATGTGCTTTCAAGGCGATTCGAATCTACCTCCTGAAATCTGTTTCCTGCAATTCTGCCTTGCTTTCAAAGCCTCTTCGTTGCCTTCCCTTAGTATATTTGTGGACGAGAGGTATCATTTAAAACTCTGCAGGTTTGTGAATTGCAGTGCCCCTGAGCTCCATTTTTCAACTCGCTTTTTTGGGAGCTGGCCGCAAAAGCGCCGGATTGCTTCAGGCCCTCTTCTGGTTCTGGGGGGCAGCTGAGCTTGTGCTTAATTCTTCTTCCTGATGGGAAAATAGAGTGACCTGTGCCTGTCCCAACACCTAGAGCTAGTCTCTCATTGGTTCCCCCCTCTTCCGTTCATCCTCAGGACAAATTGCAACCTGTACGGAACAGGAGGTTAAAGGTGCTGATTCTCCAAGGAGGGAGATGGCTAGTAAATCGGCTGGAATGGCGAACCCGAGCAAAGGAGATGAGAAATGAGGTGCGTTTTAGAAACCTTTCCCGATCACACGGTGTACCATCTTCTGAGTTTCTCATGCCTGTTTTCGACGTAGGAAGATGCCCTTGAACTGGAGATTTGGACCCATGGGATGGGTACCATGCAGTATTACTTGAAAGGGTCTGCGTTGGCTCACCCAACCTCACCGAACCTCTCAGCCCCAAGAGTGTCCACCCTTATGTCTCAATCAGCTGTGGGTCTAGATATGGTCAATCCAGGTTGCATCACAGCCCCTGAACGAATTTTGTAAGAATTTCTCTCTCTTTCACTGTCTTTGTTTCACGGGTTTTGAAAAGTAATTTATTTTTATATTGGGGTTTAGCTGCTTTCACGGCTGTGTTTATGCCGCTTTACACCCCCTTGACTCACTTACGGAGAGATATCAATACATAGGTTTGAAGATTCTTACTAGTCAGATATATTCTTGTGCGGTGAATAGGGGTGTTGAGTCCAGTTCACTGAAAAAGAATAGGTCTTGTCTCTTACATATTGGGTTTATGGAACGGTATCGGAGCTAATTTGAAACCCTTGTTTTATGCATCACCCCACCTCACCTTTCCCGTTCAGCAGCCATAGTGTGTTTTCTAAACGTGTGACTCTGTTCTGTTTTGTAATTCAGTTCAAGTGTAGCGGTTTTTACATTCCCTCTCTAAGTGATATCTTATGATAAGTGTCTTTTTCTGTGTGACTTATTTCACTTAGAATCGTCGTACCTAAATCCACTCATCGTGCTGCTACTAGCCTTATGACGTGGATTTCATGGCTGAGTGATATTCCATGTACATGAGGACCACAACTTCTTTATCCATTTTTCTCTTTCCTAGGATATTTAAGGTGTAATGAAGTGGGGGTTCTTGTCAACAGAGCAGCCCTAAACTTTGGGGTGCCTGTGTCTTGCTGATTTTTAGTTTTCCCATTTTAGTTTTCCCAATTTATACGCCCATGAGTGGAAGTGCCCTATGCTCTCCAAGCTGTGTTTTTTAGATGTTTCAGGACACACCGTACACTTCTCCAGAGTGGCTGTTGGCAATTTACATCCCACCCATCAGCGTAGCAAGGCTCCCATTTCTCCATGGCCGGTCCTGCATTTCTGGTTTGGACACTTTTTTCCGCATGGCCCTTTTGCCCGCTGGGAAGCGAGACTTCTTTGGAGCGCTGATTGGCCTTTCCAGGTTGCTTGGTTGGCCAAAAAGGGCGTATGCGTTTTTTCCTGAATGTATTCAGGAAAAAACGCATACGCCCTTTTTGGCCAAGGGCATCATTGTCCACGTTTTGCCGCTTTTCATGTGCTTTCAAGGCGATTCGAATCTACCTCCTGAAATCTGTTTCCTGCAATTCTGCCTTGCTTTCAAAGCCTCTTCGTTGCCTTCCCTTAGTATATTTGTGGACGAGAGGTATCATTTAAAACTCTGCAGGTTTGTGAATTGCAGTGCCCCTGAGCTCCATTTTTCAACTCGCTTTTTTGGGAGCTGGCCGCAAAAGCGCCGGATTGCTTCAGGCCCTCTTCTGGTTCTGGGGGGCAGGCTGAGCTTGTGCTTAATTCTTCTTCCTGATGGGAAAATAGAGTGACCTGTGCCTGTCCCAACACCTAGAGCTAGTCTCTCATTGGTTCCCCCTCTTCCCGTTCATCCTCAGGACAAATTGCAACCTGTACGGAACAGGAGGTTAAAGGTGCTGATTCTCCAAGGAGGGAGATGGCTAGTAAATCGGCTGGAATGGCGAACCTGAGCAAAGGAGATGAGAAATGAGGTGCGTTTTAGAAACCTTTCCCGATCACACGGTGTACCATCTTCTGAGTTTCTCATGCCTGTTTTCGACGTAGGAAGATGCCCTTGAACCTGGAGATTTGGGACCCATGGGATGGGTACCATGCAGTATTACTTGAAAGGGTCTGCGTTGGCTCACCCAACCTCACCGAACCTCTCAGCCCCAAGAGTGTCCACCCTTATGTCTCAATCAGCTGTGGGTCTAGATATGGTCAATCCAGGTTGCATCACAGCCCCTGAACGAATTTTGTAAGAATTTCTCTCTCTTTCACTGTCTTTGTTTCACGGGTTTTGAAAAGTAATTTATTTTTATATTGGGGTTTAGCTGCTTTTCACGGCTGTGTTTATGCCGCTTTACACCCCCTTGACTCACTTACAGAGAGATATCAATACATAGGTTTGAAGATTCTTACTAGTCAGATATATTCTTGTGCGGTGAATAGGGGGTGTTGAGTCCAGTTCACTGAAAAAGGAATAGGTCTTGTCTCTTACATATTGGGTTTATGGAACGGTATCGGAGCTAATTTGAAACCCTTGTTTTATGCATCACCCCACCTCACCTTTCCCGTTCAGCAGCCATAGTGTGTATTCTAAACGTGTGACTCTGTTCTGTTTTGTAATTCAGTTCAAGTGTAGCGGTTTTTACATTCCCTCTCTAAGTGATATCTTATGATAAGTGTCTTTTCTGTGTGACTTATTTCACTTAGAATCGTCGTACCTAAATCCACTCATCGTGCTGCTACTAGCCTTATGACGTTGATTTCATGGCTGAGTGATATTCCATTGTACATGAGGACCACAAAGTCTTTATCCATTTTTCGCTTTCCTAGGATATTTAAGGTGTAATGAAGTGGGGGTTCTTGTCAACAGAGCAGCCCTAAACTTTGGGGTGCCTGTGTCTTGCTGATTTTTAGTTTTCCCAATTTATACGCCCATGAGTGGAAGTGCCCTATGCTCTCCAAGCTGTGTTTTTTAGATGTTTCAGAACACACCGTATACTTTTCCAGAGTGGCTGTTGGCAATTTACATCCCACCCATCAGCGTAGCAAGGCTCCCATTTCTCCATGGCCGGTCCTGCATTTCTGGTTTGGACACTTTTTTCCGCATGGCCCTTTTGCCCGCTGGGAAGCGAGACTTCTTTGGAGCGCTGATTGGCCTTTCCAGGTTGCTTGGTTGGCCAAAAAGGGCGTATGCGTTTTTTCCTGAATATATTCAGGAAAAAACGCATACGCCCTTTTTGGCCAAGGGCATCATTGTCCACGTTTTGCCGCTTTTCATGTGCTTTCAAGGCGATTCGAATCTACCTCCTGAAATCTGTTTCCTGCAATTCTGCCTTGCTTTCAAAGCCTCTTCGTTGCCTTCCCTTAGTATATTTGTGGACGAGAGGTATCATTTAAAACTCTGCAGGTTTGTGAATTGCAGTGCCCCTGAGCTCCATTTTTCAACTCGCTTTTTTGGGAGCTGGCCGCAAAAGCGCCGGATTGCTTCAGGCCCTCTTCTGGTTCTGGGGGGCAGGCTGAGCTTGTGCTTAATTCTTCTTCCTGATGGGAAAATAGAGTGACCTGTGCCTGTCCCAACACCTAGAGCTAGTCTCTCATTGGTTCCCCCTCTTCCCGTTCATCCTCAGGACAAATTGCAACCTGTACGGAACAGGAGGTTAAAGGTGCTGATTCTCCAAGGAGGGAGATGGCTAGTAAATCGGCTGGAATGGCGAACCCGAGCAAAGGAGATGAGAAATGAGGTGCGTTTTAGAAACCTTTCCCGATCACACGGTGTACCATCTTCTGGGTTTCTCATGCCTGTTTTCGACGTAGGAAGATGCCCTTGAACCTGGAGATTTGGGACCCATGGGATGGGTACCATGCAGTATTACTTGAAAGGGTCTGCGTTGGCTCACCCAACCTCACCGAACCTCTCAGCCCCAAGAGTGTCCACCCTTATGTCTCAATCAGCTGTGGGTCTAGATATGGTCAATCCAGGTTGCATCACAGCCCCTGAACGAATTTTGTAAGAATTTCTCTCTCTTTCACTGTCTTTGTTTCACGGGTTTTGAAAAGTAATTTATTTTTATATTGGGGTTTAGCTGCTTTTCACGGCTGTGTTTATGCCGCTTTACACCCCCTTGACTCACTTACGGAGAGATATCAATACATAGGTTTGAAGATTCTTACTAGTCAGATATATTCTTGTGCGGTGAATAGGGGCTGTTGAGTCCAGTTCACTGAAAAAGGAATAGGTCTTGTCTCTTACATATTGGGTTTATGGAACGGTATCGTAGCTAATTTGAAACCCTTGTTTTATGCATCACCCCACCTCACCTTTCCCGTTCAGCAGCCATAGTGTGTTTTCTAAACGTGTGACTCTGTTCTGTTTTGTAATTCAGTTCAAGTGTAGCGGTTTTTACATTCCCTCTCTAAGTGATATCTTATGATAAGTGTCTTTTTCTGTGTGACTTATTTCACTTAGAATCGTCGTACCTAAATCCACTCATCGTGCTGCTACTAGCCTTATGACGTTGATTTCATGGCTGAGTGATATTCCATTGTACATGAGGACCACAAAGTCTTTATCCATTTTTCGCTTTCCTAGGATATTTAAGGTGTAATGAAGTGGGGGTTCTTGTCAACAGAGCAGCCCTAAACTTTGGGGTGCCTGTGTCTTGCTGATTTTTAGTTTTCCCAATTTATACGCCCATGAGTGGAAGTGCCCTATGCTCTCCAAGCTGTGTTTTTTAGATGTTTCAGAACACACCGTACACTTCTCCAGAGTGGCTGTTGGCAATTTACATCCCACCCATAAGCGTAGCAAGGCTCCCATTTCTCCATGGCCGGTCCTGCATTTCTGGTTTGGACACTTTTTTCCGCATGGCCCTTTTGCCCGCTGGGAAGCGAGACTTCTTTGGAGCGCTGATTGGCCTTTCCAGGTTGCTTGGTTGGCCAAAAAGGGCGTATGCGTTTTTTCCTGAATATATTCAGGAAAAAACGCATACGCCCTTTTTGGCCAAGGGCATCATTGTCCACGTTTTGCCGCTTTTCATGTGCTTTCAAGGCGATTCGAATCTACCTCCTGAAATCTGTTTCCTGCAATTCTGCCTTGCTTTCAAAGCCTCTTCGTTGCCTTCCCTTAGTATATTTGTGGACGAGAGGTATCATTTAAAACTCTGCAGGTTTGTGAATTGCAGTGCCCCTGAGCTCCATTTTTCAACTCGCTTTTTTGGGAGCTGGCCGCAAAAGCGCCGGATTGCTTCAGGCCCTCTTCTGGTTCTGGGGGGCAGGCTGAGCTTGTGCTTAATTCTTCTTCCTGATGGGAAAATAGAGTGACCTGTGCCTGTCCCAACACCTAGAGCTAGTCTCTCATTGGTTCCCCCTCTTCCCGTTCATCCTCAGGACAAATTGCAACCTGTACGGAACAGGAGGTTAAAGGTGCTGATTCTCCAAGGAGGGAGATGGCTAGTAAATCGGCTGGAATGGCGAACCCGAGCAAAGGAGATGAGAAATGAGGTGCGTTTTAGAAACCTTTCCCGATCACACGGTGTACCATCTTCTGGGTTTCTCATGCCTGTTTTCGACGTAGGAAGATGCCCTTGAACCTGGAGATTTGGGACCCATGGGATGGGTACCATGCAGTATTACTTGAAAGGGTCTGCGTTGGCTCACCCAACCTCACCGAACCTCTCAGCCCCAAGAGTGTCCACCCTTATGTCTCAATCAGCTGTGGGTCTAGATATGGTCAATCCAGGTTGCATCACAGCCCCTGAACGAATTTTGTAAGAATTTCTCTCTCTTTCACTGTCTTTGTTTCACGGGTTTTGAAAAGTAATTTATTTTTATATTGGGGTTTAGCTGCTTTTCACGGCTGTGTTTATGCCGCTTTACACCCCCTTGACTCACTTACAGAGAGATATCAATACATAGGTTTGAAGATTCTTTCTAGTCAGATATATTCTTGTGCGGTGAATAGGGGGTGTTGAGTCCAGTTCACTGAAAAAGGAATAGGTCTTGTCTCTTACATATTGGGTTTATGGAACGGTATCGGAGCTAATTTGAAACCCTTGTTTTATGCATCACCCCACCTCACCTTTCCCGTTCAGCAGCCATAGTGTGTATTCTAAACGTGTGACTCTGTTCTGTTTTGTAATTCAGTTCAAGTGTAGCGGTTTTTACATTCCCTCTCTAAGTGATATCTTATGATAAGTGTCTTTTCTGTGTGACTTATTTCACTTAGAATCGTCGTACCTAAATCCACTCATCGTGCTGCTACTAGCCTTATGACGTTGATTTCATGGCTGAGTGATATTCCATTGTACATGAGGACCACAAAGTCTTTATCCATTTTTCGCTTTCCTAGGATATTTAAGGTGTAATGAAGTGGGGGTTCTTGTCAACAGAGCAGCCCTAAACTTTGGGGTGCCTGTGTCTTGCTGATTTTTAGTTTTCCCAATTTATACGCCCATGAGTGGAAGTGCCCTATGCTCTCCAAGCTGTGTTTTTTAGATGTTTCAGAACACACCGTACACTTCTCCAGAGTGGCTGTTGGCAATTTACATCCCACCCATCAGCGTAGCAAGGCTCCCATTTCTCCATGGCCGGTCCTGCATTTCTGGTTTGGACACTTTTTTCCGCATGGCCCTTTTGCCCGCTGGGAAGCGAGACTTCTTTGGAGCGCTGATTGGCCTTTCCAGGTTGCTTGGTTGGCCAAAAAGGGCGTATGCGTTTTTTCCTGAATATATTCAGGAAAAAACGCATACGCCCTTTTTGGCCAAGGGCATCATTGTCCACGTTTTGCCGCTTTTCATGTGCTTTCAAGGCGATTCGAATCTACCTCCTGAAATCTGTTTCCTGCAATTCTGCCTTGCTTTCAAAGCCTCTTCGTTGCCTTCCCTTAGTATATTTGTGGAAGAGAGGTATCATTTAAAACTCTGCAGGTTTGTGAATTGCAGTGCCCCTGAGCTCCATTTTTCAACTCGCTTTTTTGGGAGCTGGCCGCAAAAGCGCCGGATTGCTTCAGGCCCTCTTCTGGTTCTGGGGGGCAGGCTGAGCTTGTGCTTAATTCTTCTTCCTGATGGGAAAATAGAGTGACCTGTGCCTGTCCCAACACCTAGAGCTAGTCTCTCATTGGTTCCCCCTCTTCCCGTTCATCCTCAGGACAAATTGCAACCTGTACGGAACAGGAGGTTAAAGGTGCTGATTCTCCAAGGAGGGAGATGGCTAGTAAATCGGCTGGAATGGCGAACCCGAGCAAAGGAGATGAGAAATGAGGTGCGTTTTAGAAACCTTTCCCGATCACACGGTGTACCATCTTCTGGGTTTCTCATGCCTGTTTTCGACGTAGGAAGATGCCCTTGAACCTGGAGATTTGGGACCCATGGGATGGGTACCATGCAGTATTACTTGAAAGGGTCTGCGTTGGCTCACCCAACCTCACCGAACCTCTCAGCCCCAAGAGTGTCCACCCTTATGTCTCAATCAGCTGTGGGTCTAGATATGGTCAATCCAGGTTGCATCACAGCCCCTGAACGAATTTTGTAAGAATTTCTCTCTCTTTCACTGTCTTTGTTTCACGGGTTTTGAAAAGTAATTTATTTTTATATTGGGGTTTAGCTGCTTTTCACGGCTGTGTTTATGCCGCTTTACACCCCCTTGACTCACTTACGGAGAGATATCAATACATAGGTTTGAAGATTCTTACTAGTCAGATATATTCTTGTGCGGTGAATAGGGGCTGTTGAGTCCAGTTCACTGAAAAAGGAATAGGTCTTGTCTCTTACATATTGGGTTTATGGAACGGTATCGTAGCTAATTTGAAACCCTTGTTTTATGCATCACCCCACCTCACCTTTCCCGTTCAGCAGCCATAGTGTGTTTTCTAAACGTGTGACTCTGTTCTGTTTTGTAATTCAGTTCAAGTGTAGCGGTTTTTACATTCCCTCTCTAAGTGATATCTTATGATAAGTGTCTTTTTCTGTGTGACTTATTTCACTTAGAATCGTCGTACCTAAATCCACTCATCGTGCTGCTACTAGCCTTATGACGTTGATTTCATGGCTGAGTGATATTCCATTGTACATGAGGACCACAAAGTCTTTATCCATTTTTCGCTTTCCTAGGATATTTAAGGTGTAATGAAGTGGGGGTTCTTGTCAACAGAGCAGCCCTAAACTTTGGGGTGCCTGTGTCTTGCTGATTTTTAGTTTTCCCAATTTATACGCCCATGAGTGGAAGTGCCCTATGCTCTCCAAGCTGTGTTTTTTAGATGTTTCAGAACACACCGTACACTTCTCCAGAGTGGCTGTTGGCAATTTACATCCCACCCATCAGCGTAGCAAGGCTCCCATTTCTCCATGGCCGGTCCTGCATTTCTGGTTTGGACACTTTTTTCCGCATGGCCCTTTTGCCCGCTGGGAAGCGAGACTTCTTTGGAGCGCTGATTGGCCTTTCCAGGTTGCTTGGTTGGCCAAAAAGGGCGTATGCGTTTTTTCCTGAATATATTCAGGAAAAAACGCATACGCCCTTTTTGGCCAAGGGCATCATTGTCCACGTTTTGCCGCTTTTCATGTGCTTTCAAGGCGATTCGAATCTACCTCCTGAAATCTGTTTCCTGCAATTCTGCCTTGCTTTCAAAGCCTCTTCGTTGCCTTCCCTTAGTATATTTGTGGACGAGAGGTATCATTTAAAACTCTGCAGGTTTGTGAATTGCAGTGCCCCTGAGCTCCATTTTTCAACTCGCTTTTTTGGGAGCTGGCCGCAAAAGCGCCGGATTGCTTCAGGCCCTCTTCTGGTTCTGGGGGGCAGGCTGAGCTTGTGCTTAATTCTTCTTCCTGATGGGAAAATAGAGTGACCTGTGCCTGTCCCAACACCTAGAGCTAGTCTCTCATTGGTTCCCCCTCTTCCCCTTCATCCTCAGGACAAATTGCAACCTGTACGGAACAGGAGGTTAAAGGTGCTGATTCTCCAAGGAGGGAGATGGCTAGTAAATCGGCTGGAATGGCGAACCCGAGCAAAGGAGATGAGAAATGAGGTGCGTTTTAGAAACCTTTCCCGATCACACGGTGTACCATCTTCTGGGTTTCTCATGCCTGTTTTCGACGTAGGAAGATGCCCTTGAACCTGGAGATTTGGGACCCATGGGATGGGTACCATGCAGTATTACTTGAAAGGGTCTGCGTTGGCTCACCCAACCTCACCGAACCTCTCAGCCCCAAGAGTGTCCACCCTTATGTCTCAATCAGCTGTGGGTCTAGATATGGTCAATCCAGGTTGCATCACAGCCCCTGAACGAATTTTGTAAGAATTTCTCTCTCTTTCACTGTCTTTGTTTCACGGGTTTTGAAAAGTAATTTATTTTTATATTGGGGTTTAGCTGCTTTTCACGGCTGTGTTTATGCCGCTTTACACCCCCTTGACTCACTTACGGAGAGATATCAATACATAGGTTTGAAGATTCTTACTAGTCAGATATATTCTTGTGCGGTGAATAGGGGCTGTTGAGTCCAGTTCACTGAAAAAGGAATAGGTCTTGTCTCTTACATATTGGGTTTATGGAACGGTATCGTAGCTAATTTGAAACCCTTGTTTTATGCATCACCCCACCTCACCTTTCCCGTTCAGCAGCCATAGTGTGTTTTCTAAACGTGTGACTCTGTTCTGTTTTGTAATTCAGTTCAAGTGTAGCGGTTTTTACATTCCCTCTCTAAGTGATATCTTATGATAAGTGTCTTTTTCTGTGTGACTTATTTCACTTAGAATCGTCGTACCTAAATCCACTCATCGTGCTGCTACTAGCCTTATGACGTTGATTTCATGGCTGAGTGATATTCCATTGTACATGAGGACCACAAAGTCTTTATCCATTTTTCGCTTTCCTAGGATATTTAAGGTGTAATGAAGTGGGGGTTCTTGTCAACAGAGCAGCCCTAAACTTTGGGGTGCCTGTGTCTTGCTGATTTTTAGTTTTCCCAATTTATACGCCCATGAGTGGAAGTGCCCTATGCTCTCCAAGCTGTGTTTTTTAGATGTTTCAGAACACACCGTACACTTCTCCAGAGTGGCTGTTGGCAATTTACATCCCACCCATCAGCGTAGCAAGGCTCCCATTTCTCCATGGCCGGTCCTGCATTTCTGGTTTGGACACTTTTTTCCGCATGGCCCTTTTGCCCGCTGGGAAGCGAGACTTCTTTGGAGCGCTGATTGGCCTTTCCAGGTTGCTTGGTTGGCCAAAAAGGGCGTATGCGTTTTTTCCTGAATATATTCAGGAAAAAACGCATACGCCCTTTTTGGCCAAGGGCATCATTGTCCACGTTTTGCCGCTTTTCATGTGCTTTCAAGGCGATTCGAATCTACCTCCTGAAATCTGTTTCCTGCAATTCTGCCTTGCTTTCAAAGCCTCTTCGTTGCCTTCCCTTAGTATATTTGTGGACGAGAGGTATCATTTAAAACTCTGCAGGTTTGTGAATTGCAGTGCCCCTGAGCTCCATTTTTCAACTCGCTTTTTTGGGAGCTGGCCGCAAAAGCGCCGGATTGCTTCAGGCCCTCTTCTGGTTCTGGGGGGCAGGCTGAGCTTGTTCTTAATTCTTCTTCCTGATGGGAAAATAGAGTGACCTGTGCCTGTCCCAACACCTAGAGCTAGTCTCTCATTGGTTCCCCCTCTTCCCGTTCATCCTCAGGACAAATTGCAACCTGTACGGAACAGGAGGTTAAAGGTGCTGATTCTCCAAGGAGGGAGATGGCTAGTAAATCGGCTGGAATGGCGAACCCGAGCAAAGGAGATGAGAAATGAGGTGCGTTTTAGAAACATTTCCGGATCACACGGTGTACCATCTTCTGGGTTTCTCATGCCTGTTTTCGACGTAGGAAGATGCCCTTGAACCTGGAGATTTGGGACCCATGGGATGGGTACCATGCAGTATTACTTGAAAGGGTCTGCGTTGGCTCACCCAACCTCACCGAACCTCTCAGCCCCAAGAGTGTCCACCCTTATGTCTCAATCAGCTGTGGGTCTAGATATGGTCAATCCAGGTTGCATCACAGCCCCTGAACGAATTTTGTAAGAATTTCTCTCTCTTTCACTGTCTTTGTTTCACGGGTTTTGAAAAGTAATTTATTTTTATATTGGGGTTTAGCTGCTTTTCACGGCTGTGTTTATGCCGCTTTACACCCCCTTGACTCACTTACGGAGAGATATCAATACATAGGTTTGAAGATTCTTACTAGTCAGATATATTCTTGTGCGGTGAATAGGGGCTGTTGAGTCCAGTTCACTGAAAAAGGAATAGGTCTTGTCTCTTACATATTGGGTTTATGGAACGGTATCGGAGCTAATTTGAAACCCTTGTTTTATGCATCACCCCACCTCACCTTTCCCGTTCAGCAGCCATAGTGTGTTTTCTAAACGTGTGACTCTGTTCTGTTTTGTAATTCAGTTCAAGTGTAGCGGTTTTTACATTCCCTCTCTAAGTGATATCTTATGATAAGTGTCTTTTTCTGTGTGACTTATTTCACTTAGAATCGTCGTACCTAAATCCACTCATCGTGCTGCTACTAGCCTTATGACGTTGATTTCATGGCTGAGTGATATTCCATTGTACATGAGGACCACAACTTCTTTATCCATTTTTCGCTTTCCTAGGATATTTAAGGTGTAATGAAGTGGGGGTTCTTGTCAACAGAGCAGCCCTAAACTTTGGGGTGCCTGTGTCTTGCTGATTTTTAGTTTTCCCAATTTATACGCCCATGAGTGGAAGTGCCCTATGCTCTCCAAGCTGTGTTTTTTAGATGTTTCAGAACACACCGTACACTTCTCCAGAGTGGCTGTTGGCAATTTACATCCCACCCATCAGCGTAGCAAGGCTCCCATTTCTCCATGGCCGGTCCTGCATTTCTGGTTTGGACACTTTTTTCCGCATGGCCCTTTTGCCCGCTGGGAAGCGAGACTTCTTTGGAGCGCTGATTGGCCTTTCCAGGTTGCTTGGTTGGCCAAAAAGGGCGTATGCGTTTTTTCCTGAATATATTCAGGAAAAAACGCATACGCCCTTTTTGGCCAAGGGCATCATTGTCCACGTTTTGCCGCTTTTCATGTGCTTTCAAGGCGATTCGAATCTACCTCCTGAAATCTGTTTCCTGCAATTCTGCCTTGCTTTCAAAGCCTCTTCGTTGCCTTCCCTTAGTATATTTGTGGACGAGAGGTATCATTTAAAACTCTGCAGGTTTGTGAATTGCAGTGCCCCTGAGCTCCATTTTTCAACTCGCTTTTTTGGGAGCTGGCCGCAAAAGCGCCGGATTGCTTCAGGCCCTCTTCTGGTTCTGGGGGGCAGGCTGAGCTTGTGCTTAATTCTTCTTCCTGATGGGAAAATAGAGTGACCTGTGCCTGTCCCAACACCTAGAGCTAGTCTCTCATTGGTTCCCCCTCTTCCCGTTCATCCTCAGGACAAATTGCAACCTGTACGGAACAGGAGGTTAAAGGTGCTGATTCTCCAAGGAGGGAGATGGCTAGTAAATTGGCTGGAATGGCGAACCCGAGCAAAGGAGATGAGAAATGAGGTGCGTTTTAGAAACCTTTCCCGATCACACGGTGTACCATCTTCTGAGTTTCTCATGCCTGTTTTCGACGTAGGAAGATGCCCTTGAACCTGGAGATTTGGGACCCATGGGATGGGTACCATGCAGTATTACTTGAAAGGGTCTGCGTTGGCTCACCCAACCTCACCGAACCTCTCAGCCCCAAGAGTGTCCACCCTTATGTCTCAATCAGCTGTGGGTCTAGATATGGTCAATCCAGGTTGCATCACAGCCCCTGAACGAATTTTGTAAGAATTTCTCTCTCTTTCACTGTCTTTGTTTCACGGGTTTTGAAAAGTAATTTATTTTTATATTGGGGTTTAGCTGCTTTTCACGGCTGTGTTTATGCCGCTTTACACCCCCTTGACTCACTTACGGAGAGATATCAATACATAGGTTTGAAGATTCTTACTAGTCAGATATATTCTTGTGCGGTGAATAGGGGGTGTTGAGTCCAGTTCACTGAAAAAGGAATAGGTCTTGTCTCTTACATATTGGGTTTATGGAACGGTATCGGAGCTAATTTGAAACCCTTGTTTTATGCATCACCCCACCTCACCTTTCCCGTTCAGCAGCCATAGTGTGTTTTCTAAACGTGTGACTCTGTTCTGTTTTGTAATTCAGTTCAAGTGTAGCGGTTTTTACATTCCCTCTCTAAGTGATATCTTATGATAAGTGTCTTTTTCTGTGTGACTTATTTCACTTAGAATCATCGTAACTAAATCCACTCATCGTGCTGCTACTAGCCTTATGACGTGGATTTCATGGCTGAGTGATATTCCATTGTACATGAGGACCCCAACTTCTTTATCCATTTTTCTCTTTCCTAGGATATTTAAGGTGTAATGAAGTGGGGGTTCTTGTCAACAGAGCAGCCCTAAACTTTGGGGTGCCTGTGTCTTGCTGATTTTTAGTTTTCCCAATTTATACGCCCATGAGTGGAAGTGCCCTATGCTCTCCAAGCTGTGTTTTTTAGATGTTTCAGAACACCGTACACTTCTCCAGAGTGGCTGTTGGCAATTTACATCCCACCCATCAGCGTAGCAAGGCTCCCATTTCTCCATGGCCGGTCCTGCATTTCTGGTTTGGACACTTTTTTCCGCATGGCCCTTTTGCCCGCTGGGAAGCGAGACTTCTTTGGAGCACTGATTGGCCTTTCCAGGTTGCTTGGTTGGCCAAAAAGGGCATATGCGTTTTTTCCTGAATATATTCAGGAAAAAACGCATACGCCCTTTTTGGCCAAGGGCATCATTGTCCACGTTTTGCCGCTTTTCATGTGCTTTCAAGGCGATTCGAATCTACCTCCTGAAATCTGTTTCCTGCAATTCTGCCTTGCTTTCAAAGCCTCTTCGTTGCCTTCCCTTAGTATATTTGTGGACGAGAGGTATCATTTAAAACTCTGCAGGTTTGTGAATTTCAGTGCCCCTGAGCTCCATTTTTCAACTCGCTTTTTTGGGAGCTGGCCGCAAAAGCGCCGGATTGCTTCAGGCCCTCTTCTGGTTCTGGGGGGCAGGCTGAGCTTGTGCTTAATTCTTCTTCCTGATGGGAAAATAGAGTGACCTGTGCCTGTCCCAACACCTAGAGCTAGTCTCTCATTGGTTCCCCCTCTTCCCGTTCATCCTCAGGACAAATTGCAACCTGTACGGAACAGGAGGTTAAAGGTGCTGATTCTCCAAGGAGGGAGATGGCTAGTAAATCGGCTGGAATGGCGAACCCGAGCAAAGGAGATGAGAAATGAGGTGCGTTTTAGAAACATTTCCGGATCACACGGTGTACCATCTTCTGGGTTTCTCATGCCTGTTTTCGACGTAGGAAGATGCCCTTGAACCTGGAGATTTGGGACCCATGGGATGGGTACCATGCAGTATTACTTGAAAGGGTCTGCGTTGGCTCACCCAACCTCACCGAACCTCTCAGCCCCAAGAGTGTCCACCCTTATGTCTCAATCAGCTGTGGGTCTAGATATGGTCAATCCAGGTTGCATCACAGCCCCTGAACGAATTTTGTAAGAATTTCTCTCTCTTTCACTGTCTTTGTTTCACGGGTTTTGAAAAGTAATTTATTTTTATATTGGGGTTTAGCTGCTTTTCACGGCTGTGTTTATGCCGCTTTACACCCCCTTGACTCACTTACGGAGAGATATCAATACATAGGTTTGAAGATTCTTACTAGTCAGATATATTCTTGTGCGGTGAATAGGGGCTGTTGAGTCCAGTTCACTGAAAAAGGAATAGGTCTTGTCTCTTACATATTGGGTTTATGGAACGGTATCGTAGCTAATTTGAAACCCTTGTTTTATGCATCACCCCACCTCACCTTTCCCGTTCAGCAGCCATAGTGTGTTTTCTAAACGTGTGACTCTGTTCTGTTTTGTAATTCAGTTCAAGTGTAGCGGTTTTTACATTCCCTCTCTAAGTGATATCTTATGATAAGTGTCTTTTTCTGTGTGACTTATTTCACTTAGAATCGTCGTACCTAAATCCACTCATCGTGCTGCTACTAGCCTTATGACGTTGATTTCATGGCTGAGTGATATTCCATTGTACATGAGGACCACAACTTCTTTATCCATTTTTCGCTTTCCTAGGATATTTAAGGTGTAATGAAGTGGGGGTTCTTGTCAACAGAGCAGCCCTAAACTTTGGGGTGCCTGTGTCTTGCTGATTTTTAGTTTTCCCAATTTATACGCCCATGAGTGGAAGTGCCCTATGCTCTCCAAGCTGTGTTTTTTAGATGTTTCAGAACACACCGTACACTTCTCCAGAGTGGCTGTTGGCAATTTACATCCCACCCATCAGCGTAGCAAGGCTCCCATTTCTCCATGGCCGGTCCTGCATTTCTGGTTTGGACACTTTTTTCCGCATGGCCCTTTTGCCCGCTGGGAAGCGAGACTTCTTTGGAGCGCTGATTGGCCTTTCCAGGTTGCTTGGTTGGCCAAAAAGGGCGTATGCGTTTTTTCCTGAATATATTCAGGAAAAAACGCATACGCCCTTTTTGGCCAAGGGCATCATTGTCCACGTTTTGCCGCTTTTCATGTGCTTTCAAGGCGATTCGAATCTACCTCCTGAAATCTGTTTCCTGCAATTCTGCCTTGCTTTCAAAGCCTCTTCGTTGCCTTCCCTTAGTATATTTGTGGACGAGAGGTATCATTTAAAACTCTGCAGGTTTGTGAATTGCAGTGCCCCTGAGCTCCATTTTTCAACTCGCTTTTTTGGGAGCTGGCCGCAAAAGCGCCGGATTGCTTCAGGCCCTCTTCTGGTTCTGGGGGGCAGGCTGAGCTTGTGCTTAATTCTTCTTCCTGATGGGAAAATAGAGTGACCTGTGCCTGTCCCAACACCTAGAGCTAGTCTCTCATTGGTTCCCCCTCTTCCCGTTCATCCTCAGGACAAATTGCAACCTGTACGGAACAGGAGGTTAAAGGTGCTGATTCTCCAAGGAGGGAGATGGCTAGTAAATTGGCTGGAATGGCGAACCCGAGCAAAGGAGATGAGAAATGAGGTGCGTTTTAGAAACCTTTCCCGATCACACGGTGTACCATCTTCTGAGTTTCTCATGCCTGTTTTCGACGTAGGAAGATGCCCTTGAACCTGGAGATTTGGGACCCATGGGATGGGTACCATGCAGTATTACTTGAAAGGGTCTGCGTTGGCTCACCCAACCTCACCGAACCTCTCAGCCCCAAGAGTGTCCACCCTTATGTCTCAATCAGCTGTGGGTCTAGATATGGTCAATCCAGGTTGCATCACAGCCCCTGAACGAATTTTGTAAGAATTTCTCTCTCTTTCACTGTCTTTGTTTCACGGGTTTTGAAAAGTAATTTATTTTTATATTGGGGTTTAGCTGCTTTTCACGGCTGTGTTTATGCCGCTTTACACCCCCTTGACTCACTTACGGAGAGATATCAATACATAGGTTTGAAGATTCTTACTAGTCAGATATATTCTTGTGCGGTGAATAGGGGGTGTTGAGTCCAGTTCACTGAAAAAGGAATAGGTCTTGTCTCTTACATATTGGGTTTATGGAACGGTATCGGAGCTAATTTGAAACCCTTGTTTTATGCATCACCCCACCTCACCTTTCCCGTTCAGCAGCCATAGTGTGTTTTCTAAACGTGTGACTCTGTTCTGTTTTGTAATTCAGTTCAAGTGTAGCGGTTTTTACATTCCCTCTCTAAGTGATATCTTATGATAAGTGTCTTTTTCTGTGTGACTTATTTCACTTAGAATCATCGTAACTAAATCCACTCATCGTGCTGCTACTAGCCTTATGACGTGGATTTCATGGCTGAGTGATATTCCATTGTACATGAGGACCCCAACTTCTTTATCCATTTTTCTCTTTCCTAGGATATTTAAGGTGTAATGAAGTGGGGGTTCTTGTCAACAGAGCAGCCCTAAACTTTGGGGTGCCTGTGTCTTGCTGATTTTTAGTTTTCCCAATTTATACGCCCATGAGTGGAAGTGCCCTATGCTCTCCAAGCTGTGTTTTTTAGATGTTTCAGAACACCGTACACTTCTCCAGAGTGGCTGTTGGCAATTTACATCCCACCCATCAGCGTAGCAAGGCTCCCATTTCTCCATGGCCGGTCCTGCATTTCTGGTTTGGACACTTTTTTCCGCATGGCCCTTTTGCCCGCTGGGAAGCGAGACTTCTTTGGAGCACTGATTGGCCTTTCCAGGTTGCTTGGTTGGCCAAAAAGGGCATATGCGTTTTTTCCTGAATATATTCAGGAAAAAACGCATACGCCCTTTTTGGCCAAGGGCATCATTGTCCACGTTTTGCCGCTTTTCATGTGCTTTCAAGGCGATTCGAATCTACCTCCTGAAATCTGTTTCCTGCAATTCTGCCTTGCTTTCAAAGCCTCTTCGTTGCCTTCCCTTAGTATATTTGTGGACGAGAGGTATCATTTAAAACTCTGCAGGTTTGTGAATTTCAGTGCCCCTGAGCTCCATTTTTCAACTCGCTTTTTTGGGAGCTGGCCGCAAAAGCGCCGGATTGCTTCAGGCCCTCTTCTGGTTCTGGGGGGCAGGCTGAGCTTGTGCTTAATTCTTCTTCCTGATGGGAAAATAGAGTGACCTGTGCCTGTCCCAACACCTAGAGCTAGTCTCTCATTGGTTCCCCCTCTTCCCGTTCATCCTCAGGACAAATTGCAACCTGTACGGAACAGGAGGTTAAAGGTGCTGATTCTCCAAGGAGGGAGATGGCTAGTAAATCGGCTGGAATGGCGAACCGGAGCAAAGGAGATGAGAAATGAGGTGCGATTTAGAAACCTTTCCCGATCACACGGTGTACCATCTTCTGAGTTTCTCATGCCTGTTTTCGACGTAGGAAGATGCCCTTGAACCTGGAGATTTGGGACCCATGGGATGGGTACCATGCAGTATTACTTGAAAGGGTCTGCGTTGGCTCACCCAACCTCACCGAACCTCTCAGCCCCAAGAGTGTCCACCCTTATGTCTCAATCAGCTGTGGGTCTAGATATGGTCAATCCAGGTTGCATCACAGCCCCTGAACGAATTTTGTAAGAATTTCTCTCTCTTTCACTGTCTTTGTTTCACGGGTTTTGAAAAGTAATTTATTTTTATATTGGGGTTTAGCTGCTTTTCACGGCTGTGTTTATGCCGCTTTACACCCCCTTGACTCACTTACAGAGAGATATCAATACATAGGTTTGAAGATTCTTACTAGTCAGATATATTCTTGTGCGGTGAATAGGGGGTGTTGAGTCCAGTTCACTGAAAAAGGAATAGGTCTTGTCTCTTACATATTGGGTTTATGGAACGGTATCGGAGCTAATTTGAAACCCTTGTTTTATGCATCACCCCACCTCACCTTTCCCGTTCAGCAGCCATAGTGTGTATTCTAAACGTGTGACTCTGTTCTGTTTTGTAATTCAGTTCAAGTGTAGCGGTTTTTACATTCCCTCTCTAAGTGATATCTTATGATAAGTGTCTTTTTCTGTGTGACTTATTTCACTTAGAATCGTCGTACCTAAATCCACTCATCGTGCTGCTACTAGCCTTATGACGTTGATTTCATGGCTGAGTGATATTCCATTGTACATGAGGACCACAAAGTCTTTATCCATTTTTCGCTTTCCTAGGATATTTAAGGTGTAATGAAGTGGGGGTTCTTGTCAACAGAGCAGCCCTAAACTTTGGGGTGCCTGTGTCTTGCTGATTTTTAGTTTTCCCAATTTATACGCCCATGAGTGGAAGTGCCCTATGCTCTCCAAGCTGTGTTTTTTAGATGTTTCAGAACACACCGTACACTTCTCCAGAGTGGCTGTTGGCAAGTTACATCACACCCATCAGCGTAGCAAGGCTCCCATTTCTCCATGGCCGGTCCTGCATTTCTGGTTTGGACACTTTTTTCCGCATGGCCCTTTTGCCCGCTGGGAAGCGAGACTTCTTTGGAGCGCTGATTGGCCTTTCCAGGTTGCTTGGTTGGCCAAAAAGGGCGTATGCGTTTTTTCCTGAATATATTCAGGAAAAAACGCATACGCCCTTTTTGGCCAAGGGCATCATTGTCCACGTTTTGCCGCTTTTCATGTGCTTTCAAGGCGATTCGAATCTACCTCCTGAAATCTGTTTCCTGCAATTCTGCCTTGCTTTCAAAGCCTCTTCGTTGCCTTCCCTTAGTATATTTGTGGACGAGAGGTATCATTTAAAACTCTGCAGGTTTGTGAATTGCAGTGCCCCTGAGCTCCATTTTTCAACTCGCTTTTTTGGGAGCTGGCCGCAAAAGCGCCGGATTGCTTCAGGCCCTCTTCTGGTTCTGGGGGGCAGGCTGAGCTTGTGCTTAATTCTTCTTCCTGATGGGAAAATAGAGTGACCTGTGCCTGTCCCAACACCTAGAGCTAGTCTCTCATTGGTTCCCCCTCTTCCCGTTCATCCTCAGGACAAATTGCAACCTGTACGGAACAGGAGGTTAAAGGTGCTGATTCTCCAAGGAGGGAGATGGCTAGTAAATCGGCTGGAATGGCGAACCCGAGCAAAGGAGATGAGAAATGAGGTGCGTTTTAGAAACCTTTCCCGATCACACGGTGTACCATCTTCTGAGTTTCTCATGCCTGTTTTCGACGTAGGAAGATGCCCTTGAACCTGGAGATTTGGGACCCATGGGATGGGTACCATGCAGTATTACTTGAAAGGGTCTGCGTTGGCTCACCCAACCTCACCGAACCTCTCAGCCCCAAGAGTGTCCACCCTTATGTCTCAATCAGCTGTGGGTCTAGATATGGTCAATCCAGGTTGCATCACAGCCCCTGAAAGAATTTTGTAAGAATTTCTCTCTCTTTCACTGTCTTTGTTTCACGGGTTTTGAAAAGTAATTTATTTTTATATTGGGGTTTAGCTGCTTTTCACGGCTGTGTTTATGCCGCTTTACACCCCCTTGACTCACTTACAGAGAGATATCAATACATAGGTTTGAAGATTCTTACTAGTCAGATATATTCTTGTGCGGTGAATAGGGGGTGTTGAGTCCAGTTCACTGAAAAAGGAATAGGTCTTGTCTCTTACATATTGGGTTTATGGAACGGTATCGGAGCTAATTTGAAACCCTTGTTTTATGCATCACCCCACCTCACCTTTCCCGTTCAGCAGCCATAGTGTGTATTCTAAACGTGTGACTCTGTTCTGTTTTGTAATTCAGTTCAAGTGTAGCGGTTTTTACATTCCCTCTCTAAGTGATATCTTATGATAAGTGTCTTTTTCTGTGTGACTTATTTCACTTTGAATCGTCGTACCTAAATCCACTCATCATGCTGCTACTAGCCTTATGACGTGGATTTCATGGCTGAGTGATATTCCATTGTACATGAGGACCACCACTTCTTTATCCATTTTTCGCTTTCCTAGGATATTTAAGGTGTAATGAAGTGGGGGTTCTTGTCAACAGAGCAGCCCTAAACTTTGGGGTGCCTGTGTCTTGCTGATTTTTAGTTTTCCCAATTTATACGCCCATGAGTGGAAGTGCCCTATGCTCTCCAAGCTGTGTTTTTTAGATGTTTCAGAACACACCGTACACTTCTCCAGAGTGGCTGTTGGCAAGTTACATCCCACCCATCAGCGTAGCAAGGCTCCCATTTCTCCATGGCCGGTCCTGCATTTCTGGTTTGGACACTTTTTTCCGCATGGCCCTTTTGCCCGCTGGGAAGCGAGACTTCTTTGGAGCGCTGATTGGCCTTTCCAGGTTGCTTGGTTGGCCAAAAAGGGCGTATGCGTTTTTTCCTGAATATATTCAGGAAAAAACGCATACGCCCTTTTTGGCCAAGGGCATCATTGTCCACGTTTTGCCGCTTTTCATGTGCTTTCAAGGCGATTCGAATCTACCTCCTGAAATCTGTTTCCTGCAATTCTGCCTTGCTTTCAAAGCCTCTTCGTTGCCTTCCCTTAGTATATTTGTGGACGAGAGGTATCATTTAAAACTCTGCAGGTTTGTGAATTGCAGTGCCCCTGAGCTCCATTTTTCAACTCGCTTTTTTGGGAGCTGGCCGCAAAAGCGCCGGATTGCTTCAGGCCCTCTTCTGGTTCTGGGGGGCAGGCTGAGCTTGTGCTTAATTCTTCTTCCTGATGGGAAAATAGAGTGACCTGTGCCTGTCCCAACACCTAGAGCTAGTCTCTCATTGGTTCCCCCTCTTCCCGTTCATCCTCAGGACAAATTGCAACCTGTACGGAACAGGAGGTTAAAGGTGCTGATTCTCCAAGGAGGGAGATGGCTAGTAAATCGGCTGGAATGGCGAACCCGAGCAAAGGAGATGAGAAATGAGGTGCGTTTTAGAAACCTTTCCCGATCACACGGTGTACCATCTTCTGAGTTTCTCATGCCTGTTTTCGACGTAGGAAGATGCCCTTGAACCTGGAGATTTGGGACCCATGGGATGGGTACCATGCAGTATTACTTGAAAGGGTCTGCGTTGGCTCACCCAACCTCACCGAACCTCTCAGCCCCAAGAGTGTCCACCCTTATGTCTCAATCAGCTGTGGGTCTAGATATGGTCAATCCAGGTTGCATCACAGCCCCTGAACGAATTTTGTAAGAATTTCTCTCTCTTTCACTGTCTTTGTTTCACGGGTTTTGAAAAGTAATTTATTTTTATATTGGGGTTTAGCTGCTTTTCACGGCTGTGTTTATGCCGCTTTACACCCCCTTGACTCACTTACAGAGAGATATCAATACATAGGTTTGAAGATTCTTACTAGTCAGATATATTCTTGTGCGGTGAATAGGGGGTGTTGAGTCCAGTTCACTGAAAAAGGAATAGGTCTTGTCTCTTACATATTGGGTTTATGGAACGGTATCGGAGCTAATTTGAAACCCTTGTTTTATGCATCACCCCACCTCACCTTTCCCGTTCAGCAGCCATAGTGTGTATTCTAAACGTGTGACTCTGTTCTGTTTTGTAATTCAGTTCAAGTGTAGCGGTTTTTACATTCCCTCTCTAAGTGATATCTTATGATAAGTGTCTTTTTCTGTGTGACTTATTTCACTTAGAATCGTCGTACCTAAATCCACTCATCGTGCTGCTACTAGCCTTATGACGTTGATTTCATGGCTGAGTGATATTCCATTGTACATGAGGACCACAAAGTCTTTATCCATTTTTCGCTTTCCTAGGATATTTAAGGTGTAATGAAGTGGGGGTTCTTGTCAACAGAGCAGCCCTAAACTTTGGGGTGCCTGTGTCTTGCTGATTTTTAGTTTTCCCAATTTATACGCCCATGAGTGGAAGTGCCCTATGCTCTCCAAGCTGTGTTTTTTAGATGTTTCAGAACACACCGTACACTTCTCCAGAGTGGCTGTTGGCAAGTTACATCCCACCCATCAGCGTAGCAAGGCTCCCATTTCTCCATGGCCGGTCCTGCATTTCTGGTTTGGACACTTTTTTCCGCATGGCCCTTTTGCCCGCTGGGAAGCGAGACTTCTTTGGAGCGCTGATTGGCCTTTCCAGGTTGCTTGGTTGGCCAAAAAGGGCGTATGCGTTTTTTCCTGAATATATTCAGGAAAAAACGCATACGCCCTTTTTGGCCAAGGGCATCATTGTCCACGTTTTGCCGCTTTTCATGTGCTTTCAAGGCGATTCGAATCTACCTCCTGAAATCTGTTTCCTGCAATTCTGCCTTGCTTTCAAAGCCTCTTCGTTGCCTTCCCTTAGTATATTTGTGGACGAGAGGTATCATTTAAAACTCTGCAGGTTTGTGAATTGCAGTGCCCCTGAGCTCCATTTTTCAACTCGCTTTTTTGGGAGCTGGCCGCAAAAGCGCCGGATTGCTTCAGGCCCTCTTCTGGTTCTGGGGGGCAGGCTGAGCTTGTGCTTAATTCTTCTTCCTGATGGGAAAATAGAGTGACCTGTGCCTGTCCCAACACCTAGAGCTAGTCTCTCATTGGTTCCCCCTCTTCCCGTTCATCCTCAGGACAAATTGCAACCTGTACGGAACAGGAGGTTAAAGGTGCTGATTCTCCAAGGAGGGAGATGGCTAGTAAATCGGCTGGAATGGCGAACCCGAGCAAAGGAGATGAGAAATGAGGTGCGTTTTAGAAACCTTTCCCGATCACACGGTGTACCATCTTCTGAGTTTCTCATGCCTGTTTTCGACGTAGGAAGATGCCCTTGAACCTGGAGATTTGGGACCCATGGGATGGGTACCATGCAGTATTACTTGAAAGGGTCTGCGTTGGCTCACCCAACCTCACCGAACCTCTCAGCCCCAAGAGTGTCCACCCTTATGTCTCAATCAGCTGTGGGTCTAGATATGGTCAATCCAGGTTGCATCACAGCCCCTGAACGAATTTTGTAAGAATTTCTCTCTCTTTCACTGTCTTTGTTTCACGGGTTTTGAAAAGTAATTTATTTTTATATTGGGGTTTAGCTGCTTTTCACGGCTGTGTTTATGCCGCTTTACACCCCCTTGACTCACTTACGGAGAGATATCAATACATAGGTTTGAAGATTCTTACTAGTCAGATATATTCTTGTGCGGTGAATAGGGGGTGTTGAGTCCAGTTCACTGAAAAAGGAATAGGTCTTGTCTCTTACATATTGGGTTTATGGAACGGTATCGGAGCTAATTTGAAACCCTTGTTTTATGCATCACCCCACCTCACCTTTCCCGTTCAGCAGCCATAGTGTGTTTTCTAAACGTGTGACTCTGTTCTGTTTTGTAATTCAGTTCAAGTGTAGCGGTTTTTACATTCCCTCTCTAAGTGATATCTTATGATAAGTGTCTTTTTCTGTGTGACTTATTTCACTTAGAATCGTCGTACCTAAATCCACTCATCGTGCTGCTACTAGCCTTATGACGTGGATTTCATGGCTGAGTGATATTCCATTGTACATGAGGACCACAACTTCTTTATCCATTTTTCGCTTTCCTAGGATATTTAAGGTGTAATGAAGTGGGGGTTCTTGTCAACAGAGCAGCCCTAAACTTTGGGGTGCCTGTGTCTTGCTGATTTTTAGTTTTCCCAATTTATACGCCCATGAGTGGAAGTGCCCTATGCTCTCCAAGCTGTGTTTTTTAGATGTTTCACAACACACCATACACTTCTCCAGAGTGGCTGTTGGCAATTTACATCCCACCCATCAGCGTAGCAAGGCTCCCATTTCTCCATGGCCGGTCCTGCATTTCTGGTTTGGACACTTTTTTCCGCATGGCCCTTTTGCCCGCTGGGAAGCGAGACTTCTTTGGAGCGCTGATTGGCCTTTCCAGGTTGCTTGGTTGGCCAAAAAGGGCATATGCGTTTTTTCCTGAATATATTCAGGAAAAAACGCATACGCCCTTTTTGGCCAAGGGCATCATTGTCCACGTTTTGCCGCTTTTCATGTGCTTTCAAGGCGATTCGAATCTACCTCCTGAAATCTGTTTCCTGCAATTCTGCCTTGCTTTCAAAGCCTCTTCGTTGCCTTCCCTTAGTATATTTGTGGACGAGAGGTATCATTTAAAACTCTGCAGGTTTGTGAATTGCAGTGCCCCTGAGCTCCATTTTTCAACTCGCTTTTTTGGGAGCTGGCCGCAAAAGCGCAGGATTGCTTCAGGCCCTCTTCTGGTTCTGGGGGGCAGGCTGAGCTTGTGCTTAATTCTTCTTCCTGATGGGAAAATAGAGTGACCTGTGCCTGTCCCAACACCTAGAGCTAGTCTCTCATTGGTTCCCCCTCTTCCCGTTCATCCTCAGGACAAATTGCAACCTGTACGGAACAGGAGGTTAAAGGTGCTGATTCTCCAAGGAGGGAGATGGCTAGTAAATCGGCTGGAATGGCGAACCCGAGCAAAGGAGATGAGAAATGAGGTGCGTTTTAGAAACCTTTCCCGATCACACGGTGTACCATCTTCTGGGTTTCTCATGCCTGTTTTCGACGTAGGAAGATGCCCTTGAACCTGGAGATTTGGGACCCATGGGATGGGTACCATGCAGTATTACTTGAAAGGGTCTGCGTTGGCTCACCCAACCTCACCGAACCTCTCAGCCCCAAGAGTGTCCACCCTTATGTCTCAATCAGCTGTGGGTCTAGATATGGTCAATCCAGGTTGCATCACAGCTCCTGAACGAATTTTGTAAGAATTTCTCTCTCTTTCACTGTCTTTGTTTCACGGGATTTGAAAAGTAATTAATTTTTATAATGGGGTTTAGCTGCTTTTCACGGCTGTGTTTATGCCGCTTTACACCCCCTTGACTCACTTACGGAGAGATATCAATACATAGGTTTGAAGATTCTTCCTAGTCAGATATATTCTTGTGCGGTGAATAGGGGGTGTTGAGTCCAGTTCACTGAAAAAGGAATAGGTCTTGTCTCTTACATATTGGGTTTATGGAACGGTATCGGAGCTAATTTGAAACCCTTGTTTTATGCATCACCCCACCTCACCTTGCCCGTTCAGCAGCCATAGTGTGTTTCCTAAACGTGTGACTCTGTTCTGTTTTGTAATTCAGTTCAAGTGTAGCGGTTTTTACATTCCCTCTCTAAGTGATATCTTATGATAAGTGTCTTTTTCTGTGTGACTTATTTCACTTAGAATCGTCGTACCTAAATCCACTCATCGTGCTGCTACTAGCCTTATGACGTTGATTTCATGGCTGAGTGATATTCCATTGTACATGAGGACCCCAACTTCTTTATCCATTTTTCGCTTTCCTAGGATATTTAAGGTGTAATGAAGTGGGGGTTCTTGTCAACAGAGCAGCCCTAAACTTTGGGGTGCCTGTGTCTTGCTGATTTTTAGTTTTCCCAATTTATACGCCCATGAGTGGAAGTGCCCTATGCTCTCCAAGCTGTGTTTTTTAGATGTTTCAGAACACACCGTACACTTCTCCAGAGTGGCTGTTGGCAATTTACATCCCACCCATCAGCGTAGCAAGGCTCCCATTTCTCCATGGCCGGTCCTGCATTTCTGGTTTGGACACTTTTTTCCGCATGGCCCTTTTGCCCGCTGGGAAGCGAGACTTCTTTGGAGCGCTGATTGGCCTTTCCAGGTTGCTTGGTTGGCCAAAAAGGGCGTATGCGTTTTTTTCCTGAATATATTCAGGAAAAAACGCATACGCCCTTTTTGGCCAAGGGCATCATTGTCCACGTTTTGCCGCTTTTCATGTGCTTTCAAGGCGATTCGAATCTACCTCCTGAAATCTGTTTCCTGCAATTCTGCCTTGCTTTCAAAGCCTCTTCGTTGCCTTCCCTTAGTATATTTGTGGACGAGAGGTATCATTTAAAACTCTGCAGGTTTGTGAATTGCAGTGCCCCTGAGCTCCATTTTTCAACTCGCTTTTTTGGGAGCTGGCCGCAAAAGCGCAGGATTGCTTCAGGCCCTCTTCTGGTTCTGGGGGGCAGGCTGAGCTTGTGCTTAATTCTTCTTCCTGATGGGAAAATAGAGTGACCTGTGCCTGTCCCAACACCTAGAGCTAGTCTCTCATTGGTTCCCCCTCTTCCCGTTCATCCTCAGGACAAATTGCAACCTGTACGGATCAGGAGGTTAAAGGTGCTGATTCTCCAAGAAGGGAGATGGCTAGTAAGTCGGCTGGAATGGCGAACCCGAGCAAAGGAGATGAGAAATGTGGTGCGTTTTAGAAACCTTTCCCGATCACACGGTGTACCATCTTCTGGGTTTCTCATGCCTGTTTTCGACGTAGGAAGATGCCCTTGAACCTGGAGATTTGGGACCCATGGGATGGGTACCATGCAGTATTACTTGAAAGGGTCTGCGTTGGCTCACCCAACCTCACCGAACCTCTCAGCCCCAAGAGTGTCCACCCTTATGTCTCAATCAGCTGTGGGTCTAGATATGGTCAATCCAGGTTGCATCACAGCCCCTGAACGAATTTTGTAAGAATTTCTCTCTCTTTCACTGTCTTTGTTTCACGGGTTTTGAAAAGTAATTTATTTTTATATTGGGGTTTAGCTGCTTTTCACGGCTGTGTTTATGCCGCTTTACACCCCCTTGACTCACTTACGGAGAGATATCAATACATAGGTTTGAAGATTCTTACTAGTCAGATATATTCTTGTGCGGTGAATAGGGGGTGTTGAGTCCAGTTCACTGAAAAAGGAATAGGTCTTGTCTCTTACATATTGGGTTTATGGAACGGTATCGGAGCTAATTTGAAACCCTTGTTTTATGCATCACCCCACCTCACCTTTCCCGTTCAGCAGCCATAGTGTGTTTCCTAAACGTGTGACTCTGTTCTGTTTTGTAATTCAGTTCAAGTGTAGCGGTTTTTACATTCCCTCTCTAAGTGATATCTTATGATAAGTGTCTTTTTCTGTGTGACTTATTTCACTTAGAATCGTCGTACCTAAATCCACTCATCGTGCTGCTACTAGCCTTATGACGTTGATTTCATGGCTGAGTGATATTCCACTGTACATGAGGACCACAACTTCTTTATCCATTTTTCTCTTTCCTAGGATATTTAAGGTGTAATGAAGTGGGGGTTCTTGTCAACAGAGCAGCCCTAAACTTTGGGGTGCCTGTGTCTTGCTGATTTTTAGTTTTCCCAATTTATACGCCCATGAGTGGAAGTGCCCTATGCTCTCCAAGCTGTGTTTTTTAGATGTTTCAGAACACACCGTACACTTCTCCAGAGTGGCTGTTGGCAATTTACATCCCACCCATCAGCGTAGCAAGGCTCCCATTTCTCCATGGCCGGTCCTGCATTTCTGGTTTGGACACTTTTTTCCGCATGGCCCTTTTGCCCGCTGGGAAGCGAGACTTCTTTGGAGCGCTGATTGGCCTTTCCAGGTTGCTTGGTTGGCCAAAAAGGGCGTATGCGTTTTTTCCTGAATATATTCAGGAAAAAACGCATACGCCCTTTTTGGCCAAGGGCATCATTGTCCACGTTTTGCCGCTTTTCATGTGCTTTCAAGGCGATTCGAATCTACCTCCTGAAATCTGTTTCCTGCAATTCTGCCTTGCTTTCAAAGCCTCTTCGTTGCCTTCCCTTAGTATATTTGTGGACGAGAGGTATCATTTAAAACTCTGCAGGTTTGTGAATTGCAGTGCCCCTGAGCTCCATTTTTCAACTCGCTTTTTTGGGAGCTGGCCGCAAAAGCGCAGGATTGCTTCAGGCCCTCTTCTGGTTCTGGGGGGCAGGCTGAGCTTGTGCTTAATTCTTCTTCCTGATGGGAAAATAGAGTGACCTGTGCCTGTCCCAACACCTAGAGCTAGTCTCTCATTGGTTCCCCCTCTTCCCCTTCATCCTCAGGACAAATTGCAACCTGTACGGAACAGGAGGTTAAAGGTGCTGATTCTCCAAGGAGGGAGATGGCTAGTAAATCGGCTGGAATGGCGAACCCGAGCAAAGGAGATGAGAAATGAGGTGCGTTTTAGAAACCTTTCCCGATCACATGGTGTACCATCTTCTGGGTTTCTCATGCCTGTTTTCGACGTAGGAAGATGCCCTTGAACCTGGAGATTTGGGACCCATGGGATGGGTACCATGCAGTATTACTTGAAAGGGTCTGCGTTGGCTCACCCAACCTCACCGAACCTCTCAGCCCCAAGAGTGTCCACCCTTATGTCTCAATCAGCTGTGGGTCTAGATATGGTCAATCCAGGTTGCATCACAGCCCCTGAACGAATTTTGTAAGAATTTCTCTCTCTTTCACTGTCTTTGTTTCACGGGATTTGAAAAGTAATTTATTTTTATAATGGGGTTTAGCTGCTTTTCACGGCTGTGTTTATGCCGCTTTACACCCCCTTGACTCACTTACGGAGAGATATCAATACATAGGTTTGAAGATTCTTCCTAGTCAGATATATTCTTGTGCGGTGAATAGGGGGTGTTGAGTCCAGTTCACTGAGCAAGGAGTAGGTCTTGTCTATTACATATTGGGTTTATGGAACGGTATCTGAGCTAATTTGAAACCCTTGTTTTATGCATCACCCCACCTCACCTTGCCCGTTCAGCAGCCATAGTGTGTTTTCTAAACGTGTGACTCTGTTCTGTTTTGTAATTCAGTTCAAGTGTAGCGGTTTTTACATTCCCTCTCTAAGTGATATCTTATGATAAGTGTCTTTTTCTGTGTGACTTATTTCACTTAGAATCGTCGTACCTAAATCCACTCTTCGTGCTGCTACTAGCCTTATGACGTTGATTTCATGGCTGAGTGATATTCCATTTTACATGAGGACCACAACTTCTTTATCCATTTTTCGCTTTCCTAGGATATTTAAGGTGTAATGAAGTGGGGGTTCTTGTCAACAGAGCAGCCCTAAACTTTGGGGTGCCTGTGTCTTGCTGATTTTTAGTTTTCCCAATTTATACGCCCATGAGTGGAAGTGCCCTATGCTCTCCAAGCTGTGTTTTTTAGATGTTTCAGAACACACCGTACACTTCTCCAGAGTGGCTGTTGGCAATTTACATCCCACCCATCAGCGTAGCAAGGCTCCCATTTCTCCATGGCCGGTCCTGCATTTCTGGTTTGGACACTTTTTTCCGCATGGCCCTTTTGCCCGCTGGGAAGCGAGACTTCTTTGGAGCACTGATTGGCCTTTCCAGGTTGCTTGGTTGGCCAAAAAGGGCGTATGCGTTTTTTCCTGAATATATTCAGGAAAAAACGCATACACCCTTTTTGGCCAAGGGCATCATTGTCCACGTTTTCCCGCTTTTCATGTGCTTTCAAGGCGATTCGAATCTACCTCCTGAAATCTGTTTCCTGCAATTCTGCCTTGCTTTCAAAGCCTCTTCATTGCCTTCCCTTAGTATATTTGTGGACGAGAGGTATCATTTAAAACTCTGCAGGTTTGTGAATTGCAGTGCCCCTGAGCTCCATTTTTCAACTCGCTTTTTTGGGAGCTGGCCGCAAAAGCGCAGGATTGCTTCAGGCCCTCTTCTGGTTCTGGGGGGCAGGCTGAGCTTGTGCTTAATTCTTCTTCCTGATGGGAAAATAGAGTGACCTGTGCCTGTCCCAACACCTAGAGCTAGTCTCTCATTGGTTCCCCCTCTTCCCCTTCATCCTCAGGACAAATTGCAACCTGTACGGAACAGGAGGTTAAAGGTGCTGATTCTCCAAGGAGGGAGATGGCTAGTAAATCGGCTGGAATGGCGAACCCGAGCAAAGGAGATGAGAAATGTGGTGCGTTTTAGAAACCTTTCCCGATCACACGGTGTACCATCTTCTGGGTTTCTCATGCCTGTTTTCGACGTAGGAAGATGCCCTTGAACCTGGAGATTTGGGACCCATGGGATGGGTACCATGCAGTATTACTTGAAAGGGTCTGCGTTGGCTCACCCAACCTCACCGAACCTCTCAGCCCCAAGAGTGTCCACCCTTATGTCTCAATCAGCTGTGGGTCTAGATATGGTCAATCCAGGTTGCATCACAGCCCCTGAACGAATTTTGTAAGAATTTCTCTCTCTTTCACTGTCTTTGTTTCACGGGTTTTGAAAAGTAATTTATTTTTATATTGGGGTTTAGCTGCTTTTCACGGCTGTGTTTATGCCGCTTTACACCCCCTTGACTCACTTACGGAGAGATATCAATACATAGGTTTGAAGATTCTTACTAGTCAGATATATTCTTGTGCGGTGAATAGGGGGTGTTGAGTCCAGTTCACTGAAAAAGGAATAGGTCTTGTCTCTTACATATTGGGTTTATGGAACGGTATCGGAGCTAATTTGAAACCCTTGTTTTATGCATCACCCCACCTCACCTTTCCCGTTCAGCAGCCATAGTGTGTTTCCTAAACGTGTGACTCTGTTCTGTTTTGTAATTCAGTTCAAGTGTAGCGGTTTTTACATTCCCTCTCTAAGTGATATCTTATGATAAGTGTCTTTTTCTGTGTGACTTATTTCACTTAGAATCGTCGTACCTAAATCCACTCATCGTGCTGCTACTAGCCTTATGACGTGGATTTCATGGCTGAGTGATATTCCATTGTACATGAGGACCACAACTTCTTTATCCATTTTTCGCTTTCCTAGGATATTTAAGGTGTAATGAAGTGGGGGTTCTTGTCAACAGAGCAGCCCTAAACTTTGGGGTGCCTGTGTCTTGCTGATTTTTAGTTTTCCCAATTTATACGCCCATGAGTGGAAGTGCCCTATGCTCTCCAAGCTGTGTTTTTTAGATGTTTCACAACACACCATACACTTCTCCAGAGTGGCTGTTGGCAATTTACATCCCACCCATCAGCGTAGCAAGGCTCCCATTTCTCCATGGCCGGTCCTGCATTTCTGGTTTGGACACTTTTTTCCGCATGGCCCTTTTGCCCGCTGGGAAGCGAGACTTCTTTGGAGCGCTGATTGGCCTTTCCAGGTTGCTTGGTTGGCCAAAAAGGGCGTATGCGTTTTTTCCTGAATATATTCAGGAAAAAACGCATACGCCCTTTTTGGCCAAGGGCATCATTGTCCACGTTTTGCCGCTTTTCATGTGCTTTCAAGGCGATTCGAATCTACCTCCTGAAATCTGTTTCCTGCAATTCTGCCTTGCTTTCAAAGCCTCTTCGTTGCCTTCCCTTAGTATATTTGTGGACGAGAGGTATCATTTAAAACTCTGCAGGTTTGTGAATTGCAGTGCCCCTGAGCTCCATTTTTCAACTCGCTTTTTTGGGAGCTGGCCGCAAAAGCGCAGGATTGCTTCAGGCCCTCTTCTGGTTCTGGGGGGCAGGCTGAGCTTGTGCTTAATTCTTCTTCCTGATGGGAAAATAGAGTGACCTGTGCCTGTCCCAACACCTAGAGCTAGTCTCTCATTGGTTCCCCCTCTTCCCGTTCATCCTCAGGACAAATTGCAACCTGTACGGAACGGGAGGTTAAAGGTGCTGATTCTCCAAGGAGGGAGATGGCTAGTAAATCGGCTGGAATGGCGAACCCGAGCAAAGGAGATGAGAAATGTGGTGCGTTTTAGAAACCTTTCCCGATCACACGGTGTACCATCTTCTGGGTTTCTCATGCCTGTTTTCGACGTAGGAAGATGCCCTTGAACCTGGAGATTTGGGACCCATGGGATGGGTACCATGCAGTATTACTTGAAAGGGTCTGCGTTGGCTCACCCAACCTCACCGAACCTCTCAGCCCCAAGAGTGTCCACCCTTATGTCTCAATCAGCTGTGGGTCTAGATATGGTCAATCCAGGTTGCATCACAGCCCCTGAACGAATTTTGTAAGAATTTCTCTCTCTTTCACTGTCTTTGTTTCACGGGTTTTGAAAAGTAATTTATTTTTATATTGGGGTTTAGCTGCTTTTCACGGCTGTGTTTATGCCGCTTTACACCCCCTTGACTCACTTACGGAGGGATATCAATACATAGGTTTGAAGATTCTTACTAGTCAGATATATTCTTGTGCGGTGAATAGGGGGTGTTGAGTCCAGTTCACTGAAAAAGGAATAGGTCTTGTCTCTTACATATTGGGTTTATGGAACGGTATCGGAGCTAATTTGAAACCCTTGTTTTATGCATCACCCCACCTCACCTTTCCCGTTCAGCAGCCATAGTGTGTTTTCTAAACGTGTGACTCTGTTCTGTTTTGTAATTCAGTTCAAGTGTAGCGGTTTTTACATTCCCTCTCTAAGTGATATCTTATGATAAGTGTCTTTTTCTGTGTGACTTATTTCACTTAGAATCGTCGTACCTAAATCCACTCATCGTGCTGCTACTAGCCTTATGACGTGGATTTCATGGCTGAGTGATATTCCATTGTACATGAGGACCACAACTTCTTTATCCATTTTTCGCTTTCCTAGGATATTTAAGGTGTAATGAAGTGGGGGTTCTTGTCAACAGAGCAGCCCTAAACTTTGGGGTGCCTGTGTCTTGCTGATTTTTAGTTTTCCCAATTTATACGCCCATGAGTGGAAGTGCCCTATGCTCTCCAAGCTCTGTTTTTTAGATGTTTCACAACACACCATACACTTCTCCAGAGTGGCTGTTGGCAATTTACATCCCACCCATCAGCGTAGCAAGGCTCCCATTTCTCCATGGCCGGTCCTGCATTTCTGGTTTGGACACTTTTTTCCGCATGGCCCTTTTGCCCGCTGGGAAGCGAGACTTCTTTGGAGCGCTGATTGGCCTTTCCAGTTTGCTTGGTTGGCCAAAAAGGGCGTATGCGTTTTTTCCTGAATATATTCAGGAAAAAACGCATACGCCCTTTTTGGCCAAGGGCATCATTGTCCACGTTTTGCCGCTTTTCATGTGCTTTCAAGGCGATTCGAATCTACCTCCTGAAATCTGTTTCCTGCAATTCTGCCTTGCTTTCAAAGCCTCTTCGTTGCCTTCCCTTAGTATATTTGTGGACGAGAGGTATCATTTAAAACTCTGCAGGTTTGTGAATTGCAGTGCCCCTGAGCTCCATTTTTCAACTCGCTTTTTTGGGAGCTGGCCGCAAAAGCGCAGGATTGCTTCAGGCCCTCTTCTGGTTCTGGGGGGCAGGCTGAGCTTGTGCTTAATTCTTCTTCCTGATGGGAAAATAGAGTGACCTGTGCCTGTCCCAACACCTAGAGCTAGTCTCTCATTGGTTCCCCCTCTTCCCGTTCATCCTCAGGACAAATTGCAACCTGTACGGAACGGGAGGTTAAAGGTGCTGATTCTCCAAGGAGGGAGATGGCTAGTAAATCGGCTGGAATGGCGAACCCGAGCAAAGGAGATGAGAAATGTGGTGCGTTTTAGAAACTTTTCCCGATCACACGGTGTACCATCTTCTGGGTTTCTCATGCCTGTTTTCGACGTAGGAAGATGCCCTTGAACCTGGAGATTTGGGACCCATGGGATGGGTACCATGCAGTATTACTTGAAAGGGTCTGCGTTGGCTCACCCAACCTCACCGAACCTCTCAGCCCCAAGAGTGTCCACCCTTATGTCTCAATCAGCTGTGGGTCTAGATATGGTCAATCCAGGTTGCATCACAGCCCCTGAACGAATTTTGTAAGAATTTCTCTCTCTTTCACTGTCTTTGTTTCACGGGTTTTGAAAAGTAATTTATTTTTATATTGGGGTTTAGCTGCTTTTCACGGCTGTGTTTATGCCGCTTTACACCCCCTTGACTCACTTACGGAGAGATATCAATACATAGGTTTGAAGATTCTTACTAGTCAGATATATTCTTGTGCGGTGAATAGGGGGTGTTGAGTCCAGTTCACTGAAAAAGGAATAGGTCTTGTCTCTTACATATTGGGTTTATGGAACGGTATCGGAGCTAATTTGAAACCCTTGTTTTATGCATCACCCCACCTCACCTTTCCCGTTCAGCAGCCATAGTGTGTTTCCTAAACGTGTGACTCTGTTCTGTTTTGTAATTCAGTTCAAGTGTAGCGGTTTTTACATTCCCTCTCTAAGTGATATCTTATGATAAGTGTCTTTTCTGTGTGACTTATTTCACTTAGAATCGTCGTACCTAAATCCACTCATCGTGCTGCTACTAGCCATATGACGTGGATTTCATGGCTGAGTGATATTCCATTGTACATGAGGACCCCAACTTCTTTATCCATTTTTCTCTTTCCTAGGATATTTAAGGTGTAATGAAGTGGGGGTTCTTGTCAACAGAGCAGCCCTAAACTTTGGGGTGCCTGTGTCTTGCTGATTTTTAGTTTTCCCAATTTATACGCCCATGAGTGGAAGTGCCCTATGCTCTCCAAGCTGTGTTTTTTAGATGTTTCAGAACACACCGTACACTTCTCCAGAGTGGCTGTTGGCAATTTACATCCCACCCATCAGCGTAGCAAGGCTCCCATTTCTCCATGGCCGGTCCTGCATTTCTGGTTTGGACACTTTTTTCCACATGGCCCTTTTGCCCGCTGGGAAGCGAGACTTCTTTGGAGCGCTGATTGGCCTTTCCAGGTTGCTTGGTTGGCCACAAAGGGCGTATGCGTTTTTTCCTGAATATATTCAGGAAAAAACGCATACGCCCTTTTTGGCCAAGGGCATCATTGTCCACGTTTTGCCGCTTTTCATGTGCTTTCAAGGCGATTCGAATCTACCTCCTGAAATCTGTTTCCTGCAATTCTGCCTTGCTTTCAAAGCCTCTTCGTTGCCTTCCCTTAGTATATTTGTGGACGAGAGGTATCATTTAAAACTCTGCAGGTTTGTGAATTGCAGTGCCCCTGAGCTCCATTTTTCAACTCGCTTTTTTGGGAGCTGGCCGCAAAAGCGCAGGATTGCTTCAGGCCCTCTTCTGGTTCTGGGGGGCAGGCTGAGCTTGTGCTTAATTCTTCTTCCTGATGGGAAAATAGAGTGACCTGTGCCTGTCCCAACACCTAGAGCTAGTCTCTCATTGGTTCCCCCTCTTCCCGTTCATCCTCAGGACAAATTGCAACCTGTACGGATCAGGAGGTTAAAGGTGCTGATTCTCCAAGAAGGGAGATGGCTAGTAAATCGGCTGGAATGGCGAACCCGAGCAAAGGAGATGAGAAATGTGGTGCGTTTTAGAAACCTTTCCCGATCACACGGTGTACCATCTTCTGGGTTTCTCATGCCTGTTTTCGACGTAGGAAGATGCCCTTGAACCTGGAGATTTGGGACCCATGGGATGGGTACCATGCAGTATTACTTGAAAGGGTCTGCGTTGGCTCACCCAACCTCACCGAACCTCTCAGCCCCAAGAGTGTCCACCCTTATGTCTCAATCAGCTGTGGGTCTAGATATGGTCAATCCAGGTTGCATCACAGCCCCTGAACGAATTTTGTAAGAATTTCTCTCTCTTTCACTGTCTTTGTTTCACGGGTTTTGAAAAGTAATTTATTTTTATATTGGGGTTTAGCTGCTTTTCACGGCTGTGTTTATGCCGCTTTACACCCCCTTGACTCACTTACGGAGAGATATCAATACATAGGTTTGAAGATTCTTACTAGTCAGATATATTCTTGTGCGGTGAATAGGGGGTGTTGAGTCCAGTTCACTGAAAAAGGAATAGGTCTTGTCTCTTACATATTGGGTTTATGGAACGGTATCGGAGCTAATTTGAAACCCTTGTTTTATGCATCACCCCACCTCACCTTTCCCGTTCAGCAGCCATAGTGTGTTTTCTAAACGTGTGACTCTGTTCTGTTTTGTAATTCAGTTCAAGTGTAGCGGTTTTTACATTCCCTCTCTAAGTGATATCTTATGATAAGTGTCTTTTTCTGTGTGACTTATTTCACTTAGAATCGTCGTACCTAAATCCACTCATCGTGCTGCTACTAGCCTTATGACGTGGATTTCATGGCTGAGTGATATTCCATTGTACATGAGGACCACAACTTCTTTATCCATTTTTCGCTTTCCTAGGATATTTAAGGTGTAATGAAGTGGGGGTTCTTGTCAACAGAGCAGCCCTAAACTTTGGGGTGCCTGTGTCTTGCTGATTTTTAGTTTTCCCAATTTATACGCCCATGAGTGGAAGTGCCCTATGCTCTCCAAGCTGTGTTTTTTAGATGTTTCACAAGACACCATACACTTCTCCAGAGTGGCTGTTGGCAATTTACATCCCACCCATCAGCGTAGCAAGGCTCCCATTTCTCCATGGCCGGTCCTGCATTTCTGGTTTGGACACTTTTTTCCGCATGGCCCTTTTGCCCGCTGGGAAGCGAGACTTCTTTGGAGCGCTGATTGGCCTTTCCAGGTTGCTTGGTTGGCCAAAAAGGGCGTATGCGTTTTTTCCTGAATATATTCAGGAAAAAACGCATACGCCCTTTTTGGCCAAGGGCATCATTGTCCACGTTTTGCCGCTTTTCATGTGCTTTCAAGGCGATTCGAATCTACCTCCTGAAATCTGTTTCCTGCAATTCTGCCTTGCTTTCAAAGCCTCTTCGTTGCCTTCCCTTAGTATATTTGTGGACGAGAGGTATCATTTAAAACTCTGCAGGTTTGTGAATTGCAGTGCCCCTGAGCTCCATTTTTCAACTCGCTTTTTTGGGAGCTGGCCGCAAAAGCGCAGGATTGCTTCAGGCCCTCTTCTGGTTCTGGGGGGCAGGCTGAGCTTGTGCTTAATTCTTCTTCCTGATGGGAAAATAGAGTGACCTGTGCCTGTCCCAACACCTAGAGCTAGTCTCTCATTGGTTCCCCCTCTTCCCGTTCATCCTCAGGACAAATTGCAACCTGTACGGAACAGGAGGTTAAAGGTGCTGATTCTCCAAGGAGGGAGATGGCTAGTAAATCGGCTGGAATGGCGAACGCGAGCAAAGGAGATGAGAAATGAGGTGCGTTTTAGAAACCTTTCCCGATCACACCGTGTACCATCTTCTGGGTTTCTCATGCCTGTTTTCGACGTAGGAAGATGCCCTTGAACCTGGAGATTTGGGACCCATGGGATGGGTACCATGCAGTATTACTTGAAAGGGTCTGCGTTGGCTCACCCAACCTCACCGAACCTCTCAGCCCCAAGAGTGTCCACCCTTATGTCTCAATCAGCTGTGGGTCTAGATATGGTCAATCCAGGTTGCATCACAGCCCCTGAACGAATTTTGTAAGAATTTCTCTCTCTTTCACTGTCTTTGTTTCACGGGTTTTGAAAAGTAATTTATTTTTATATTGGGGTTTAGCTGCTTTTCACGGCTGTGTTTATGCCGCTTTACACCCCCTTGACTCACTTACGGAGAGATATCAATACATAGGTTTGAAGATTCTTACTAGTCAGATATATTCTTGTGCGGTGAATAGGGGGTGTTGAGTCCAGTTCACTGAAAAAGGAATAGGTCTTGTCTCTTACATATTGGGTTTATGGAACGGTATCGGAGCTAATTTGAAACCCTTGTTTTATGCATCACCCCACCTCACCTATCCCGTTCAGCAGCCATAGTGTGTTTTCTAAACGTGTGACTCTGTTCTGTTTTGTAATTCAGTTCAAGTGTAGCGGTTTTTACATTCCCTCTCTAAGTGATATCTTATGATAAGTGTCTTTTTCTGTGTGACTTATTTCACTTAGAATCGTCGTACCTAAATCCACTCATCGTGCTGCTACTAGCCTTATGACGTGGATTTCATGGCTGAGTGATATTCCATTGTACATGAGGACCACAACTTCTTTATCCATTTTTCGCTTTCCTAGGATATTTAAGGTGTAATGAAGTGGGGGTTCTTGTCAACAGAGCAGCCCTAAACTTTGGGGTGCCTGTGTCTTGCTGATGTTTAGTTTTCCCAATTTATACGCCCATGAGTGGAAGTGCCCTATGCTCTCCAAGCTGTGTTTTTTAGATGTTTCACAACACACCATACACTTCTCCAGAGTGGCTGTTGGCAATTTACATCCCACCCATCAGCGTAGCAAGGCTCCCATTTCTCCATGGCCGGTCCTGCATTTCTGGTTTGGACACTTTTTTCCGCATGGCCCTTTTGCCCGCTGGGAAGCGAGACTTCTTTGGAGCGCTGATTGGCCTTTCCAGGTTGCTTGGTTGGCCAAAAAGGGCGTATGCGTTTTTTCCTGAATATATTCAGGAAAAAACGCATACGCCCTTTTTGGCCAAGGGCATCATTGTCCACGTTTTGCCGCTTTTCATGTGCTTTCAAGGCGATTCGAATCTACCTCCTGAAATCTGTTTCCTGCAATTCTGCCTTGCTTTCAAAGCCTCTTCGTTGCCTTCCCTTAGTATATTTGTGGACGAGAGGTATCATTTAAAACTCTGCAGGTTTGTGAATTGCAGTGCCCCTGAGCTCCATTTTTCAACTCGCTTTTTTGGGAGCTGGCCGCAAAAGCGCAGGATTGCTTCAGGCCCTCTTCTGGTTCTGGGGGGCAGGCTGAGCTTGTGCTTAATTCTTCTTCCTGATGGGAAAATAGAGTGACCTGTGCCTGTCCCAACACCTAGAGCTAGTCTCTCATTGGTTCCCCCTCTTCCCGTTCATCCTCAGGACAAATTGCAACCTGTACGGAACAGGAGGTTAAAGGTGCTGATTCTCCAAGGAGGGAGATGGCTAGTAAATCGGCTGGAATGGCGAACGCGAGCAAAGGAGATGAGAAATGAGGTGCGTTTTAGAAACCTTTCCCGATCACACCGTGTACCATCTTCTGGGTTTCTCATGCCTGTTTTCGACGTAGGAAGATGCCCTTGAACCTGGAGATTTGGGACCCATGGGATGGGTACCATGCAGTATTACTTGAAAGGGTCTGCGTTGGCTCACCCAACCTCACCGAACCTCTCAGCCCCAAGAGTGTCCAACCTTATGTCTCAATCAGCTGTGGGTCTAGATATGGTCAATCCAGGTTGCATCACAGCCCCTGAACGAATTTTGTAAGAATTTCTCTCTCTTTCACTGTCTTTGTTTCACGGGTTTTGAAAAGTAATTTATTTTTATAATGGGGTTTAGCTGCTTTTCACGGCTGTGTTTATGCCGCTTTACACCCCCTTGACTCACTTACGGAGAGATATCAATACATAGGTTTGAAGATTCTTCCTAGTCAGATATATTCTTGTGTGGTGAATAGGGGGTGTTGAGTCCAGTTCACTGAAAAAGGAATAGGTCTTGTCTCTTACATATTGGGTTTATGGAACGGTATCGGAGCTAATTTGAAACCCTTGTTTTATGCATCACCCCACCTCACCTTTCCCGTTCAGCAGCCATAGTGTGTTTCCTAAACGTGTGACTCTGTTCTGTTTTGTAATTCAGTTCAAGTGTAGCGGTTTTTACATTCCCTCTCTAAGTGATATCTTATGATAAGTGTCTTTTTCTGTGTGACTTATTTCACTTAGAATCGTCGTACCTAAATCCACTCATCGTGCTGTTACTAGCCTTATGACGTGGATTTCATGGCTGAGTGATATTCCATTGTACATGAGGACCCCAACTTCTTTATCCATTTTTCTCTTTCCTAGGATATTTAAGGTGTAATGAAGTGGGGGTTCTTGTCAACAGAGCAGCCCTAAACTTTGGGGTGCCTGTGTCTTGCTGATTTTTAGTTTTCCCAATTTATACGCCCATGAGTGGAAGTGCCCTATGCTCTCCAAGCTGTGTTTTTTAGATGTTTCAGAACACACCGTACACTTCTCCAGAGTGGCTGTTGGCAATTTACATCCCACCCATCAGCGTAGCAAGGCTCCCATTTCTCCATGGCCGGTCCTGCATTTCTGGTTTGGACACTTTTTTCCGCATGGCCCTTTTGCCCGCTGGGAAGCGAGACTTCTTTGGAGCGCTGATTGGCCTTTCCAGGTTGCTTGGTTGGCCAAAAAGGGCGTATGCGTTTTTTCCTGAATATATTCAGGAAAAAACGCATACGCCCTTTTTGGCCAAGGGCATTATTGTCCACGTTTTGCCGCTTTTCATGTGCTTTCAAGGCGATTCGAATCTACCTCCTGAAATCTGTTTCCTGCAATTCTGCCTTGCTTTCAAAGCCTCTTCGTTGCCTTCCCTTAGTATATTTGTGGACGAGAGGTATCATTTAAAACTGTGCAGGTTTGTGAATTGCAGTGCCCCTGAGCTCCATTTTTCAACTCGCTTTTTTGGGAGCTGGCCGCAAAAGCGCAGGATTGCTTCAGGCCCTCTTCTGGTTCTGGGGGGCAGGCTGAGCTTGTGCTTAATTCTTCTTCCTGATGGGAAAATAGAGTGACCTGTGCCTGTCCCAACACCTAGAGCTAATCTCTCATTGGTTCCCCCTCTTCCCGTTCATCCTCAGGACAAATTGCAACCTGTACGGATCAGGAGGTTAAAGGTGCTGATTCTCCAAGAAGGGAGATGGCTAGTAAGTCGGCTGGAATGGCGAACCCGAGCAAAGGAGATGAGAAATGTGGTGCGTTTTAGAAACCTTTCCCGATCACACGGTGTACCATCTTCTGGGTTTCTCATGCCTGTTTTCGACGTAGGAAGATGCCCTTGAACCTGGAGATTTGGGACCCATGGGATGGGTACCATGCAGTATTACTTGAAAGGGTCTGCGTTGGCTCACCCAACCTCACCGAAACTCTCAGCCCCAAGAGTGTCCACCCTTATGTCTCAATCAGCTGTGGGTCTAGATATGGTCAATCCAGGTTGCATCACAGCCCCTGAACGAATTTTGTAAGAATTTCTCTCTCTTTCACTGTCTTTGTTTCACGGGTTTTGAAAAGTAATTTATTTTTATATTGGGGTTTAGCTGCTTTTCACGGCTGTGTTTATGCCGCTTTACACCCCCTTGACTCACTTACTGAGAGATATCAATACATAGGTTTGAAGATTCTTACTAGTCAGATATATTCTTGTGCGGTGAATAGGGGGTGTTGAGTCCAGTTCACTGAAAAAGGAATAGGTCTTGTCTCTTACATATTGGGTTTATGGAACGGTATCGGAGCTAATTTGAAACCCTTGTTTTATGCATCACCCCACCTCACCTTTCCCGTTCAGCAGCCATAGTGTGTTTTCTAAACGTGTGACTCTGTTCTGTTTTGTAATTCAGTTCAAGTGTAGCGGTTTTTACATTCCCTCTCTAAGTGATATCTTATGATAAGTGTCTTTTTCTGTGTGACTTATTTCACTTAGAATCGTCGTACCTAAATCCACTCATCGTGCTGCTACTAGCCTTATGACGTGGATTTCATGGCTGAGTGATATTCCATTGTACATGAGGACCACAACTTCTTTATCCATTTTTCGCTTTCCTAGGATATTTAAGGTGTAATGAAGTGGGGGTTCTTGTCAACAGAGCAGCCCTAAACTTTGGGGTGCCTGTGTCTTGCTGATTTTTAGTTTTCCCAATTTATACGCCCATGAGTGGAAGGGCCCTATGCTCTCCAAGCTGTGTTTTTTAGATGTTTCACAACACACCATACACTTCTCCAGAGTGGCTGTTGGCAATTTACATCCCACCCATCAGCGTAGCAAGGCTCCCATTTCTCCATGGCCGGTCCTGCATTTCTGGTTTGGACACTTTTTTCCGCATGGCCCTTTTGCCCGCTGGGAAGCGAGACTTCTTTGGAGCGCTGATTGGCCTTTCCAGGTTGCTTGGTTGGCCAAAAAGGGCGTATGCGTTTTTTCCTGAATATATTCAGGAAAAAACGCATACGCCCTTTTTGGCCAAGGGCATCATTGTCCACGTTTTGCCGCTTTTCATGTGCTTTCAAGGCGATTCGAATCTACCTCCTGAAATCTGTTTCCTGCAATTCTGCCTTGCTTTCAAAGCCTCTTCGTTGCCTTCCCTTAGTATATTTGTGGACGAGAGGTATCATTTAAAACTCTGCAGGTTTGTGAATTGCAGTGCCCCTGAGCTCCATTTTTCAACTCGCTTTTTTGGGAGCTGGCCGCAAAAGCGCAGGATTGCTTCAGGCCCTCTTCTGGTTTTGGGGGGCAGGCTGAGCTTGTGCTTAATTCTTCTTCCTGATGGGAAAATAGAGTGACCTGTGCCTGTCCCAACACCTAGAGCTAGTCTCTCATTGGTTCCCCCTCTTCCCGTTCATCCTCAGGACAAATTGCAACCTGTACGGAACAGGAGGTTAAAGGTGCTGATTCTCCAAGGAGGGAGATGGCTAGTAAATCGGCTGGAATGGCGAACCCGAGCAAAGGAGATGAGAAATGAGGTGCGTTTTAGAAACCTTTCCCGATCACACCGTGTACCATCTACTGGGTTTCTCATGCCTGTTTTCGACGTAGGAAGATGCCCTTGAACCTGGAGATTTGGGACCCATGGGATGGGTACCATGCAGTATTACTTGAAAGGGTCTGCGTTGGCTCACCCAACCTCACCGAACCTCTCAGCCCCAAGAGTGTCCACCCTTATGTCTCAATCAGCTGTGGGTCTAGATATGGTCAATCCAGGTTGCATCACAGCCCCTGAACGAATTTTGTAAGAATTTCTCTCTCTTTCACTGTCTTTGTTTCACGGGTTTTGAAAAGTAATTTATTTTTATATTGGGGTTTAGCTGCTTTTCACGGCTGTGTTTATGCCGCTTTACACCCCCTTGACTCACTTACGGAGAGATATCAATACATAGGTTTGAAGATTCTTACTAGTCAGATATATTCTTGTGCGGTGAATAGGGGGTGTTGAGTCCAGTTCACTGAAAAAGGAATAGGTCTTGTCTCTTACATATTGGGTTTATGGAACGGTATCGGAGCTAATTTGAAACCCTTGTTTTATGCATCACCCCACCTCACCTTTCCCGTTCAGCAGCCATAGTGTGTTTTCTAAACGTGTGACTCTGTTCTGTTTTGTAATTCAGTTCAAGTGTAGCGGTTTTTACATTCCCTCTCTAAGTGATATCTTATGATAAGTGTCTTTTTCTGTGTGACTTATTTCACTTAGAATCGTCGTACCTAAATCCACTCATCGTGCTGCTACTAGCCTTATGACGTGGATTTCATGGCTGAGTGATATTCCATTGTACATGAGGACCACAACTTCTTTATCCATTTTTCTCTTTCCTAGGATATTTAAGGTGTAATGAAGTGGGGGTTCTTGTCAACAGAGCAGCCCTAAACTTTGGGGTGCCTGTGTCTTGCTGATTTTTAGTTTTCCCAATTTATACGCCCATGAGTGGAAGTGCCCTATGCTCTCCAAGCTGTGTTTTTTAGATGTTTCAGAACACACCGTACACTTCTCCAGAGTGGCTGTTGGCAATTTACATCCCACCCATCAGCGTAGCAAGGCTCCCATTTCTCCATGGCCGGTCCTGCATTTCTGGTTTGGACACTTTTTTCCGCATGGCCCTTTTGCCCGCTGGGAAGCGAGACTTCTTTGGAGCGCTGATTGGCCTTTCCAGGTTGCTTGGTTGGCCAAAAAGGGCGTATGCGTTTTTTCCTGAATATATTCAGGAAAAAACGCATACGCCCTTTTTGGCCAAGGGCATCATTGTCCACGTTTTGCCGCTTTTCATGTGCTTTCAAGGCGATTCGTATCTACCTCCTGAAATCTGTTTCCTGCAATTCTGCCTTGCTTTCAAAGCCTCTTCGTTGCCTTCCCTTAGTATATTTGTGGACGAGAGGTATCATTTAAAACTCTGCAGGTTTGTGAATTGCAGTGCCCCTGAGCTCCATTTTTCAACTCGCTTTTTTGGGAGCTGGCCGCAAAAGCGCAGGATTGCTTCAGGCCCTCTTCTGGTTCTGGGGGGCAGGCTGAGCTTGTGCTTAATTCTTCTTCCTGATGGGAAAATAGAGTGACCTGTGCCTGTTCCAACACCTAGAGCTAGTCTCTCATTGGTTCCCCCTCTTCCCGTTCATCCTCAGGACAAATTGCAAACTGAACGGAACAGGAGGTTAAAGGTGCTGATTCTCCAAGGAGGGAGATGGCTAGTAAATCGGCTGGAATGGCGAACCCGAGCAAAGGAGATGAGAAATGTGGTGCGTTTTAGAAACCTTTCCCGATCACATGGTGTACCATCTTCTGGGTTTCTCATGCCTGTTTTCGACGTAGGAAGATGCCCTTGAACCTGGAGATTTGGGACCCATGGGATGGGTACCATGCAGTATTACTTGAAAGGGTCTGCGTTGGCTCACCCAACCTCACCGAACCTCTCAGCCCCACGAGTGTCCAACCTTATGTCTCAATCAGCTGTGGGTCTAGATATGGTCAATCCAGGTTGCATCACAGCCCCTGAACGAATTTTGTAAGAATTTCTCTCTCTTTCACTGTCTTTGTTTCACGGGTTTTGAAAAGTAATTTATTTTTATAATGGGGTTTAGCTGCTTTTCACGGCTGTGTTTATGCCGCTTTACACCCCCTTGACTCACTTACGGAGAGATAACAATACATAGGTTTGAAGATTCTTCCTAGTCAGATATATTCTTGTGCGGTGAATAGGGGGTGTTGAGTCCAGTTCACTGAAAAAGGAATAGGTCTTGTCTCTTACATATTGGGTTTATGGAACGGTATCTGAGCTAATTTGAAACCCTTGTTTTATGCATCACCCCACCTCACCTTTCCCGTTCAGCAGCCATAGTGTGTTTCCTAAACGTGTGACTCTGTTCTGTTTTGTAATTCAGTTCAAGTGTAGCGGTTTTTACATTCCCTCTCTAAGTGATATCTTATGATAAGTGTCTTTTTCTGTGTGACTTATTTCACTTAGAATCGTCGTACCTAAATCCACTCATCGTGCTGTTACTAGCCTTATGACGTGGATTTCATGGCTGAGTGATATTCCATTGTACATGAGGACCCCAACTTCTTTATCCATTTTTCTCTTTCCTAGGATATTTAAGGTGTAATGAAGTGGGGGTTCTTGTCAACAGAGCAGCCCTAAACTTTGGGGTGCCTGTGTCTTGCTGATTTTTAGTTTTCCCAATTTATACGCCCATGAGTGGAAGTGCCCTATGCTCTCCAAGCTGTGTTTTTTAGATGTTTCAGAACACACCGTACACTTCTCCAGAGTGGCTGTTGGCAATTTACATCCCACCCATCAGCGTAGCAAGGCTCCCATTTCTCCATGGCCGGTCCTGCATTTCTGGTTTGGACACTTTTTTCCGCATGGCCCTTTTGCCCGCTGGGAAGCGAGACTTCTTTGGAGCGCTGATTGGCCTTTCCAGGTTGCTTGGTTGGCCAAAAAGGGCGTATGCGTTTTTTCCTGAATATATTCAGGAAAAAACGCATACGCCCTTTTTGGCCAAGGGCATCATTGTCCACGTTTTGCCGCTTTTCATGTGCTTTCAAGGCGATTCGAATCTACCTCCTGAAATCTGTTTCCTGCAATTCTGCCTTGCTTTCAAAGCCTCTTCGTTGCCTTCCCTTAGTATATTTGTGGACGAGAGGTATCATTTAAAACTCTGCAGGTTTGTGAATTGCAGTGCCCCTGAGCTCCATTTTTCAACTCGCTTTTTTGGGAGCTGGCCGCAAAAGCGCAGGATTGCTTCAGGCCCTCTTCTGGTTCTGGGGGGCAGGCTGAGCTTGTGCTTAATTCTTCTTCCTGATGGGAAAATAGAGTGACCTGTGCCTGTCCCAACACCTAGAGCTAGTCTCTCATTGGTTCCCCCTCTTCCCGTTCATCCTCAGGACAAATTGCAACCTGTACGGATCAGGAGGTTAAAGGTGCTGATTCTCCAAAAGGGAGATTGCTAGTAAGTCGGCTGGAATGGCGAACCCGAGCAAAGGAGATGAGAAATGTGGTGCGTTTTAGAAACCTTTCCCGATCACACGGTGTACCATCTTCTGGGTTTCTCATGCCTGTTTTCGACGTAGGAAGATGCCCTTGAACCTGGAGATTTGGGACCCATGGGATGGGTACCATGCAGTATTACTTGAAAGGGTCTGCGTTGGCTCACCCAACCTCACCGAACCTCTCAGCCCCAAGAGTGTCCACCCTTATGTCTCAATCAGCTGTGGGTCTAGATATGGTCAATCCAGGTTGCATCACAGCCCCTGAACGAATTTTGTAAGAATTTCTCTCTCTTTCACTGTCTTTGTTTCACGGGTTTTGAAAAGTAATTTATTTATTTATTTATTTATTTTTTTTTTTCAAACATCTTTATTGAAGTATAATTGCCTTACAATAGTGTGTTAGCATCTGCTTTATAACAAAGTGAATCTGTTATACATATACAATATGTTCCCATTTCTCTTCCCTCTTGCATCTCCCTCCCTCCCACCCTCCCCATCCCACCCCTCTAGGTGGTCACAAAGCACCGAGCTGATCTCCCTGTGCTATGCGGCTGCTTCCCACTAGCTATCTATTTTACATTTGGTAGTGTATATATGTCCATGACACTCTCTTACCCTGTCACATCTCACCCCACCCCCTCCCCATATCCTCAAGTCCATTCTCTAGTAGGTCTGTGTCTTTATTCCCGTCTTGCCACTAGGTTCTTCATGGCCTTTTTTTTTTTCCCTTAGATTCCATATATATGTGTTAGCATACTGTATTTGTTTTTCTCTTTCTGACTTACTTCACTCTGTATGACAGACTCTAACTCCATCCACCTCATTACAAATACCTCCATTTCATTTCTTTTTATGGCTGAGTAATATTCCATTGTATATATGTGCCACATCTTCTTTATCCATTCATCTGTCGATGGACATTTAGGTTGCTTCCATGTCCTGGCTATTGTAAATAGAGCTGCAATGAACATTTTGGTACATGACTCTTTTTGACCTATGGTTTTCTCAGTGTATATGCCCAGTAGTGGGATTGCTGGGTCATATGGTAGTTCTATTTGTAGTTTTTTAAGGAACCTCCATACTGTTCTCCATAGTGGCTGTATCAATTTACATTCCCACCAACAGTGCAAGAGTGTTCCCTTTCCTCCACACCCTCTCCAGCATTTATTGTTTCTAGATTTTTTGATGATGGCCATTCTGACCGGTGTGAGATGATATCTCATTGTAGTTTTGATTTGCATTTCTCTAATGATTAATGATGTTGAGCATTCTTTCATGTGTCTGTAGGCCATCTGTATATCTTCTTTGGAGAAATGTCTATTTAGATCTTCTGCCCATTTTTGGATTGGGTTGTTCGTTTTTTTGTTATTGAGCTGCATGAGCTGCTTGTAAATCTTGGAGATTAATCCTTTGTCAGTTGCTTCATTTGCAAATATTTTCTCCCATTCTGAGGGTTGTCTTTTGGTCTTGTTTATGGTTTCCTTTGCTGTGCAAAAGCTTTTCAGTTTCATTAGGTCCCATTTGTTTATTTGTGTACTTATTTCCATTTCTCTGGGAGCTGGGTCAAAAAGAATCTTGCTGTGATGTATGTCATAGAGTGTTCTGCCTATGTTTTCCTCTAAGAGTTTGATAGTGTCTGCCCTTACACTTAGGTCTTTAATCCATTTTGAGTTTATTTTTGTGCATGGTGTCAGGGAGTGTTCTAATTTCATACTTTTACATGTTCCTGTCCAATTTTCCCAGCACCACTTATTGAAGAGGCTGTCTTTTCTCCACTGTATATGCTTGCCTCCTTTATCAAAGATAAGTTGACCATATGTGTGTGGGTTTATCTCTGGGCTTTCTATCCTGTTCCATTGATCTATATTTCTGTTTTTGTGCCAGTACCAAACTGTCTTGATTACTGAAGCTTTGTAATATAGTCTGAAGTCAGGGAGCCTGATTCCCCCAGCTCCATTTTTCGTTCTCAAGATTGCTTTGGCTATTCGGGGTCTTTTGTGTTTCCATACAAATTGTGAAATTTTTTGTTCTAGTTCTGTGAAAAATGCCAGTGGTAGTTTGATAGGGATTGCATTGAATCTGTAGATTGCTTTGGGTAGTAGAGACATTTTCACAATGTTGATTCTTCCAATCCAGGAACATGGTATATCTCTCCATCTATTTGTATCATCTTTAATTTCTTTCATCAGTGTCTTATAATTTTCTGCATACAGGTCTTTTGTCTCCTTAGGTAGGTTTATTCCTAGATATTTTATTCTTTTTGTTGCAATGGTAAATGGGAGTGTTTTCTTAATTTCACTTTCAGATTTTTCGTCATTAGTGTATAGAAATGCAAGAGATTTCTGTGCATTAATTTTGTATCTTGCTACTTTACCAAATTCATTGATTAGCTCTAGGAGTTTTCTGGTAGCATCTTTAGGATTCTCTATGTATAGTATCATGTCATCTGCAAATAGTGACAGCTTTACTTCTTCTTTTCCGATTTGGATTCCTTTTATTTCTTTGTCTTCTCTGATTGCTGTGGCTAGGACTTCCAGAACTATGTTGAATAATAGTGGTGAGAGTGGGCAACCTTGTCTTGTTCCTGATCTTAGTGGAAATGGTTTCAGTTTTTCACCATTGAGGACAATGTTGGCTGTGGGTTTGTCATATATGGCCTTTATTATGTTGAGGAAAGTTCCCTCTATGCCTACTTTCTGCAGGGCTTTTATCATAAATGGGTGTTGAATTTTGTCAAAAGCTTTCTCTGCATCTATTGAGATGATCATATGGTTTTTCTCCTTCAATTTGTTAATATGGTGTATCACATTGATTGATTTGCGTATATTGAAGAATCCTTGCATTCCTGGGATAAACCCCACTTGATCATGGTGTATGATCCTTTTAATGTGCTGTTGGATTCTGTTTGCTAGTATTTTGTTGAGGATTTTTGCATCTATGTTCATCAGTGATAGTGGCCTGTAGTTTTCTTTCTTTGTGACATCTTTGTCTGGTTTTGGTATCAGGGTGATGGTGGCCTCGTAGAATGAGTTTGGGAGTGTTCCTCCCTCTGCAATATTTTGGAAGAGTTTGAGAAGGATAGGTGTTAGCTCTTCTCTAAATGTTTGATAGAATTCGTCTGTGAAGCCATCTGGTCCTGGGCTTTTGTTTGTTGGAAGGTTTTTAATCACAGTTTCAATTTCAGTGCTTGTGATTGGTCTGTTCATATTTTCTATTTCTTCCTGGTTCAGTCTCGGCAGTTTGTGCATTTCTAAGAATCTGTCCATTTCTTCCAGGTTGTCCATTTTATTGGCATACAGTTGCTTGTAGTAATCTCTCATGATCTTTTGTATTTCTGCAGTGTCAGTGGTTACTTCTCCTTTTTCATTTCTAATTCTATTGATCTGAGTCTTCTCCCTTTTTCTCTTGATGAGTCTGGCTAATGGTTTATCAATTTTGTTTATCTTCTCAAAGAACCAGCTTTTAGTTTCATTGATTTTTGCTATTGTTTCCTTCATTTCTTTTTCATTTATTTCTGACCTGATCTTTATAATTTCTTTCCTTCTGCTGGCTTTGGGGTTTTTTTGTTCTTCTTTCTCTAATTGCTTTAGGTGCAAGGTTAGGTTGTTTATTCGAGATGTTTCCTGTTTCTTGAGGTAGGCTTGTATTGCTATAAACTTCCCTCTTAGCACTGCTTTTGCTGTGTCCCATAGGTTTTGGGTCGTCGTGTCTCCATTGTCATTTGTTTCTAGGTATTTTTTGATTTCCCCTTTGATTTCTTCAGTAATCACTTCGTTATTAAGTAATGTATTGTGTAGCCTCCATGTGTTTGTATTTTTTACAGATCTTTTCCTGTAATTGATATCTAGTCTCATAGCATTGTGGTCGGAAAAGATACTTGATACGATTTCAATTTTCTTAAATTTACCAAGGCTTGATTTGTGACCCAAGATATGATCTATCCTGGAGAATGTTCCATGAGCACTTGAGAAAAATGTGTATTCTGTTGTTTTTGGGTGGAATGTCCTATAAATATCAATTAAGTCCATATTGTTTAATGTATCATTTAAAGCTTGTGTTTCCTTATTTATTTTCATTTTGGATGATCTGTCCATTGGTGAAAGTGGGGTGTTAAAGTCCCCTACTATGATTGTGTTGCTGTCAATTTCCCCTTTCATGGCTGTTAGTATTTGCCTTATGTATTGAGGTGCTCCTATGTTGGGTGCATAAATATTTACAATTGTTATACCTTCCTCTTGGATCGATCCCTTGATCATTATATAGTGTCCTTCTTTGTCTCTTGTAATAGTCTTTATTTTAAAGTCTATTTTGTCTGATATGAGAATTGCTACTCCAGCTTTCTTTTGATTTCCATTTGCATGGAATATCTTTTTCCATCCCCTCACTTTCAGTCTGTATGTGTCCCTAGGTCTGAAGTGGGTCTCTTGTAGACAGCATATGTATGGGTCTTGTTTTTGTATCCATTCAGCCAGCCTGTGTCTTTTGGTGGGAGCATTTAATCCATTTACATTCAAGGTAATTATCGATATGTATGTTCCTATTCCCATTTTCTTAAATGTATTGGGTTTGTTATTGTAGGTGTTTTCCTTCTCTTGTGTTTCTTGCCTAGAGAATTTCCTTTAGCATTTGTTGTAAAGCTGGTTTGGTGGTGCTGAACTCTCTCAGCTTTTGCTTGTCTGTAAAGGTTTTAATTTCTCCATCGAATCTGAATGAGATCCTTGCTGGGTAGAGTAATCTTGGTTGTAGGTTTTTCTCCTTCATGACTTTAAGTATATCCTGCCACTCCCTTCTGGCTTGCAGAGTTTCTGCTGAGAGATCAGATGTTAACCTTATGGGGATTCCCTTGTGTGTTATTTGTTTTTTTTCCCTTGCTGCCTTTAATATGTTTTCCTTATATTTAATTTTTGACAGTTTGATTAATATGTGTCTTGGTGTGTTCCTCCTTGGGTTTATCCTGTATGGGACTCTCTGTGCTTCCAGGACTTGATTAACTATTTCCTTTCCCATATTAGGGAAGTTTTCAACTATAATCTCTTCAAAAATTTTCTCAGTCCCTTTCTTTTTCTCTTCTTCTTCTGGTACCCCTATAATTCGAATGTTGGCACGTTTAATGTTGTCCCAGAGGTCCCTGAGACTGTCCTCAGTTCTTTTCATTCTTTTTTCTTTATCCTGCTCTGTAGTAGTTATTTCCACCATTTTATCTTCCAGGTCACTTATCCTTTCTTCTGCCTCAGTTATTCTACTATTGATCCCATCTAGAGTATTTTTAATTTCATTTATTGTGTTTTTCATCATTGCTTGGTTCCTCTTTAGTTCTTCTACATCCTTGTTAAATGTTTCTTGCATTTTGTCTATTCTATTTCCCAGATTTTGGATCATCCTTACTATCATTATTCTGAATTCTTTTTCAGGTAGACTACGTATTTCCTCTTCATTTGTTAAGTCCAGTGTGTTTTGAGCCTGCTCCTTCATCTGCTGTGTGTTTTTCTGTCGTCTCATTTTGCCTATCTTACTGTGTTTGGGGTCTCCTTTTCACAGGCTGCAGGTTCGTAGTTCCCGTTGTTTTTGGTATCTGTCCCCAGCAGCTAAGGTTGGTTCAGTGGGTTGTGTAGGCTTCCTGGTGGAGGGAACTAGTGCCTGAGTTCTGGTGGATGAGGCTGGATCTTGTCTTTCTGGTGGGCACGTCCACGTCTGGTGGTGTATTTTGGGGTGTCTGTGGCCTTATTATGATTTTAGGCAGCCTCTCTGCCAATGGATGGGGTTGTGTTCCTGTCTAGCTAGTTGTTTGGCATAGGGTGTCCAGCACTGTAGCTTGCTGGTCGTTGGGTGAAGCTGGGTCTTGATGTTGAGATGGAGATCTCTGGGAGATTTTTGCCGTTTGGTATTACGTGGAGCTGGGAGGTCTCTTGTGGACCAGTGTTCTGAAGTTGGCTCTCCCACCTCAGAGGCACGGCCCTCATGCCTGGCTGGAGCACCAAGAGCCTTTCGTCCACACGGCTCAGAGTAAAAGGGAGAAAAAATAGAAAGAAAGAAAGAAAGAGGCTATAATATAGTGAAGTAAAATAAAGCTATTGTAAAGCAAAGCTATACAGACAAAATCTCACCCAGAAGCATATACATATACACTCACAAAAAAAGGAAAAGGGGAAGAATTAATATCTCCTGCTCCCAGAGTCCCCCTCCTGAATGTGGGCTGATTCGTTGTCTGTTCAGGTGTTCAGCAGATGCAGGCACATCAAGTTGATTGTGAGGATTTAATCCGCTGCTTCTGAGGCTGCTGGGAGAGATTTCCCCTTCTCTTCCCTGTTCGCACAGCTCCTGGGGTTCAGCTTTGGATTTGGACCCGCCTCTGCCTGTAGGTCGCCTGAGGGCGTCTGTTCCCCGCCCAGACAGGACGGGGTTAAAGGAGCAGCTGCTTCGGGGGCTCTGGCTCACCCAGGCCGCGGGGAGGGAGCGGTACGGAGGAGGCGGGGCGAGCCTGCAGCGTCAGAGGCCGGCGTGACGCCGCCCCAGCTCGAGGCGCGCAGTGCGTTCTCCCGGGGATGTTGTCCCCGGATCCCGGGACCCTGGCAGTGGCGGGCTGCACAGGCTCCCGGGAGGGGAGGTGTGGAGAGTGACCTGTGCTCACACACAGGCTTTTTGGAGGCGGCAGCAGCAGCCCCAGCGTCTCACGCCCATCTCTGGGGTCCGCGCTGATCGCCGTGGCTTGCGCCCTTCTCTGGAGTTCGTCCAGGCGGCGCTCTGAATCCCCTCTCCTTGCGCGCAGCGAAACAAAGAGGCAAGAAAAAGTCTCTTGCCTCTTCGGCAGCTGCAGACCTTTTCCCGGTCTCCCTCCCGGCCAGCTGTGGTGCGCCAACCCCTTCAGGCTGTGTTCACGCCGCCAGCCCCAGTCCTCTCCCTGCGATCCGACCGCAGCCCGAGCCTCAGCTCCCAGCCCCGCCCGCCCCGGCGGGGGAGCAGACAAGCCTCTCGGGCTGGTGAGCGCCGCTCGGCGCCGAGCCCCTGTGCGGGAGTCTCTCCGATTTTCCCTCTGCGCCCCTGTTGCCCTGGGATCCGCGCTGATAGCCGCGGCTCGCGCCCCTCTCTGGAGTTCGTCTAGGCGGCGCTCCGAATCCCCTCTCCTTGCCCGCCGCGAAACAAAGAGGCAAGAAAAAGTCTCTTGCCTCTTCGGCAGCTGCAGACCTTTTCCCCGGACTCCCTCCCGGCCAGCTGTGGTGCGCCAACCCCTTCAGGCTGTGTTCACGCTGCCAGCCCCAGTCCTCTCCCTGCGATCCGACTGAAGCCGAGCCTCAGCTCCCAGCCCCGCCCGCCCCGGCGGCTAAGCAGACAAGCCTCTCGGGCTGGTGAGTGCTGCTCGGCGCCGAGCCTCTGTGCGGGAACCTCTCCGCTTTGCCCTCCGCACCTCTGTGGCTGCGCTCTCTTCCGTGGCTCCGAAGCTTCCCCCCTCCGCCCCCCGCAGTCTCCGCCCGCGAAGGGGCTCCTAGTGCGTGGAAACCTTTCCTCCTTCACGGCTCCCTCCCACTGGTGCAGGTGCCGTCCCTATTCTTTTGTCTCTGTTATTTCTTTTTTCTTTTGCCCTACCCAAGTACGGGGGGAGTTTCTTGCCTTTTTGGAGGTCGGACGTTTTCTGCCAGCGTTCAGTGGGTGTTCTGTAGGAGCAGTTCCACGTGTAGGTGTATTTCTACTGTATCTGTGGGAAGGAATGTGATCTCCGCGTCTTACTCTTCCGCCATCTTCTCTCTCTAGTAATTTATTTTTATAATGGGGTTTAGCTGCTTTTCACGGCTGTGTTTATGCCGCTTTACACCCCCTTGACTCACTTACGGAGAGATATCAATACATAGGTTTGAAGATTTTTCCTAGTCAGATATATTCTTGTGCGGTGAATAGGGGGTGTTGAGTCCAGTTCACTGAAAAAGGAATAGGTCTTGTCTCTTACATATTGGGTTTATGGAACGGTATCTGAGCTAATTTGACACCCTTGTTTTATGCATCACCCCACCTCACCTTTCCCGTTCAGCAGCCATAGTGTGTTTCCTAAACGTGTGACTCTGTTCTGTTTTGTAATTCAGTTCAAGTGTAGCGGTTTTTACATTCCCTCTCTAAGTGATATCTTATGATAAGTGTCTTTTTCTGTGTGACTTATTTCACTTAGAATCGTCGTACCTAAATCCACTCATCGTGCTGCTACTAGCCTTATGACGTGGATTTCAAGGCTGAGTGATATTCCATTGTACATGAGGACCACAACTTCTTTATCCATTTTTCGCTTTCCTAGGATATTTAAGGTGTAATGAAGTGGGGGTTCTTGTCAACAGAGCAGCCCTAAACTTTGGGGTGCCTGTGTCTTGCTGATGTTTAGTTTTCCCAATTTATACGCCCATGAGTGGAAGTGCCCTATGCTCTCCAAGCTGTGTTTTTTAGATGTTTCAGAACACACCGTACACTTCTCCAGAGTGGCTGTTGGCAATTTACATCCCACCCATCAGCGTAGCAAGGCTCCCATTTCTCCATGGCCGGTCCTGCATTTCTGGTTTGGACACTTTTTTCCGCATGGCCCTTTTGCCCGCTGGGAAGCGAGACTTCTTTGGAGCGCTGATTGGCCTTTCCAGGTTGCTTGGTTGGCCAAAAAGGGCGTATGCGTTTTTTCCTGAATATATTCAGGAAAAAACGCATACGCCCTTTTTGGCCAAGGGCATCATTGTCCACGTTTTGCCGCTTTTCATGTGCTTTCAAGGCGATTCGAATCTACCTCCTGAAATCTGTTTCCTGCAATTCTGCCTTGCTTTCAAAGCCTCTTCGTTGCCTTCCCTTAATATATTTGTGGACGAGAGGTATCATTTAAAACTCTGCAGGTTTGTGAATTGCAGTGCCCCTGAGCTCCATTTTTCAACTCGCTTTTTTGGGAGCTGGCCGCAAAAGCGCAGGATTGCTTCAGACCCTCTTCTGGTTCTGGGGGGCAGGCTGAGCTTGTGCTTAATTCTTCTTCCTGATGGGAAAATAGAGTGACCTGTGCCTGTCCCAACACCTAGAGCTAGTCTCTCATTGGTTCCCCCTCTTCCCGTTCATCCTCAGGACAAATTGCAACCTGTACGGAACAGGAGGTTAAAGGTGCTGATTCTCCAAGGAGGGAGATGGCTAGTAAATCAGCTGGAATGGCGAACCCGAGCAAAGGAGATGAGAAATTAGGTGCGTTTTAGAAACCTTTCCCGATCACACGGTGTACCATCTTCTGGGTTTCTCATGCCTGTTTTCGACGTAGGAAGATGCCCTTGAACCTGGAGATTTGGGACCCATGGGATGGGTACCATGCAGTATTACTTGAAAGGGTCTGCGTTGGCTCACCCAACCTCACCGAACCTCTCAGCCCCAAGAGTGTCCACCCTTATGTCTCAATCAGCTGTGGGTCTAGATATGGTCAATCCAGGTTGCATCACAGCCCCTGAACGAATTTTGTAAGAATTTCTCTCTCTTTCACTGTCTTTGTTTCACGGGTTTTGAAAAGTAATTTATTTTTATAATGGGGTTTAGCTGCTTTTCACGGCTGTGTTTATGCCGCTTTACACCCCCTTGACTCACTTACGGAGAGATATCAATACATAGGTTTGAAGATTCTTCCTAGTCAGATATATTCTTGTGCGGTGAATAGGGGGTGTTGAGTCCAGTTCACTGAAAAAGGAATAGGTCTTGTCTCTTACATATTGGGTTTATGGAACGGTATCTGAGCTAATTTGAAACCCTTGTTTTATGCATCACCCCACCTCACCTTTCCCGTTCAGCAGCCATAGTGTGTTTCCTAAACGTGTGACTCTGTTCTGTTTTGTAATTCAGTTCAAGTGTAGCGGTTTTTACATTCCCTCTCTAAGTGATATCTTATGATAAGTGTCTTTTTCTGTGTGACTTATTTCACTTAGAATCGTCGTACCTAAATCCACTCATCGTGCTGCTACTAGCCTTATGACGTGGATTTCAAGGCTGAGTGATATTCCATTGTACATGAGGACCACAACTTCTTTATCCATTTTTCGCTTTCCTAGGATATTTAAGGTGTAATGAAGTGGGGGTTCTTGTCAACAGAGCAGCCCTAAACTTTGGGGTGCCTGTGTCTTGCTGATGTTTAGTTTTCCCAATTTATACGCCCATGAGTGGAAGTGCCCTATGCTCTCCAAGCTGTGTTTTTTAGATGTTTCAGAACACACCGTACACTTCTCCAGAGTGGCTGTTGGCAATTTACATCCCACCCATCAGCGTAGCAAGGCTCCCATTTCTCCATGGCCGGTCCTGCATTTCTGGTTTGGACACTTTTTTCCGCATGGCCCTTTTGCCCGCTGGGAAGCGAGACTTCTTTGGAGCGCTGATTGGCCTTTCCAGGTTGCTTGGTTGGCCAAAAAGGGCGTATGCGTTTTTTCCTGAATATATTCAGGAAAAAACGCATACGCCCTTTTTGGCCAAGGGCATCATTGTCCACGTTTTGCCGCTTTTCATGTGCTTTCAAGGCGATTCGAATCTACCTCCTGAAATCTGTTTCCTGCAATTCTGCCTTGCTTTCAAAGCCTCTTCGTTGCCTTCCCTTAATATATTTGTGGACGAGAGGTATCATTTAAAACTCTGCAGGTTTGTGAATTGCAGTGCCCCTGAGCTCCATTTTTCAACTCGCTTTTTTGGGAGCTGGCCGCAAAAGCGCAGGATTGCTTCAGACCCTCTTCTGGTTCTGGGGGGCAGGCTGAGCTTGTGCTTAATTCTTCTTCCTGATGGGAAAATAGAGTGACCTGTGCCTGTCCCAACACCTAGAGCTAGTCTCTCATTGGTTCCCCCTCTTCCCGTTCATCCTCAGGACAAATTGCAACCTGTACGGAACAGGAGGTTAAAGGTGCTGATTCTCCAAGGAGGGAGATGGCTAGTAAATCAGCTGGAATGGCGAACCCGAGCAAAGGAGATGAGAAATGTGGTGCGTTTTAGAAACCTTTCCCGATCACACGGTGTACCATCTTCTGGGTTTCTCATGCCTGTTTTCGACGTAGGAAGATGCCCTTGAACCTGGAGATTTGGGACCCATGGGATGGGTACCATGCAGTATTACTTGAAAGGGTCTGCGTTGGCTCACCCAACCTCACCGAACCTCTCAGCCCCAAGAGTGTCCACCCTTATGTCTCAATCAGCTGTGGGTCTAGATATGGTCAATCCAGGTTGCATCCCAGCCCCTGAACGAATTTTGTAAGAATTTCTCTCTCTTTCACTGTCTTTGTTTCACGGGTTTTGAAAAGTAATTTCTTTTTATAATGGGGTTTAGCTGCTTTTCACGGCTGTGTTTATGCCACTTTACACCCCCTTGACTCACTTACGGAGAGATATCAATACATAGGTTTGAAGATTCTTCCTAGTCAGATATATTCTTGTGCGGTGAATAGGGGGTGTTGAGTCCAGTTCACTGAAAAAGGAATAGGTCTTGTCTCTTACATATTGGGTTTATGGAACGGTATCTGAGCTAATTTGAAACCCTTGTTTTATGCATCACCCCACCTCACCTTTCCCGTTCAGCAGCCATAGTGTGTTTCCTAAACGTGTGACTCTGTTCTGTTTTGTAATTCAGTTCAAGTGTAGTGGTTTTTACATTCCCTCTCTAAGTGATATCTTATGATAAGTGTCTTTTTCTGTGTGACTTATTTCACTTAGAATCGTCGTACCTAAATCCACTCATCGTGCTGCTACTAGCCTTATGACGTTGATTTCATGGCTGAGTGATATTCCATTGTACATGAGGACCCCAACTTCTTTATCCATTTTTCTCTTTCCTAGGATATTTAAGGTGTAATGAAGTGGGGGTTCTTGTCAACAGAGCAGCCCTAAACTTTGGGGTGCCTGTGTCTTGCTGATGTTTAGTTTTCCCAATTTATACGCCCATGAGTGGAAGTGCCCTATGCTCTCCAAGCTGTGTTTTTTAGATGTTTCAGAACACACCGTACACTTCTCCAGAGTGGCTGTTGGCAATTTACATCCCACCCATCAGCGTAGCAAGGCTCCCATTTCTCCATGGCCGGTCCTGCATTTCTGGTTTGGACACTTTTTTCCACATGGCCCTTTTGCCCGCTGGGAAGCGAGACTTCTTTGGAGCGCTGATTGGCCTTTCCAGGTTGCTTGGTTGGCCAAAAAGGGCGTATGCGTTTTTTCCTGAATATATTCAGGAAAAAACGCATACGCCCTTTTTGGCCAAGGGCATCATTGTCCACGTTTTGCCGCTTTTCATGTGCTTTCAAGGCGATTCGAATCTACCTCCTGAAATCTGTTTCCTGCAATTCTGCCTTGCTTTCAAAGCCTCTTCGTTGCCTTCCCTTAATATATTTGTGGACGAGAGGTATCATTTAAAACTCTGCAGGTTTGTGAATTGCAGTGCCCCTGAGCTCCATTTTTCAACTCGATTTTTGGGAGCTGGCCGCAAAAGCGCAGGATTGCTTCAGGCCCTCTTCTCGTTCTGGGGGGCAGGCTGAGCTTGTGCTTAATTCTTCTTCCTGATGGGAAAATAGAGTGACCTGTGCCTGTCCCAACACCTAGAGCTAGTCTCTCATTGGTTCCCCCTCTTCCCGTTCATCCTCAGGACAAATTGCAACCTGTACGGAACAGGAGGTGAAAGGTGCTGATTCTCCAAGGAGGGAGATGGCTAGTAAATCGGCTGGAATGGCGAACCCGAGCAAAGGAGATGAGAAATGAGGTGCGTTTTAGAAACCTTTCCCGATCACACGGTGTACCATCTTCTGGGTTTCTCATGCCTGTTTTCGACGTAGGAAGATGCCCTTGAACCTGGAGATTTGGGACCCATTGGATGGGTACCATGCAGTATTACTTGAAAGGGTCTGCGTTGGCTCACCCAACCTCACCGAACCTCTCAGCCCCAAGAGTGTCCAGCCTTATGTCTCAATCAGCTGTGGGTCTAGATATGGTCAATCCAGGTTGCATCACAGCCCCTGAACGAATTTTGTAAGAATTTCTCTCTCTTTCACTGTCTTTGTTTCACGGGTTTTGAAAAGTAATTTATTTTTATAATGGGGTTTAGCTGCTTTTCACGGCTGTGTTTATGCCACTTTACAACCCCTTGACTCACTTACGGAGAGATATCAATACATAGGTTTGAAGATTCTTACTAGTCAGATATATTCTTGTGCGGTGAATAGGGGGTGTTGAGTCCAGTTCACTGAAAAAGGAATAGGTCTTGTCTCTTACATATTGGGTTTATGGAACGGTATCGGAGCTAATTTGAAACCCTTGTTTTATGCATCACCCCACCTCACCTTTCCCGTTCAGCAGCCATAGTGTGTTTCCTAAACGTGTGACTCTGTTCTGTTTTGTAATTCAGTTCAAGTGTAGCGGTTTTTACATTCCCTCTCTAAGTGATATCTTATGATAAGTGTCTTTTTCTGTGTGACTTATTTCACTTAGAATCGTCGTACCTAAATCCACTCATCGTGCTGCTACTAGCCTTATGACGTTGATTTCATGGCTGAGTGATATTCCATTGTACATGAGGACCACAACTTCTTTCTCCATTTTTCGCTTTCCTAGGATATTTAAGGTGTAATGAAGTGGGGGTTCTTGTCAACAGAGCAGCCCTAAACTTTGGGGTGCCTGTGTCTTGCTGACTTTTAGTTTTCCCAATTTATACGCCCATGAGTGGAAGTGACCTATGCTCTCCAAGCTGTGTTTTTTAGATGTTTCAGAACACACCGTACACTTCTCCAGAGTGGCTGTTGGCAATTTACATCCCACCCATCAGCGTAGAAAGGCTCCCATTTCTCCATGGCCGGTCCTGCATTTCTGGTTTGGACACTTTTTTCCGCATGGCCCTTTTGCCCGCTGGGAAGCGAGACTTCTTTGGAGCACTGATTGGCCTTTCCAGGTTGCTTGGTTGGCCAAAAAGGGCGTATGCGTTTTTTCCTGAATATATTCAGGAAAAAACGCATACGCCCTTTTTGGCCAAGGGCATCATTGTCCACGTTTTGCCGCTTTTCATGTGCTTTCAAGGCGATTCGAATCTACCTCTTGAAATCTGTTTCCTGCAATTCTGCCTTGCTTTCAAAGCCTCTTCGTTGCCTTCCCTTAGTATATTTGTGGACGAGAGGTATCATTTAAAACTCTGCAGGTTTGTGAATTGCAGTGCCCCTGAGCTCCATTTTTCAACTCGCTTTTTTGGGAGCTGGCCGCAAAAGCGCAGGATTGCTTCAGGCCCTCTTCTGGTTCTGGGGGGCAGGCTGAGCTTGTGCTTAATTCTTCTTCCTGATGGGAAAATAGAGTGACCTGTGCCTGTCCCAACACCTAGAGCTAGTCTCTCATTGGTTCCCCCTCTTCCCGTTCATCCTCAGGACAAATTGCAACCTGTACGGAACAGGAGGTTAAAGGTGCTCATTCTCCAAGGAGGGAGATGGCTAGTAAATCGGCTGGAATGGCGAACCCGAGCAAAGGAGATGAGAAATGTGGTGCGTTTTAGAAACCTTTCCCGATCACACGGTGTACCATCTTCTGGGTTTCTCATGCCTGTTTTCGACGTAGGAAGATGCCCTTGAACCTGGAGATTTGGGACCCATGGGATGGGTACCATGCAGTATTACTTGAAAGGGTCTGCGTTGGCTCACCCAACCTCACCGAACCTCTCAGCCCCAAGAGTGTCCACCCTTATGTCTCAATCAGCTGTGGGTCTAGATATGGTCAATCCAGGTTGCATCACAGCCCCTGAACGAATTTTGTAAGAATTTCTCTCTCTTTCACTGTCTTTGTTTCACGGGTTTTGAAAAGTAATTTATTTTTATAATGGGGTTTAGCTGCTTTTCACGGTTGTGTTTATGCCGCTTTACACACCCTTGACTCACTTACGGAGAGATATCAATACATAGGTTTGATGATTCTTACTAGTCAGATATATTCTTGTGCGGTGAATAGGGGGTGTTGAGTCCAGTTCACTGAAAAAGGAATAGGTCTTGTCTCTTACATATTGGGTTTATGGAACGGTTTCGGAGCTAATTTGAAACCCTTGTTTTATGCATCACCCCACCTCACCTTTCCCGTTCAGCAGCCATAGTGTGTTTCCTAAACGTGTGACTCTGTTCTGTTTTGCAATTCAGTTCAAGTGTAGCGGTTTTTACATTCCCTCTCTAAGTGATATCTTATGATAAGTGTCTTTTCTGTGTGACTTATTTCACTTAGAATCGTCGTACCTAAATCCACTCATCGTGCTGCTACTAGCCTTATGACGTGGATTTCATGGCTGAGTGATATTCCATTGTACATGAGGACCCCAACTTCTTTATCCATTTTTCTCTTTCCTAGGATATTTAAGGTGTAATGAAGTGGGGGTTCTTGTCAACAGAGCAGCCCTAAACTTTGGGGTGCCTGTGTCTTGCTGATTTTTAGTTTTCCCAATTTATACGCCCATGAGTGGAAGTGCCCTATGCTCTCCAAGCTGTGTTTTTTAGATGTTTCTGAACACACCGTACACTTCTCCAGAGTGGCTGTTGGCAATTTATATCCCACCCATCAGCGTAGCAAGGCTCCCATTTCTCCATGGCCGGTCCTGCATTTCTGGTTTGGACACTTTTTTCCCCATGGCCCTTTTGCCCGCTGGGAAGCGAGACTTCTTTGGAGCGCTGATTGGCCTTTCCAGGTTGCTTGGTTGGCCAAAAAGGGCGTATGCGTTTTTTCCTGAATATATTCAGGAAAAAACGCATACGCCCTTTTTGGCCAAGGGCATCATTGTCCACGTTTTGCCGCTTTTCATGTGCTTTCAAGGCGATTCGAATCTACCTCCTGAAATCTGTTTCCTGCAATTCTGCCTTGCTTTCAAAGCCTCTTCGTTGCCTTCCCTTAATATATTTGTGGACGAGAGGTATCATTTAAAACTCTGCAGGTTTGTGAATTGAAGTGCCCCTGAGCTCCATTTTTCAACTTGCTTTTTTGGGAGATGGCCGCCAAAGCGCAGGATTGCTTCAGGCCCTCTTCTGCTTCTGGGGGGCAGGCTGAGCTTGTGCTTAATTCTTCTTCCTGATGGGAAAATAGAGTGACCTGTGCCTGTCCCAACACCTAGAGCTAGTCTCTCATTGGTTCCCCCTCTTCCCCTTCATCCTCAGGACAAATTGCAACCTGTACGGAACAGGAGGTTAAAGGTGCTGATTCTCCAAGGAGGGAGATGGCTAGTAAATCGGCTGGAATGGCGAACCCGAGCAAAGGAGATGAGAAATGAGGTGCGTTTTAGAAACCTTTCCCGATCACACGGTGTACCATCTTCTGGGTTTCTCATGCCTGTTTTCGACGTAGGAAGATGCCCTTGAACCTGGAGATTTGGGACCCATGGGATGGGTACCATGCAGTATTACTTGAAAGGGTCTGCGTTGGCTCACCCAACCTCACCGAACCTCTCAGCCCCAAGAGTGTCCACCCTTATGTCTCAATCAGCTGTGGGTCTAGATATGGTCAATCCAGGTTGCATCACAGCCCCTGAACGAATTTTGTAAGAATTTCTCTCTCTTTCACTGTCTTTGTTTCACGGGTTTTGAAAAGTAATTTATTTTTATAATGGGGTTTAGCTGCTTTTCACGGCTGTGTTTATGCCGCTTTACACCCCCTTGACTCACTTACGGAGAGATATCAATACATAGGTTTGAAGATTCTTACTAGTCAGATATATTCTTGTGCGGTGAATAGGGGGTGTTGAGTCCAGTTCACTGAAAAAGGAATAGGTCTTGTCTCTTACATATTGGGTTTATGGAACGGTATCGGAGCTAATTTGAAACCCTTGTTTTATGCATCACCCCACCTCACCTTTCCCGTTCAGCAGCCATAGTGTGTTTCCTAAACGTGTGACTCTGTTCTGTTTTGCAATTCAGTTCAAGTGTAGCGGTTTTTACATTCCCTCTCTAAGTGATATCTTATGATAAGTGTCTTTTTCTGTGTGACTTATTTCACTTAGAATCTTCGTACCTAAATCCACTCATCGTGCTGCTACTAGCCTTATGACGTGGATTTCATGGCTGAGTGATATTCCATTGTACATGAGGACCACAACTTCTTTATCCATTTTTCTCTTTCCTAGGATATTTAAGGTGTAATGAAGTGGGGGTTCTTGTCAACAGAGCAGCCCTAAACTTTGGGGTGCCTGTGTCTTGCTGATTTTTAGTTTTCCCAATTTATACGCCCATGAGTGGAAGTGCCCTATGCTCTCCAAGCTGTGTTTTTTAGATGTTTCAGAACACACCGTACACTTCTCCAGAGTGGCTGTTGGCAATTTACATCCCACCCATCAGCGTAGCAAGGCTCCCATTTCTCCATGGCCGGTCCTGCATTTCTGGTTTGGACACTTTTTTCCGCATGGCCCTTTTGCCCGCTGGGAAGCGAGACTTCTTTGGAGCGCTGATTGGCCTTTCCAGGTTGCTTGGTTGGCCAAAAAGGGCGTATGCGTTTTTTCCTGAATATATTCAGGAAAAAACGCATACGCCCTTTTTGGCCAAGGGCATCATTGTCCACGTTTTGCCGCTTTTCATGTGCTTTCAAGGCGATTCGAATCTACCTCCTGAAATCTGTTTCCTGCAATTCTGCCTTGCTTTCAAAGCCTCTTCGTTGCCTTCCCTTAGTATATTTGTGGACGAGAGGTATCATTTAAAACTGTGCAGGTTTGTGAATTGCAGTGCCCCTGAGCTCCATTTTTCAACTCGCTTTTTTGGGAGCTGGCCGCAAAAGCGCAGGATTGCTTCAGGCCCTCTTCTGGTTCTGGGGGGCAGGCTGAGCTTGTGCTTAATTCTTCTTCCTGATGGGAAAATAGAGTGACCTGTGCCTGTCCCAACACCTAGAGCTAGTCTCTCATTGGTTCCCCCTCTTCCCGTTCATCCTCAGGACAAATTGCAACCTGTACGGAACAGGAGGTTAAAGGTGCTGATTCTCCAAGGAGGGAGATGGCTAGTAAATCGGCTGGAATGGCGAACCCGAGTAAAGGAGATGAGAAATGAGGTGCGTTTTAGAAACCTTTCCCGATCACACGGTGTACCATCTTCTGGGTTTCTCATGCCTGTTTTCGACGTAGGAAGATGCCCTTGAACCTGGAGATTTGGGACCCATGGGATGGGTACCATGCAGTATTACTTGAAAGGGTCTGCGTTGGCTCACCCAACCTCACCGAACCTCTCAGCCCCAAGAGTGTCCACCCTTATGTCTCAATCAGCTGTGGGTCTAGATATGGTCAATCCAGGTTGCATCACAGCCCCTGAACGAATTTTGTAAGAATTTCTCTCTCTTTCACTGTCTTTGTTTCACGGGTTTTGAAAAGTAATTTATTTTTATAATGGGGTTTAGCTGCTTTTCACGGCTGTGTTTATGCCGCTTTACACCCCCTTGACTCACTTACGGAGAGATATCAATACATAGGTTTGAAGATTCTTACTAGTCAGATATATTCTTGTGCGGTGAATAGGGGGTGTTGAGTCCAGTTCACTGAAAAAGGAATAGGTCTTGTCTCTTACATATTGGGTTTATGGAACGGTATCTGAGCTAATTTGAAACCCTTGTTTTATGCATCACCCCACCTCACCTTTCCCGTTCAGCAGCCATAGTGTGTTTCCTAAACGTGTGACTCTGTTCTGTTTTGCAATTCAGTTCAAGTGTAGCGGTTTTTACATTCCCTCTCTAAGTGATATCTTATGATAAGTGTCTTTTTCTGTGTGACTTATTTCACTTAGAATCTTCGTACCTAAATCCACTCATCGTGCTGCTACTAGCCTTATGACGTGGATTTCATGGCTGAGTGATATTCCATTGTACATGAGGACCACAACTTCTTTATCCATTTTTCGCTTTCCTAGGATATTTAAGGTGTAATGAAGTGGGGGTTCTTGTCAACAGAGCAGCCCTAAACTTTGGGGTGCCTGTGTCTTGCTGATTTTTAGTTTTCCCAATTTATACGCCCATGAGTGGAAGTGTCCTATGCTCTCCAAGCTGTGTTTTTTAGATGTTTCAGAACACACCGTACACTTCTCCAGAGTGGCTGTTGGCAATTTACATCCCACCCATCAGCGTAGCAAGGCTCCCATTTCTCCATGGCCGGTCCTGCATTTCTGGTTTGGACACTTTTTTCCGCATGGCCCTTTTGCCCGCTGGGAAGCGAGACTTCTTTGGAGCGCTGATTGGCCTTTCCAGGTTGCTTGGTTGGCCAAAAAGGGCGTATGCGTTTTTTCCTGAATATATTCAGGAAAAAACGCATACGCCCTTTTTGGCCAAGGGCATCATTGTCCACGTTTTGCCGCTTTTCATGTGCTTTCAAGGCGATTCGAATCTACCTCCTGAAATCTGTTTCCTGCAATTCTGCCTTGCTTTCAAAGCCTCTTCGTTGCCTTCCCTTAATATATTTGTGGACGAGAGGTATCATTTAAAACTCTGCAGGTTTGTGAATTGCAGTGCCCCTGAGCTCCATTTTTCAACTTGCTTTTTTGGGAGCTGGCCGCAAAAGCGCAGGATTGCTTCAGGCCCTCTTCTGGTTCTGGGAGGCAGGCTGAGCTTGTGCTTAATTCTTCTTCCTGATGGGAAAATAGAGTGACCTGTGCCTGTCCCAACACCTAGAGCTAGTCTCTCATTGGTTCCCCCTCTTCCCCTTCATCCTCAGGACAAATTGCAACCTGTACGGAACAGGAGGTTAAAGGTGCTGATTCTCCAAGGAGGGAGACGGCTAGTAAATCGGCTGGAATGGCGAACCTGAGCAAAGGAGATGAGAAATGAGGTGCGTTTTAGAAACCTTTCCCGATCACACGGTGTACCATCTTCTGGGTTTCTCATGCCTGTTTTCGACGTAGGAAGATGCCCTTGAACCTGGAGATTTGGGACCCATGGGATGGGTACCATGCAGTATTACTTGAAAGGGTCTGCGTTGGCTCACCCAACCTCACCGAACCTCTCAGCCCCAAGAGTGTCCACCCTTATGTCTCAATCAGCTGTGGGTCTAGATATGGTCAATCCAGGTTGCATCACAGCCCCTGAACGAATTTTGTAAGAATTTCTCTCTCTTTCACTGTCTTTGTTTCACGGGTTTTGAAAAGTAATTTATTTTTATATTGGGGTTTAGCTGCTTTTCACGGCTGTGTTTATGCCGCTTTACACCCCCTTGACTCATTAACGGAGAGATATCAATACATAGGTTTGAAGATTCTTACTAGTCAGATATATTCTTGTGCGGTGAATAGGGGGTGTTGAGTCCAGTTCACTGAAAAAGGAATAGGTCTTGTCTCTTACATATTGGGTTTATGGAACGGTATCGGAGCTAATTTGAAACCCTTGTTTTATGCATCACCCCACCTCACCTTTCCCGTTCAGCAGCCATAGTGTGTTTTCTGAACGTGTGACTCTGTTCTGTTTTGTAATTCAGTTCAAGTGTAGCGGTGTTTACATTCCCTCTATAAGTGATATGTTATGATAAGTGTCTTTTTCTGTGTGACTTATTTCACTTAGAATCGTCGTACCTAAATCCACTCATCGTGCTGCTACTAGCCTTATGACGTTGATTTCATGGCTGAGTGATATTCCATTGTACATGAGGACCACAACTTCTTTATCCACTTTTCTCTTTCCTAGGATATTTAAGGTGTAATGAAGTGGGGGTTCTTGTCAACAGAGCAGCCCTCAACTTTGGGGTGCCTGTGTCTTGCTGATTTTTAGTTTTCCCAATTTATACGCCCATGAGTGGAAGTGCCCTATGCTCTCCAAGCTGTGTTTTTTAGATGTTTCAGGACACACCGTACACTTCTCCAGAGTGGCTGTTGGCAATTTACATCCCGCCCATCAGCGTAGCAAGGCTCCCATTTCTCCATGGCCGGTCCTGCATTTCTGGTTTGGACACTTTTTTCCGCATGGCCCTTTTGCCCGCTGGGAAGCGAGACTTCTTTGGAGCGCTGATTTGCCTTTCCAGGTTGCTTGCTTGGCCAAAAAGGGCGTATGCGTTTTTTCCTGAATATATTCAGGAAAAAACGCATACGCCCTTTTTGGCCAAGGGCATCATTGTCCACGTTTTGCCGCTTTTCATGTGCTTTCAAGGCGATTCGAATCTACCTCCTGAAATCTGTTTCCTGCAATTCTGCCTTGCTTTCAAAGGCTCTTCGTTGCCTTCCCTCAATATATTTGTGGACGAGAGTTATCATTTATAACTCAGCAGGTTTGTGAATTGCAGTGCCCCTGAGCTCCATTTTTCCAGTCGCTTTTTTGGGAGCAGGCCGCAAAAGTGCAGGATTGCTTCAGGCCCTCTTCTGGTTCTGGGGGGCAGGCTGAGCTTGTGGTTAATTCTTCTACCTGATGGGAAAATAGAGTGACCTGTGCCTGTCCCAACCCCTAGAGCTAGTCTCTCATTGGTTCCCCCACTTCCCGTTCATCCTCAGGACAAATTGCAACGTGTATGCAACAGGAGGTTAAAGGTGCTGATTCTCCAAGGAGGGAGATGGCTAGTAAAGCGGCTGGAATGGCGAACCCGAGCACAAGGAGATGAGAAATGAGGTGCGTTTTAGAAACCTTTCCCGATCACACGGTGTACCATCTTCTGGGTTTCTCATGCATGTTTTTGACGTAGGAAGATGCCCTTGAACCAGGAGATTTGGGACCCATGGGATGGGTACTATGCAGTATTACTTTAAAGGGTCTGCGTTGGCTCATGCAACCTCACCAAACCTCTGAGCCCCAAGAGTGTCCACCCTTATGTCTCAATCAGCTGTGGGTCTAGATATGGTCAATCCAGGTTGCATCACAGCCCCTGAACGAATTTTGTAAGAATTTCTCTCTCTTTCACTGTCTTTGTTTCACGGGTTTTGAAAAGTAATTTATTTTTATAATGGGGTTTAGCTGCTTTTCACGGCTGTGTTTATGCCGCTTTACACCCCCTTGACTCACTTACAGAGAGATATCAATACATAGGTTTGAAGAATCTTACTAGTCAGATATATTCTTGTGCGGTGAATAGGGGGGTGTTGAGTCCAGTTCACTGAGCAAGGAGTAGGTCTTGTCTACTACATATTGGGTTTATGGAACGGTATCTGAGCTAATTTGAAACCCTTGTTTTATGCATCACCCCACCTCACCTTTCCCGTTCAGCAGCCATAGTGTGTTTTCTGAACGTGTGACTCTGTTCTGTTTTGTAATTCAGTTCAAGTGTAGCGGTGTTTACATTCCCTCTATAAGTGATATCTTATGATAAGTGTCTTTTTCTGTGTGACTTATTTCACTTAGAATCGTCGTACCTAAATCCACTCATCGTGCTGCTACTAGCCTTATGACGTTGATTTCATGGCTGAGTGATATTCCATTGTACATGAGGACCACAACTTCTTTTTCCACTTTTCTCTTTCCTAGGATATTTAAGGTGTAATGAAGTGGGGGTTCTTGTCAACAGAGCAGCCCTCAACTTTGGGGTGCCTGTGTCTTGCTGATTTTTAGTTTTCCCAATTTATACGCCCATGAGTGGAAGTGCCCTATGCTCTCCAAGCTGTGTTTTTTAGATGTTTCAGGACACACCGTACACTTCTCCAGAGTGGCTGTTGGCAATTTACATCCCGCCCATCAGCATAGCAAGGCTCCCATTTCTCCATGGCCGGTCCTGCATTTCTGGTTTGGACACTTTTTTCCGCATGGCCCTTTTGCCCGCTGGGAAGCGAGACTTCTTTGGAGCGCTGATTTGCCTTTCCAGGTTGCTTGCTTGGCCAAAAAGGGCGTATGCGTTTTTTCCTGAATATATTCAGGAAAAAACGCATACCCCCTTTTTGGCCAAGGGCATCATTGTCCACGTTTTGCCGCTTTTCATGTGCTTTCAAGGCGATTCGAATCTACCTCCTGAAATCTGTTTCCTGCAATTCTGCCTTGCTTTCAAAGGCTCTTCGTTGCCTTCCCTCAATATAATTGTGGACGAGAGTTATCATTTATAACTCTGCAGGTTTGTGAATTGCAGTGCCCCTGAGCTCCATTTTTCCAGTCGCTTTTTTGGGAGCTGGCCGCAAAAGTGCAGGATTGCTTCAGGCCCTCTTCTGGTTCTGGGGGGCAGGCTGAGCTTGTGGTTAATTCTTCTACCTGATGGGAAAATAGAGTGACCTGTGCCTGTCCCAACCCCTAGAGCTAGTCTCTCATTGGTTCCCCCACTTCCCGTTCATCCTCAGGACAAATTGCAACGTGTATGCAACAGGAGGTTAAAGGTGCTGATTCTCCAAGGAGGGAGATGGCTAGTAAAGCGGCTGGAATGGCGAACCCGAGCACAAGGAGATGAGAAATGAGGTGCGTTTTAGAAACCTTTCCCGATCACACGGTGTACCATCTTCTGGGTTTCTCATGCATGTTTTTGACGTAGGAAGATGCCCTTGAACCAGGAGATTTGGGACCCATGGGATGGGTACCATGCAGTATTACTTTAAAGGGTCTGCGTTGGCTCATGCAACCTCACCAAACCTCTGAGCCCCAAGAGTGTCCACCCTTATGTCTCAATCAGCTGTGGGTCTAGATATGGTCAATCCAGGTTGCATCACAGCCCCTGAACGAATTTTGTAAGAATTTCTCTCTCTTTCACTGTCTTTGTTTCACGGGTTTTGAAAAGTAATTTATTTTTATAATGGGGTTTAGCTGCTTTTCACGGCTGTGTTTATGCCGCTTTACACCCCCTTGACTCACTTACAGAGAGATATCAATACATAGGTTTGAAGATTCTTACTAGTCAGATATATTCTTGTGCGGTGAATAGGGGGGTGTTGAGTCCAGTTCACTGAGCAAGGAGTAGGTCTTGTCTACTACATATTGGGTTTATGGAACGGTATCTGAGCTAATTTGAAACCCTTGTTTTATGCATCACCCCACCTCACCTTTCCCGTTCAGCAGCCATAGTGTGTTTTCTGAACGTGTGACTCTGTTCTGTTTTGTAATTCAGTTCAAGTGTAGCGGTTTTTACATTCCCTCTATAAGTGATATCTTATGATAAGTGTCTTTTTCTGTGTGACTTATTTCACTTAGAATCGTCGTACCTAAATCCACTCATCGTGCTGCTACTAGCCTTATGACGTTGATTTCATGGCTGAGTGATATTCCATTGTACATGAGGACCACAACTTCTTTTTCCACTTTTCTCTTTCCTAGGATATTTAAGGTGTAATGAAGTGGGGGTTCTTGTCAACAGAGCAGCCCTAAACTTTGGGGTGCCTGTGTCTTGCTGATTTTTAGTTTTCCCAATTTATACGCCCATGAGTGGAAGTGCCCTATGCTCTCCAAGCTGTGTTTTTTAGATGTTTCAGGACACACCGTACACTTCTCCAGAGTGGCTGTTGGCAATTTACATCCCGCCCATCAGCGTAGCAAGGCTCCCATTTCTCCATGGCCGGTCCTGCATTTCTGGTTTGGACACTTTTTTCCGCATGGCCCTTTTGCCCGCTGGGAAGCGAGACTTCTTTGGAGCGCTGATTTGCCTTTCCAGGTGGCTTGCTTGGCCAAAAAGGGCGTATGCGTTTTTTCCTGACTATATTCAGGAAAAAACCCATACGCGCTTTTTGGCCAAGGGCATCATTGTCCACGTTTTGCTGCTTTTCATGTGCTTTCAAGGCGATTCGAATCTACCTCCTGAAATCTGTTTCCTGCAATTTTGCCTTGCTTTCAAAGGCTGTTCGTTGCCTTCCCTCAATATATTTGTGGACGAGAGTTATCATTTATAACTCTGCAGGTTTGTGAATTGCAGTGCCCCTGAGCTCCATTTTTCTAGTCGCTTTTTTGGGAGCTGGCCGCAAAAGTGCAGGATTGCTTCAGGCCCTCTTCTGGTTCTGGGGGGCAGGCTGAGCTTGTGGTTAATTCTTCTACCTGATGGGAAAATAGAGTGACCTGTGCCTGTCCCAACCCCCAGAGCTAGTCTCTCATTGGTTCCCCCTCTTCCCGTTCATCCTCAGGACAAATTGCAACCTGTATGGAACAGGAGGTTAAAGGTGCTGATTCTCCAAGGAGGGAGATGCCTAGTAAAGCAGCTGGAATGGCGAACCCGAGCAGAAGGAGATGAGAAATGAGGTGCGTTTTAGAAACCTTTCCCGATCACATGGTGTACCATCTTCTGGGTTTCTCATGCATGTTTTCGACGTAGGAAGATGCCCTTGAACCTAGAGATTTGGGACCCATGGGATGGGTACCATGCAGTATTACTTTAAAGGGTCTGCGTTGGCTCACGCAACCTCACCAAACCTCTGAGCCCCAAGAGTGTCCACCCTTATGTCTCAATCAGCTGTGGGTATAGATATGGTCAATCCAGGTGGCATCAAAGCCCCTGAACGAATTTTGTAAGAATTTCTCTCTCTTTCACTGTCTTTGTTTCACGGGTTTTGAAAAGTAATTTATTTTTATAATGGGGTTTAGCTGCTTTTCACGGCTGTGTTTAGGCCGCTTTACACCCCCTTGACTCACTTACAGAGAGATATCAATACATAGGTTTGAAGATTCTTACTAGTCAGATATATTCTTGTGCGGTGAATAGGGGGTGTTGAGGCCAGTTCACTGAGCAAGGAGTAGGTCTTGTCTACTACATATTGGGTTTATGGAACGGTATCTGAGCTAATTTGAAACCCTTGTTTTATGCATCACCCCACCTCACCTTTCCCGTTCAGCAGCCATAGTGTGATTTCTGAACGTGTGACTCTGTTCTGTTTTGTAATTCAGTTCAAGTGTAGCGGTGTTTACATTCCCTCTATAAGTGATATCTTATGATAAGTGTCTTTTTCTGTGTGACTTATTTCACTTAGAATCGTCGTACCTAAATCCACTCATCGTGCTGCTACTAGCCTTATGACGTTGATTTCATGGCTGAGTGATATTCCATTGTACATGAGGACCACAACTTCTTTATCCACTTTTCTCTTTCCTAGGATATTTAAGGTGTAATGAAGTGGGGGTTCTTGTCAACAGAGCAGCCCTCAACTTTGGGGTGCCTGTGTCTTGCTGATTTTTAGTTTTCCCAATTTATACGCCCATGAGTGGAAGTGCCCTATGCTCTCCAAGCTGTGTTTTTTAGATGTTTCAGGACACACCGTACACTTCTCCAGAGTGGCTGTTGGCAATTTACATCCCGCCCATCAGCGTAGCAAGGCTCCCATTTCTCCATGGCCGGTCCTGCATTTCTGGTTTGGACACTTTTTTCCGCATGGCCCTTTTGCCCGCTGGGAAGCGAGACTTCTTTGGAGCACTGATTTGCATTTCCAGGTTGCTTGGTTGGCCAAAAAGGGCGTATGCGTTTTTTCCTGAATATATTCAGGAAAAAACGCATACGCCCTTTTTGGCCAAGGGCATCATTGTCCACGTTTTGCCGCTTTTCATGTGCTTTCAAGGCGATTCGAATCTACCTCCTGAAATCTGTTTCCTGCAATTCTGCCTTGCTTTCAAAGGCTCTTCGTTGCCTTCCCTCAATATATTTGTGGACGAGAGTTATCATTTATAACTCTGCAGGTTTGTGAATTGCAGTGCCCCTGAGCTCCATTTTTCAACTCGCTTTTTTGGGAGCTGGCCGCAAAAGTGCAGGATTGCTTCAGGCCCTCTTCTGGTTCTGGGGGGCAGGCTGAGCTTGTGGTTAATTCTTCTTCCTGATAGGAAAATAGAGTGACCTGTGCCTGTCCCAACCCCCAGAGCTAGTCTCTCATTGGTTCCCCCTCTTCCCGTTCATCCTCAGGACAAATTGCAACCTGTATGGAACAGGAGGTTAAAGGTGCTGATTCTCCAAGGAGGGAGATGGCTAGTAAAGCGGCTGGAATGGCGAACCCGAGCACAAGGAGATGAGAAATGAGGTGCGTTTTAGAAACCTTTCCCGATCACATGGTGTACCATCTTCTGGGTTTCTCATGCATGTTTTCGACGTAGGAAGATGCCCTTGAACCTGGAGATTTGGGACCCATGGGATGGGTACCATGCAGTATTACTTTAAAGGGTCTGCGTTGGCTCACGCAACCTCACCAAACCTCTGAGCCCCAAGAGTGTCCACCCTTATGTCTCAATCAGCTGTGGGTCTAGATATGGTCAATCCAGGTGGCATCAAAGCCCCTGAACGAATTTTGTAAGAATTTCTCTCTATTTCACTGTCTTTGTTTCACGGGTTTTGAAAAGTAATTTATTTTTATAATGGGGTTTAGCTGCTTTTCACGGCTGTGTTTAGGCCGCTTTACACCCCCTTGACTCACTTACAGAGAGATATCAATACATAGGTTTGAAGATTCTTACTAGTCAGATATATTCTTGTGCGGTGAATAGGGGGTGTTGAGTCCAGTTCACTGAGCAAGGAGGAGGTCTTGTCTACTACATATTGGGTTTATGGAACGGTATCGGAGCTGATTTGAAACCCTTGTTTTATGCATCACCCCACCTCACCTTTCCCGTTCAGCAGCCATAGTGTGTATTCTGAACGTGTGACTCTGTTCTGTTTTGTAATTCAGTTCAAGTGTAGCGGTTTTTACATTCCCTCTATAAGTGATATCTTATGATAAGTGTCTTTTTCTGAGTGACTTATTTCACTTAGAATCGTCCTACCTAAATCCACTCATCGTGCTGCTACTAGCCTTATGACGTTGATTTCATGGCTGAGTGATATTCCATTGTACATGAGGACCACAACTTCTTTATCCACTTTTCTCTTTCCTAGGATATTTAAGGTGTAATAAGTCGGGGTTCTTGTCAACAGAGCAGCCCTCAACTTTGGGGTGCCTGTGTCTTGCTGATTTTTAGTTTTCCCAATTTATACGCCCATGAGTGGAAGTGCCCTATGCTCTCCAAGCTGTGTTTTTTAGATGTTTCAGGACACACCGTACACTTCTCCAGAGTGGCTGTTGGCAATTTACATCCCACCCATCAGCGTAGCAAGGCTCCCATTTCCCCATGGCCGGTCCTGCATTTCTGGTTTGGACACTTTTTTCCGCATGGCCCTTTTGCCCGCTGGGAAGCGAGACTTCTTTGGAGCACTGATTTGCCTTTCCAGGTTGCTTGGTTGGCCAAAAAGGGCGTATGCGTTTTTTCCTGAATATATTCAGGAAAAAACGCATACGCCCTTTTTGTCCAAGGGCATCATTGTCCACGTTTTGCCGCTTTTCATGTGCTTTCAAGGCGATTCGAATCTACCTCCTGAAATCTGTTTCCTGCAATTCTGCCTTGCTTTCAAAGCCTCTTCGTTGCCTTCCCTCAATATATTTGTGGACGAGAGTTATCATTTATAACTCTGCAGGTTTGTGAATTGCAGTGCCCCTGAGCTCCATTTTTCAACTCGCTTTTGTGGGAGCTGGCCGCAAAAGTGCAGGATTGCTTCAGGCCCTCTTTTGGTTCTGGGGTCAGGCTGAGCTTGTGGTTAATTCTTCTTCCTGATAGGAAAATAGAGTGACCTGTGCCTGTCCCAACCCCCAGAGCTAGTCTCTCATTGGTTCCCCCTCTTCCCGTTCATCCTCAGGACAAATTGCAACCTGTATGGAACAGGAGGTTAAAGGTGCTGATTCTCCAAGGAGGGAGATGCCTAGTAAAGCAGCTGGAATGGCGAACCCGAGCACAAGGAGATGAGAAATGAGGTGCGTTTTAGAAACCTTTCCCGATCACATGGTGTACCATCTTCTGGGTTTCTCATGCCTGTTTTCGACGTAGGAAGATGCCCTTGAACCTGGAGATTTGGGACCCATGGGATGGGTACCATGCAGTATTACTTTAAAGGGTCTGCGTTGGCTCACGCAACCTCACCAAACCTCTGAGCCCCAAGAGTGTCCACCCTTATGTCTCAATCAGCTGTGGGTCTAGATATGGTCAATCCAGGTGGCATCAAAGCCCCTGAACGAATTTTGTAAGAATTTCTCTCTCTTTCACTGTCTTTGTTTCACGGGTTTTGAAAAGTAATTTATTTTTATAATGGGGTTTAGCTCCTTTTCACGGCTGTGTTTAGGCCGCTTTACACCCCCTTGACTCACTTACAGAGAGATATCAATACATAGGTTTGAAGAATCTTACTAGTCAGATATATTCTTGTGCGGTGAATAGGGGGGTGTTGAGTCCAGTTCACTGAGCAAGGAGTAGGTCTTGTCTACTACATATTGGGTTTATGGAACGGTATCTGAGCTAATTTGAAACCCTTGTTTTATGCATCACCCCACCTCACCTTTCCCGTTCAGCAGCCATAGTGTGTTTTCTGAACGTGTGACTCTGTTCTGTTTTGTAATTCAGTTCAAGTGTAGCGGTGTTTACATTCCCTCTATAAGTGATATCTTATGATAAGTGTCTTTTTCTGTGTGACTTATTTCACTTAGAATCGTCGTACCTAAATCCACTCATCGTGCTGCTACTAGCCTTATGACGTTGACTTCATGGCTGAGTGATATTCCATTGTACATGAGGACCACAACTTCTTTATCCACTTTTCTCTTTCCTAGGATATTTAAGGTGTAATGAAGTGGGGGTTCTTGTCAACAGAGCAGCCCTAAACTTTGGGGTGCCTGTGTCTTGCTGATTTTTAGTTTTCCCAATTTATACGCCCATGAGTGGAAGTGCCCTATGCTCTCCAAGCTGTGTTTTTTAGATGTTTCAGGACACACCGTACACTTCTCCAGAGTGGCTGTTGGCAATTTACATCCCGCCCATCAGCGTAGCAAGGCTCCCATTTCTCCATGGCCGGTCCTGCATTTCTGGTTTGGACACTTTTTTCCGCATGGCCCTTTTGCCCGCTGGGAAGCGAGACTTCTTTGGAGCACTGATTTGCCTTTCCAGGTTGCTTGCTTGGCCAAAAAGGGCGTATGCGTTTTTTCCTGAATATATTCAGGAAAAAACGCATACGCCTTTTTTGGCCAAGGGCATCATTGTCCACGTTTTGCGGCTTTTCATGTGCTTTCAAGGCGATTCGAATCTACCTCCTGAAATCTGTTTCCTGCAATTCTGCCTTGCTTTCAAAGGCTCTTCGTTGCCTTCCCTCAATATATTTGTGGACGAGAGTTATCATTTATAACTCTGCAGGTTTGTGAATTGCAGTGCCCCTGAGCTCCATTTTTCCAGTCGCTTTTTTGGGAGCTGGCCGCAAAAGTGCAGGATTGCTTCAGGCCCTCTTCTGGTTCTGGGGGGCAGGCTGAGCTTGTGGTTAATTCTTCTACCTGATGGGAAAATAGAGTGACCTGTGCCTGTCACAACCCCTAGAGCTAGTCTCTCATTGGTTCCCCCACTTCCCTTTCATCCTCAGGACAAATTGTAACCTGTATGGAACAGGAGGTTAAAGGTGCTGATTCTCCAAGGAGGGAGATGGCTAGTAAAGCGGCTGGAATGGCGAACCCGAGCACAAGGAGATGAGAAATGAGGTGCGTTTTAGAAACCTTTCCCGATCACACGGTGTACCATCTTCTGGGTTTCTCATGCATGTTTTCGACGTAGGAAGATGCCCTTGACCTGGAGATTTGGGACCCATGGGATGGGTACCATGCAGTATTACTTTAAAGGGTCTGCGTTGGCTCATGCAACCTCACCAAACCTCTGAGCCCCAAGAGTGTCCACCCTTATGTCTCAATCAGCTGTGGGTCTAGATATGGTCAATCCAGGTTGCATCACAGCCCCTGAACGAATTTTGTAAGAATTTCTCTCTCTTTCACTGTCTTTGTTTCACGGGTTTTGAAAAGTAATTTATTTTTATAATGGGGTTTAGCTGCTTTTCACGGCTGTGTTTATGCCGCTTTACACCCCCTTGACTCACTTACAGAGAGATATCAATACATAGGTTTGAAGATTCTTACTAGTCAGATATATTCTTGTGCGGTGAATAGGGGGGTGTTGAGTCCAGTTCACTGAGCAAGGAGTAGGTCTTGTCTACTACATATTGGGTTTATGGAACGGTATCTGAGCTAATTTGAAACCCTTGTTTTATGCATCACCCCACCTCACCTTTCCCGTTCAGCAGCCATAGTGTGTTTTCTGAACGTGTGACTCTGTTCTGTTTTGTAATTCAGTTCAAGTGTAGCGGTGTTTACATTCCCTCTATAAGTGATATCTTATGATAAGTGTCTTTTTCTGTGTGACTTATTTCACTTAGAATCGTCGTACCTAAATCCACTCATCGTGCTGCTACTAGCCTTATGACGTTGATTTCATGGCTGAGTGATATTCCATTGTACATGAGGACCACAACTTCTTTTTCCACTTTTCTCTTTCCTAGGATATTTAAGGTGTAATGAAGTGGGGGTTCTTGTCAACAGAGCAGCCCTCAACTTTGGGGTGCCTGTGTCTTGCTGATTTTTAGTTTTCCCAATTTATACGCCCATGAGTGGAAGTGCCCTATGCTCTCCAAGCTGTGTTTTTTAGATGTTTCAGGACACACCGTACACTTCTCCAGAGTGGCTGTTGGCAATTTACATCCCGCCCATCAGCGTAGCAAGGCTCCCATTTCTCAATGGCCGGTCCTGCATTTCTGGTTTGGACACTTTTTTCCACATGGCCCTTTTGCCCGCTGGGAAGCGAGACTTCTTTGGAGCGCTGATTTGCCTTTCCAGGTGGCTTGCTTGGCCAAAAAGGGCGTATGCGTTTTTTCCTGACTATATTCAGGAAAAAACCCATACGCGCTTTTTGGCCAAGGGCATCATTGTCCACGTTTTGCCGCTTTTCATGTGCTTTCAAGGCGATTCGAATCTACCTCCTGAAATCTGTTTCCTGCAATTTTGCCTTGCTTTCAAAGGCTGTTCGTTGCCTTCCCTCAATATATTTGTGGACGAGAGTTATCATTTATAACTCTGCAGGTTTGTGAATTGCAGTGCCCCTGAGCTCCATTTTTCCAGTCGCTTTTTTGGGAGCTGGCCGCAAAAGTGCAGGATTGCTTCAGGCCCTCTTCTGGTTCTGGGGGGCAGGCTGAGCTTGTGGTTAATTCTTCTACCTGATGGGAAAATAGAGTGACCTGTGCCTGTCCCAACCCCTAGAGCTAGTCTCTCATTGGTTCCCCCACTTCCCTTTTATCCTCAGGACAAATTGCAACCTGTATGGAACAGGAGGTTAAAGGTGCTGATTCTCCAAGGAGGGAGATGGCTAGTAAAGCGGCTGGAATGGCGAACCCGAGCACAAGGAGATGAGAAATGAGGTGCGTTTTAGAAACCTTTCCCGATCACACGGTGTACCATCTTCTGGGTTTCTCATGCATGTTTTCGACGTAGGAAGATGCCCTTGAACCTGGAGATTTGGGACCCATGGGATGGGTACCATGCAGTATTACTTTAAAGGGTCTGCGTTGGCTCACGCAACCTCACCAAACCTCTGAGCCCCAAGAGTGTCCACCCTTATGTCTCAATCAGCTGTGGGTCTAGATATGGTCAATCCAGGTGGCATCAAAGCCCCTGAACGAATTTTGTAAGAATTTCTCTCTCTTTCACTGTCTTTGTTTCACGGGTTTTGAAAAGTATTTTATTTTTATAATGGGGTTTAGCTCCTTTTCACGGCTGTGTTTAGGCCGCTTTACACCCCCTTGACTCACTTACAGAGAGATATCAATACATAGGTTTGAAGAATCTTACTAGTCAGATATATTCTTGTGCGGTGAATAGGGGGGTGTTGAGTCCAGTTCACTGAGCAAGGAGTAGGTCTTGTCTACTACATATTGGGTTTATGGAACGGTATCTGAGCTAATTTGAAACCCTTGTTTTATGCATCACCCCACCTCACCTTTCCCGTTCAGCAGCCATAGTGTGTTTTCTGAACGTGTGACTCTGTTCTGTTTTGTAATTCAGTTCAAGTGTAGCGGTGTTTACATTCCCTCTATAAGTGATATCTTATGATAAGTGTCTTTTTCTGTGTGACTTATTTCACTTAGAATCGTCGTACCTAAATCCACTCATCGTGCTGCTACTAGCCTTATGACGTTGACTTCATGGCTGAGTGATATTCCATTGTACATGAGGACCACAACTTCTTTATCCACTTTTCTCTTTCCTAGGATATTTAAGGTGTAATGAAGTGGGGGTTCTTGTCAACAGAGCAGCCCTAAACTTTGGGGTGCCTGTGTCTTGCTGATTTTTAGTTTTCCCAATTTATACGCCCATGAGTGGAAGTGCCCTATGCTCTCCAAGCTGTGTTTTTTAGATGTTTCAGGACACACCGTACACTTCTCCAGAGTGGCTGTTGGCAATTTACATCCCGCCCATCAGCGTAGCAAGGCTCCCATTTCTCCATGGCCGGTCCTGCATTTCTGGTTTGGACACTTTTTTCCGCATGGCCCTTTTGCCCGCTGGGAAGCGAGACTTCTTTGGAGCACTGATTTGCCTTTCCAGGTTGCTTGCTTGGCCAAAAAGGGCGTATGCGTTTTTTCCTGAATATATTCAGGAAAAAACGCATACGCCTTTTTTGGCCAAGGGCATCATTGTCCACGTTTTGCGGCTTTTCATGTGCTTTCAAGGCGATTCGAATCTACCTCCTGAAATCTGTTTCCTGCAATTCTGCCTTGCTTTCAAAGGCTCTTCGTTGCCTTCCCTCAATATATTTGTGGACGAGAGTTATCATTTATAACTCTGCAGGTTTGTGAATTGCAGTGCCCCTGAGCTCCATTTTTCCAGTCGCTTTTTTGGGAGCTGGCCGCAAAAGTGCAGGATTGCTTCAGGCCCTCTTCTGGTTCTGGGGGGCAGGCTGAGCTTGTGGTTAATTCTTCTACCTGATGGGAAAATAGAGTGACCTGTGCCTGTCACAACCCCTAGAGCTAGTCTCTCATTGGTTCCCCCACTTCCCTTTCATCCTCAGGACAAATTGTAACCTGTATGGAACAGGAGGTTAAAGGTGCTGATTCTCCAAGGAGGGAGATGGCTAGTAAAGCGGCTGGAATGGCGAACCCGAGCACAAGGAGATGAGAAATGAGGTGCGTTTTAGAAACCTTTCCCGATCACACGGTGTACCATCTTCTGGGTTTCTCATGCATGTTTTCGACGTAGGAAGATGCCCTTGACCTGGAGATTTGGGACCCATGGGATGGGTACCATGCAGTATTACTTTAAAGGGTCTGCGTTGGCTCATGCAACCTCACCAAACCTCTGAGCCCCAAGAGTGTCCACCCTTATGTCTCAATCAGCTGTGGGTCTAGATATGGTCAATCCAGGTTGCATCACAGCCCCTGAACGAATTTTGTAAGAATTTCTCTCTCTTTCACTGTCTTTGTTTCACGGGTTTTGAAAAGTAATTTATTTTTATAATGGGGTTTAGCTGCTTTTCACGGCTGTGTTTATGCCGCTTTACACCCCCTTGACTCACTTACAGAGAGATATCAATACATAGGTTTGAAGATTCTTACTAGTCAGATATATTCTTGTGCGGTGAATAGGGGGGTGTTGAGTCCAGTTCACTGAGCAAGGAGTAGGTCTTGTCTACTACATATTGGGTTTATGGAACGGTATCTGAGCTAATTTGAAACCCTTGTTTTATGCATCACCCCACCTCACCTTTCCCGTTCAGCAGCCATAGTGTGTTTTCTGAACGTGTGACTCTGTTCTGTTTTGTAATTCAGTTCAAGTGTAGCGGTGTTTACATTCCCTCTATAAGTGATATCTTATGATAAGTGTCTTTTTCTGTGTGACTTATTTCACTTAGAATCGTCGTACCTAAATCCACTCATCGTGCTGCTACTAGCCTTATGACGTTGATTTCATGGCTGAGTGATATTCCATTGTACATGAGGACCACAACTTCTTTTTCCACTTTTCTCTTTCCTAGGATATTTAAGGTGTAATGAAGTGGGGGTTCTTGTCAACAGAGCAGCCCTCAACTTTGGGGTGCCTGTGTCTTGCTGATTTTTAGTTTTCCCAATTTATACGCCCATGAGTGGAAGTGCCCTATGCTCTCCAAGCTGTGTTTTTTAGATGTTTCAGGACACACCGTACACTTCTCCAGAGTGGCTGTTGGCAATTTACATCCCGCCCATCAGCGTAGCAAGGCTCCCATTTCTCAATGGCCGGTCCTGCATTTCTGGTTTGGACACTTTTTTCCACATGGCCCTTTTGCCCGCTGGGAAGCGAGACTTCTTTGGAGCGCTGATTTGCCTTTCCAGGTGGCTTGCTTGGCCAAAAAGGGCGTATGCGTTTTTTCCTGACTATATTCAGGAAAAAACCCATACGCGCTTTTTGGCCAAGGGCATCATTGTCCACGTTTTGCCGCTTTTCATGTGCTTTCAAGGCGATTCGAATCTACCTCCTGAAATCTGTTTCCTGCAATTTTGCCTTGCTTTCAAAGGCTGTTCGTTGCCTTCCCTCAATATATTTGTGGACGAGAGTTATCATTTATAACTCTGCAGGTTTGTGAATTGCAGTGCCCCTGAGCTCCATTTTTCCAGTCGCTTTTTTGGGAGCTGGCCGCAAAAGTGCAGGATTGCTTCAGGCCCTCTTCTGGTTCTGGGGGGCAGGCTGAGCTTGTGGTTAATTCTTCTACCTGATGGGAAAATAGAGTGACCTGTGCCTGTCCCAACCCCTAGAGCTAGTCTCTCATTGGTTCCCCCACTTCCCTTTTATCCTCAGGACAAATTGCAACCTGTATGGAACAGGAGGTTAAAGGTGCTGATTCTCCAAGGAGGGAGATGGCTAGTAAAGCGGCTGGAATGGCGAACCCGAGCACAAGGAGAGGAGAAATGAGGTGCGTTTTAGAAACCTTTCCCGATCACACGGTGTACCATCTTCTGGGTTTCTCATGCATGTTTTCGACGTAGGAAGATGCCCTTGAACCTGGAGATTTGGGACCCATGGGATGGGTACCATGCAGTATTACTTTAAAGGGTCTGCGTTGGCTCATGCAACCTCACCAAACCTCTGAGCCCCAAGAGTGTCCACCCTTATGTCTCAATCAGCTGTCGGTCTAGATATGCTCAATCCAGGTTGCATCACAGCCCCTGAACGAATTTTGTAAGAATTTCTCTCTATTTCACTGTCTTTGTTTCACGGGTTTTGAAAAGTAATTTATTTTTATAATGGGGTTTAGCTGCTTTTCACGGCTGTGTTTAGGCCGCTTTACACCCCCTTGACTCACTTACAGAGAGATATCAATACATAGGTTTGAAGATTCTTACTAGTCAGATATATTCTTGTGCGGTGAATAGGCGGTGTTGAGGCCAGTTCACTGAGCAAGGAGTAGGTCTTGTCTACTACATATTGGGTTTATGGAACGGTATCTGAGCTAATTTGAAACCCTTGTTTTATGCATCACCCCACCTCACCTTTCCCGTTCAGCAGCCATAGTGTGTATTCTGAACGTGTGACTCTGTTCTGTTTTGTAATTCAGTTCAAGTGTAGCGGTTTTTACATTCCCTCTATAAGTGATATCTTATGATAAGTGTCTTTTTCTGAGTGACTTATTTCACTTAGAATCGTCCTACCTAAATCCACTCATCGTGCTGCTACTAGCCTTATGACGTTGATTTCATGGCTGAGTGATATTCCATTGTACATGAGGACCACAACTTCTTTATCCACTTTTCTCTTTCCTAGGATATTTAAGGTGTAATAAGTCGGGGTTCTTGTCAACAGAGCAGCCCTCAACTTTGGGGTGCCTGTGTCTTGCTGATTTTTAGTTTTCCCAATTTATACGCCCATGAGTGGAAGTGCCCTATGCTCTCCAAGCTGTGTTTTTTAGATGTTTCAGGACACACCGTACACTTCTCCAGAGTGGCTGTTGGCAATTTACATCCCACCCATCAGCGTAGCAAGGCTCCCATTTCTCCATGGCCGGTCCTGCATTTCTGGTTTGGACACTTTTTTCCGCATGGCCCTTTTGCCCGCTGGGAAGCGAGACTTCTTTGGAGCACTGATTTGCCTTTCCAGGTTGCTTGCTTGGCCAAAAAGGGCGTATGCGTTTTTTCCTGAATATATTCAGGAAAAAACGCATACGCCCTTTTTGTCCAAGGGCATCATTGTCCACGTTTTGCCGCTTTTCATGTGCTTTCAAGGCGATTCGAATCTACCTCCTGAAATCTGTTTCCTGCAATTCTGCCTTGCTTTCAAAGCCTCTTCGTTGCCTTCCCTCAATATATTTGTGGACGAGAGTTATCATTTATAACTCTGCAGGTTTGTGAATTGCAGTGCCCCTGAGCTCCATTTTTCAACTCGCTTTTGTGGGAGCTGGCCGCAAAAGTGCAGGATTGCTTCAGGCCCTCTTCTGGTTCTGGGGGGCAGGCTGAGCTTGTGGTTAATTCTTCTTCCTGATAGGAAAATAGAGTGACCTGTGCCTGTCCCAACCCCCAGAGCTAGTCTCTCATTGGTTCCCCCTCTTCCCGTTCATCCTCAGGACAAATTGCAACCTGTATGGAACAGGAGGTTAAAGGTGCTGATTCTCCAAGGAGGGAGATGCCTAGTAAAGCAGCTGGAATGGCGAACCCGAGCACAAGGAGATGAGAAATGAGGTGCGTTTTAGAAACCTTTCCCGATCACACGGTGTACCATCTTCTGGGTTTCTCATGCATGTTTTCGACGTAGGAAGATGCCCTTGAACCTGGAGATTTGGGACCCATGGGATGGGTACCATGCAGTATTACTTTAAAGGGTCTGCGTTGGCTCATGCAACCTCACCAAACCTCTGAGCCCCAAGAGTGTCCACCCTTATGTCTCAATCAGCTGTCGGTCTAGATATGCTCAATCCAGGTTGCATCACAGCCCCTGAACGAATTTTGTAAGAATTTCTCTCTATTTCACTGTCTTTGTTTCACGGGTTTTGAAAAGTAATTTATTTTTATAATGGGGTTTAGCTGCTTTTCACGGCTGTGTTTAGGCCGCTTTACACCCCCTTGACTCACTTACAGAGAGATATCAATACATAGGTTTGAAGATTCTTACTAGTCAGATATATTCTTGTGCGGTGAATAGGGGGGTGTTGAGTCCAGTTCACTGAGCAAGGAGTAGGTCTTGTCTACTACATATTGGGTTTATGGAACGGTATCTGAGCTAATTTGAAACCCTTGTTTTATGCATCACCCCACCTCACCTTTCCCGTTCAGCAGCCATAGTGTGTTTTCTGAACGTGTGACTCTGTTCTGTTTTTTAATTCAGTTCAAGTGTAGCGGTGTTTACATTCCCTCTATAAGTGATATCTTATGATAAGTGTCTTTTTCTGTGTGACTTATTTCACTTAGAATCGTCGTACCTAAATCCACTCATCGTGCTGCTACTAGCCTTATGACGTTGATTTCATGGCTGAGTGATATTCCATTGTACATGTGGACCACAACTTCTTTATCCACTTTTCTCTTTCCTAGGGTATTTGAGGTGTAATGAAGTGGGGATTCTTGTCAACAGAGCAGCCCTCAACTTTGGGGTGCCTGTGTCTTGCTGATTTTTAGTTTTCCCAATTTATACGCCCATGAGTGGAAGTGCCCTATGCTCTCCAAGCTGTGTTTTTTAGATGTTTCAGGGCACACCGTACACTTCTCCAGAGTGGCTGTTGGCAATTTACATCCCACCCATCAGCGTAGTAAGGCTCCCATTTTCCCATGGCCGGTCCTGCATTTCTGGTTTGGACACTTTTTTCCGCATGGCCCTTTTGCCCGCTGGGAAGCGAGACTTCTTTGGAGCACTGATTTGCCTTTCCAGGTTGCTTGCTTGGCCAAAAAGGGCGTATGCGTTTTTTCCTGAATATATTCAGGAAAAAACGCATACGCCCTTTTTGTCCAAGGGCATCATTGTCCACGTTTTGCCGCTTTTCATGTGCTTTCAAGGCGATTCGAATCTACCTCCTGAAATCTGTTTCCTGCAATTCTGCCTTGCTTTCAAAGCCTCTTCGTTGCCTTCCCTCAATATATTTGTGGACGAGAGTTATCATTTATAACTCTGCAGGTTTGTGAATTGCAGTGCCCCTGAGCTCCATTTTTCAACTCGCTTTTGTGGGAGCTGGCCGCAAAAGTGCAGGATTGCTTTAGGCCCTCTTCTGGTTCTGGGGGGCAGGCTGAGCTTGTGGTTAATTCTTCTTCCTGATAGGAAAATAGAGTGACCTGTGCCTGTCCCAACCCCCAGAGCTAGTCTCTCATTGGTTCCCCCTCTTCCCGTTCATCCTCAGGACGAATTGCAACCTGTATGGAACAGGAGGTTAAAGGTGCTGATTCTCCAAGGAGGGAGATGCCTAGTAAAGCAGCTGGAATGGCGAACCCGAGCACAAGGAGATGAGAAATGAGGTGCGTTTTAGAAACCTTTCCCGATTACACGGTGTACCATCTTCTGGGTTTCTCATGCATGTTTTCGACGTAGGAAGATGCCCTTGAACCTGGAGATTTGGGACCCATGGGATGGGTACCATGCAGTATTACTTTAAAGGGTCTGCGTTGGCTCATGCAACCTCACCAAACCTCTGAGCCCCAAGAGTGTCCACCCTTATGTCTCAATCAGCTGTCGGTCTAGATATGCTCAATCCAGGTTGCATCACAGCCCCTGAACGAATTTTGTAAGAATTTCTCTCTATTTCACTGTCTTTGTTTCACGGGTTTTGAAAAGTAATTTATTTTTATAATGGGGTTTAGCTGCTTTTCACGGCTGTGTTTAGGCCGCTTTACACCCCCTTGACTCACTTACAGAGAGATATCAATACATAGGTTTGAAGATTCTTACTAGTCAGATATATTCTTGTGCGGTGAATAGGCGGTGTTGAGGCCAGTTCACTGAGCAAGGAGTAGGTCTTGTCTACTACATATTGGGTTTATGGAACGGTATCTGAGCTAATTTGAAACCCTTGTTTTATGCATCACCCCACCTCACCTTTCCCGTTCAGCAGCCATAGTGTGTATTCTGAACGTGTGACTCTGTTCTGTTTTGTAATTCAGTTCAAGTGTAGCGGTTTTTACATTCCCTCTATAAGTGATATCTTATGATAAGTGTCTTTTTCTGAGTGACTTATTTCACTTAGAATCGTCCTACCTAAATCCACTCATCGTGCTGCTACTAGCCTTATGACGTTGATTTCATGGCTGAGTGATATTCCATTGTACATGAGGACCACAACTTCTTTATCCACTTTTCTCTTTCCTAGGATATTTAAGGTGTAATAAGTCGGGGTTCTTGTCAACAGAGCAGCCCTCAACTTTGGGGTGCCTGTGTCTTGCTGATTTTTAGTTTTCCCAATTTATACGCCCATGAGTGGAAGTGCCCTATGCTCTCCAAGCTGTGTTTTTTAGATGTTTCAGGACACACCGTACACTTCTCCAGAGTGGCTGTTGGCAATTTACATCCCACCCATCAGCGTAGCAAGGCTCCCATTTCTCCATGGCCGGTCCTGCATTTCTGGTTTGGACACTTTTTTCCGCATGGCCCTTTTGCCCGCTGGGAAGCGAGACTTCTTTGGAGCACTGATTTGCCTTTCCAGGTTGCTTGCTTGGCCAAAAAGGGCGTATGCGTTTTTTCCTGAATATATTCAGGAAAAAACGCATACGCCCTTTTTGTCCAAGGGCATCATTGTCCACGTTTTGCCGCTTTTCATGTGCTTTCAAGGCGATTCGAATCTACCTCCTGAAATCTGTTTCCTGCAATTCTGCCTTGCTTTCAAAGCCTCTTCGTTGCCTTCCCTCAATATATTTGTGGACGAGAGTTATCATTTATAACTCTGCAGGTTTGTGAATTGCAGTGCCCCTGAGCTCCATTTTTCAACTCGCTTTTGTGGGAGCTGGCCGCAAAAGTGCAGGATTGCTTCAGGCCCTCTTCTGGTTCTGGGGGGCAGGCTGAGCTTGTGGTTAATTCTTCTTCCTGATAGGAAAATAGAGTGACCTGTGCCTGTCCCAACCCCCAGAGCTAGTCTCTCATTGGTTCCCCCTCTTCCCGTTCATCCTCAGGACAAATTGCAACCTGTATGGAACAGGAGGTTAAAGGTGCTGATTCTCCAAGGAGGGAGATGCCTAGTAAAGCAGCTGGAATGGCGAACCCGAGCACAAGGAGATGAGAAATGAGGTGCGTTTTAGAAACCTTTCCCGATCACACGGTGTACCATCTTCTGGGTTTCTCATGCATGTTTTCGACGTAGGAAGATGCCCTTGAACCTGGAGATTTGGGACCCATGGGATGGGTACCATGCAGTATTACTTTAAAGGGTCTGCGTTGGCTCATGCAACCTCACCAAACCTCTGAGCCCCAAGAGTGTCCACCCTTATGTCTCAATCAGCTGTCGGTCTAGATATGCTCAATCCAGGTTGCATCACAGCCCCTGAACGAATTTTGTAAGAATTTCTCTCTATTTCACTGTCTTTGTTTCACGAGTTTTGAAAAGTAATTTATTTTTATAATGGGGTTTAGCTGCTTTTCACGGCTGTGTTTAGGCCGCTTTACACCCCCTTGACTCACTTACAGAGAGATATCAATACATAGGTTTGAAGATTCTTACTAGTCAGATATATTCTTGTGCGGTGAATAGGGGGGTGTTGAGTCCAGTTCACTGAGCAAGGAGTAGGTCTTGTCTACTACATATTGGGTTTATGGAACGGTATCTGAGCTAATTTGAAACCCTTGTTTTATGCATCACCCCACCTCACCTTTCCCGTTCAGCAGCCATAGTGTGTTTTCTGAACGTGTGACTCTGTTCTGTTTTTTAATTCAGTTCAAGTGTAGCGGTGTTTACATTCCCTCTATAAGTGATATCTTATGATAAGTGTCTTTTTCTGTGTGACTTATTTCACTTAGAATCGTCGTACCTAAATCCACTCATCGTGCTGCTACTAGCCTTATGACGTTGATTTCATGGCTGAGTGATATTCCATTGTACATGTGGACCACAACTTCTTTATCCACTTTTCTCTTTCCTAGGGTATTTGAGGTGTAATGAAGTGGGGATTCTTGTCAACAGAGCAGCCCTCAACTTTGGGGTGCCTGTGTCTTGCTGATTTTTAGTTTTCCCAATTTATACGCCCATGAGTGGAAGTGCCCTATGCTCTCCAAGCTGTGTTTTTTAGATGTTTCAGGGCACACCGTACACTTCTCCAGAGTGGCTGTTGGCAATTTACATCCCACCCATCAGCGTAGTAAGGCTCCCATTTTCCCATGGCCGGTCCTGCATTTCTGGTTTGGACACTTTTTTCCGCATGGCCCTTTTGCCCGCTGGGAAGCGAGACTTCTTTGGAGCACTGATTTGCCTTTCCAGGTTGCTTGCTTGGCCAAAAAGGGCGTATGCGTTTTTTCCTGAATATATTCAGGAAAAAACGCATACGCCCTTTTTGTCCAAGGGCATCATTGTCCACGTTTTGCCGCTTTTCATGTGCTTTCAAGGCGATTCGAATCTACCTCCTGAAATCTGTTTCCTGCAATTCTGCCTTGCTTTCAAAGCCTCTTCGTTGCCTTCCCTCAATATATTTGTGGACGAGAGTTATCATTTATAACTCTGCAGGTTTGTGAATTGCAGTGCCCCTGAGCTCCATTTTTCAACTCGCTTTTGTGGGAGCTGGCCGCAAAAGTGCAGGATTGCTTTAGGCCCTCTTCTGGTTCTGGGGGGCAGGCTGAGCTTGTGGTTAATTCTTCTTCCTGATAGGAAAATAGAGTGACCTGTGCCTGTCCCAACCCCCAGAGCTAGTCTCTCATTGGTTCCCCCTCTTCCCGTTCATCCTCAGGACGAATTGCAACCTGTATGGAACAGGAGGTTAAAGGTGCTGATTCTCCAAGGAGGGAGATGCCTAGTAAAGCAGCTGGAATGGCGAACCCGAGCACAAGGAGATGAGAAATGAGGTGCGTTTTAGAAACCTTTCCCGATTACACGGTGTACCATCTTCTGGGTTTCTCATGCATGTTTTCGACGTAGGAAGATGCCCTTGAACCTGGAGATTTGGGACCCATGGGATGGGTACCATGCAGTATTACTTTAAAGGGTCTGCGTTGGCTCATGCAACCTCACCAAACCTCTGAGCCCCAAGAGTGTCCACCCTTATGTCTCAATCAGCTGTCGGTCTAGATATGCTCAATCCAGGTTGCATCACAGCCCCTGAACGAATTTTGTAAGAATTTCTCTCTATTTCACTGTCTTTGTTTCACGGGTTTTGAAAAGTAATTTATTTTTATAATGGGGTTTAGCTGCTTTTCACGGCTGTGTTTAGGCCGCTTTACACCCCCTTGACTCACTTACAGAGAGATATCAATACATAGGTTTGAAGATTCCTACTAGTCAGATATATTCTTGTGCGGTGAATAGGGGGGTGTTGAGTCCAGTTCACTGAGCAAGGAGTAGGTCTTGTCTACTACATATTGGGTTTATGGAACGGTATCTGAGCTAATTTGAAACCCTTGTTTTATGCATCACCCCACCTCACCTTTCCCGTTCAGCAGCCATAGTGTGTTTTCTGAACGTGTGACTCTGTTCTGTTTTGTAATTCAGTTCAAGTGTAGCGGTGTTTACATTCCCTCTATAAGTGATATCTTATGATAAGTGTCTTTTTCTGTGTGACTTATTTCACTTAGAATCGTCGTACCTAAATCCACTCATCGTGCTGCTACTAGCCTTATGACGTTGATTTCATGGCTGAGTGATATTCCATTGTACATGTGGACCACAACTTCTTTATCCACTTTTCTCTTTCCTAGGGTATTTAAGGTGTAATGAAGTGGGGATTCTTGTCAACAGAGCAGCCCTCAACTTTGGGGTGCCTGTGTCTTGCTGATTTTTAGTTTTCCCAATTTATACGCCCATGAGTGGAAGTGCCCTATGCTCTCCAAGCTGTGTTTTTTAGATGTTTCAGGGCACACCGTACACTTCTCCAGAGTGGCTGTTGGCAATTTACATCCCACCCATCAGCGTAGCAAGGCTCCCATTTCCCCATGGCCGGTCCTGCATTTCTGGTTTGGACACTTTTTTCCGCATGGCCCTTTTGCCCGCTGGGAAGCGAGACTTCTTTGGAGCACTGATTTGCCTTTCCAGGTTGCTTGGTTGGCCAAAAAGGGCGTATGCGTTTTTTCCTGAATATATTCAGGAAAAAACGCATACGCCCTTTTTGTCCAATGTCATCATTGTCCACGTTTTGCCGCTTTTCATGTGCTTTCATCGCGATTCGAATCTACCTCCTGAAATCTGTTTCCTGCAATTCTGCCATGCTTTCAAAGCCTCTTCGTTGCCTTCCCTCAATATATTTTTGGACAAGAGTTATCATTTATAACTCTGCAGGTTTGTGAATTGCAGTGCCCCTGAGCTCCATTTTTCAACTCGCTTTTGTGGGAGCTGGCCGCAAAAGTGCACGATTGCTTCAGGCCCTCTTCTGGTTCTGGGGGGCAGGCTAAGCTTGTGGTTAATTCTTCTTCCTGATAGGAAAATAGAGTGACCTGTGCCTGTCCCAACCCCCAGAGCTAGTCTCTCATTGGTTCCCCCTCTTCCCGTTCATCCTCAGGACAAATTTCAACCTGTATGGAACAGGAGGTTAAAGGTGCTGATTCTCCAAGGAGGGAGATGGCTAGTAAAGCGGCTGGAATGGCGAACCCGAGCACAAGGAGATGAGAAATGAGGTGCGTTTTAGAAACCTTTCCCGATCACATGGTGTACCATCTTCTGGGTTTCTCATGCATGTTTTCGACGTAGGAAGATGCCCTTGAACCTGGAGATTTGGGACCCATGGGATGGGTACCATGCAGTATTACTTTAAAGGGTCTGCGTTGGCTCATGCAACCTCACCAAAACTCTGAGCCCCAAGAGTGTCCACCCTTATGTCTCAATCAGCTGTGGGTCCAGATATGCTCAATCCAGGTTGCATCACAGCCCCTGAACGAATTTTGTAAGAATTTCTCTCTATTTCACTGTCTTTGTTTCACGGGTTTTGAAAAGTAATTTATTTTTATAATGGGGTTTAGCTGCTTTTCACGGCTGTGTTGAGGCCGCTTTACACCCCCTTGACTCACTTACAGAGAGATATCAATACATAGGTTTGAAGATTCTTACTAGTCAGATATATTCTTGTGTGGTGAATAGGGGGTGTTGAGTCCAGTTCACTGAGCAAGGAGGAGGTCTTGTCTACTACATATTGGGTTTATGGAACGGTATCTGAGCTGATTTGAAACCCTTGTTTTATGCATCACCCCACCTCACCTTTCCCGTTCAGCAGCCATAGTGTGTATTCTGAACGTGTGACTCTGTTCTGTTTTGTAATTCAGTTCAAGTGTAGCGGTTTTTACATTCCCTCTATAAGTGATATCTTATGATAAGTGTCTTTTTCTGAGTGACTTATTTCACTTAGAATCGTCCTACCTAAATCCACTCATCGTGCTGCTACTAGCCTTATGACGTTGATTTCATGGCTGAGTGATATTCCATTGTACATGAGGACCACAACTTCTTTATCCACTTTTCTCTTTCCTAGGATATTTAAGGTGTAATAAGTCGGGGTTCTTGTCAACAGAGCAGCCCTCAACTTTGGGGTGCCTGTGTCTTGCTGATTTTTAGTTTTCCCAATTTATACGCCCATGAGTGGAAGTGCCCTATGCTCTCCAAGCTGTGTTTTTTAGATGTTTCAGGACACACCGTACACTTCTCCAGAGTGGCTGTTGGCAATTTACATCCCACCCATCAGCGTAGCAAGGCTCCCATTTCTCCATGGCCGGTCCTGCATTTCTGGTTTGGACACTTTTTTCCGCATGGCCCTTTTGCCCGCTGGGAAGCGAGACTTCTTTGGAGCACTGATTTGCCTTTCCAGGTTGCTTGGTTGGCCAAAAAGGGCGTATGCGTTTTTTCCTGAATATATTCAGGAAAAAACGCATACGCCCTTTTTGTCCAAGGGCATCATTGTCCACGTTTTGCCGCTTTTCATGTGCTTTCAAGGCGATTCGAATCTACCTCCAGAAATCTGTTTCCTGCAATTCTGCCTTGCTTTCAAAGCCTCTTCGTTGCCTTCCCTCAATATATTTGTGGACGAGAGTTATCATTTATAACTCTGCAGGTTTGTGAATTGCAGTGCCCCTGAGCTCCATTTTTCAACTCGCTTTTGTGGGAGCTGGCCGCAAAAGTGCAGGATTGCTTCAGGCCCTCTTCTGGTTCTGGGGGGCAGGCTGAGCTTGTGGTTAATTCTTCTTCCTGATAGGAAAATAGAGTGACCTGTGCCTGTCCCAACCCCCAGAGCTAGTCTCTCATTGGTTCCCCCTCTTCCCGTTCATCCTCAGGACAAATTGCAACCTGTATGGAACAGGAGGTTAAAGGTGCTGATTCTCCAAGGAGGGAGATGCCTAGTAAAGCAGCTGGAATGGCGAACCCGAGCACAAGGAGATGAGAAATGAGGTGCGTTTTAGAAACCTTTCCCGATCACATGGTGTACCATCTTCTGGGTTTCTCATGCATGTTTTCGACGTAGGAAGATGCCCTTGAACCTGGAGATTTGGGACCCATGGGATGGGTACCATGCAGTATTACTTTAAAGGGTCTGCGTTGGCTCACGCAACCTCACCAAACCTCTGAGCCCCAAGAGTGTCCACCCTTATGTCTCAATCAGCTGTGGGTCTAGATATGGTCAATCCAGGTGGCATCAAAGCCCCTGAACGAATTTTGTAAGAATTTCTCTCTCTTTCACTGTCTTTGTTTCACGGGTTTTGAAAAGTAATTTATTTTTATAATGGGGTTTAGCTGCTTTTCACGGCTGTGTTTAGGCCGCTTTACACCCCCTTGACTCACTTACAGAGAGATATCAATACATAGGTTTGAAGATTCTTACTAGTCAGATATATTCTTGTGCGGTGAATAGGGGGTGTTGAGGCCAGTTCACTGAGCAAGGAGTAGGTCTTGTCTACTACATATTGGGTTTATGGAACGGTATCTGAGCTAATTTGAAACCCTTGTTTTATGCATCACCCCACCTCACCTTTCCCGTTCAGCAGCCATAGTGTGATTTCTGAACGTGTGACTCTGTTCTGTTTTGTAATTCAGTTCAAGTGTAGCGGTTTTTACATTCCCTCTATAAGTGATATCTTATGATAAGTGTCTTTTTCTGTGTGACTTATTTCACTTAGAATCGTTGTACCTAAATCCACTCATCGTGCTGCTACTAGCCTTATGACGTTGATTTCATGGCTGAGTGATATTCCATTGTACATGAGGACCACAATTTCTTTATCCACTTTTCTCTTTCCTAGGATATTTAAGGTGTAATGAAGTGGGGGTTCTTGTCAACAGAGCAGCCCTCAACTTTGGGGTGCCTGTGTCTTGCTGATTTTTAGTTTTCCCAATTTATACGCCCATGAGTGGATGTGCCCTATGCTCTCCAAGCTGTGTTTTTTAGATGTTTCAGGGCACACCGTACACTTCTCCAGAGTGGCTGTTGGCAATTTACATCCCACCCATCAGCGTAGCAAGGCTCCCATTTCTCCATGGCCGGTCCTGCATTTCTGGTTTGGACACTTTTTTCCGCATGGCCCTTTTGCCCGCTGGGAAGCGAGACTTCTTTGGAGCACTGATTTGCCTTTCCAGGTTGCTTGGTTGGCCAAAAAGGGCGTATGCGTTTTTTCCTGAATATATTCAGGAAAAAACGCATACGCCCTTTTTGTCCAAGGGCATCATTGTCCCCGTTTTGCCGCTTTTCGTGTGCTTTCAAGGCGATTCGAATCTACCTCCTGAAATCTGTTTCCTGCAATTCTGCCTTGCTTTCAAAGCCTCTTCGTTGCCTTCCCTCAATATATTTGTGGACGAGAGTTATCATTTATAACTCTGAAGGTTTGTGAATTGCAGTGCCCCTGAGCTCCAATTTTCAACTCGCTTTTGTGGGAGCTGGCCGCAAAAGTGCAGGATTGCTTCAGGCCCTCTTCTGGTTCTGGGGGGCAGGCTGAGCTTGTGGTTAATTCTTCTTCCTGATAGGAAAATAGAGTGACCTGTGCCTGTCCCAACCCCCAGAGCTAGTCTCTCATTGGTTCCCCCTCTTCCCGTTCATCCTCAGGACAAATTGCAACCTGTATGGAACAGGAGGTTAAAGGTGCTGATTCTCCAAGGAGGGAGATGGCTAGTACAGCGGCTGGAATGGCGAACCCGAGCACAAGGAGATGAGAAATGAGGTGCGTTTTAGAAACCTTTCCCGATCACACGGTGTACCATCTTCTGGGTTTCTCATGCATGTTTTCGACGTAGGAAGATGCCCTTGAACCTGTAGATTTGGGACCCATGGGATGGGTACCATGCAGTATTACTTTAAAGGGTCTGCGTTGGCTCACGCAACCTCACCAAACCTCTGAGCCCCAAGAGTGTCCACCCTTATGTCTCAATCAGCTGTGGGTCTAGATATGGTCAATCCAGGTGGCATCAAAGCCCCTGAACGAATTTTGTAAGAATTTCTCTCTCTTTCACTGTCTTTGTTTCACGGGTTTTGAAAAGTAATTTATTTTTATAATGGGGTTTAGCTGCTTTTCACGGCTGTGTTTAGGCCGCTTTACACCCCCTTGACTCACTTACAGAGAGATATCAATACATAGGTTTGAAGATTCTTACTAGTCAGATATATTCTTGTGCGGTGAATAGGGGGTGTTGAGGCCAGTTCACTGAGCAAGGAGTAGGTCTTGTCTACTACATATTGGGTTTATGGAACGGTATCTGAGCTAATTTGAAACCCTTGTTTTATGCATCACCCCACCTCACCTTTCCCGTTCAGCAGCCATAGTGTGATTTCTGAACGTGTGACTCTGTTCTGTTTTGTAATTCAGTTCAAGTGTAGCGGTTTTTACATTCCCTCTATAAGTGATATCTTATGATAAGTGTCTTTTTCTGTGTGACTTATTTCACTTAGAATCGTTGTACCTAAATCCACTCATCGTGCTGCTACTAGCCTTATGACGTTGATTTCATGGCTGAGTGATATTCCATTGTACATGAGGACCACAATTTCTTTATCCACTTTTCTCTTTCCTAGGATATTTAAGGTGTAATGAAGTGGGGGTTCTTGTCAACAGAGCAGCCCTCAACTTTGGGGTGCCTGTGTCTTGCTGATTTTTAGTTTTCCCAATTTATACGCCCATGAGTGGATGTGCCCTATGCTCTCCAAGCTGTGTTTTTTAGATGTTTCAGGGCACACCGTACACTTCTCCAGAGTGGCTGTTGGCAATTTACATCCCACCCATCAGCGTAGCAAGGCTCCCATTTCTCCATGGCCGGTCCTGCATTTCTGGTTTGGACACTTTTTTCCGCATGGCCCTTTTGCCCGCTGGGAAGCGAGACTTCTTTGGAGCACTGATTTGCCTTTCCAGGTTGCTTGGTTGGCCAAAAAGGGCGTATGCGTTTTTTCCTGAATATATTCAGGAAAAAACGCATACGCCCTTTTTGTCCAAGGGCATCATTGTCCCCGTTTTGCCGCTTTTCGTGTGCTTTCAAGGCGATTCGAATCTACCTCCTGAAATCTGTTTCCTGCAATTCTGCCTTGCTTTCAAAGCCTCTTCGTTGCCTTCCCTCAATATATTTGTGGACGAGAGTTATCATTTATAACTCTGCAGGTTTGTGAATTGCAGTGCCCCTGAGCTCCATTTTTCAACTCGCTTTTTTGGGAGCTGGCCACAAAAGTGCAGGTTTGCTTCAGGCCATCTTCTGGTTCTGGGGGGCAGACTGAGCTTGTGGTTAATTCTTCTACCTGATGGGAAAATAGAGTGACCTGTGCCTGTCCCAAACCCTAGAGCTAGTCTCTCATTGGTTCCCCCTCTTCCCGTTCATCCTCAGGACAAATTGCAACCTGTACGGAACAGGAGGTTAAAGGTGCTGATTCTCCAAGGAGGGAGATGGCTAGTAAATCGGCTGGAATGGCGAACCCGAGCACAAGGAGATGAGAAATGAGGTGCGTTTTAGAAACCTTTCCCGATCACACGGTGTACCATCTTCTGGGTTTCTCATGCATGTTTTCGACGTAGGAAGATGCCCTTGAACCTGGAGATTTGGGACCCATGGGATGGGTACCATGCAGTATTACTTTAAAGGGTCTGCGTTGGCTCATGCAACCTCACCAAACCTCTGAGCCCCAAGAGTGTCCACCCTTATGTCTCAATCAGCTGTGGGTCAAGATATGCTCAATCCAGGTTGCATCACAGCCCCTGAACGAATTTTGTAAGAATTTCTCTCTATTTCACTGTCTTTGTTTCACGGCTTTTGAAAAGTAATTTATTTTTATAATGGGGTTTAGCTGCTTTTCACGGCTGTGTTTAGGCCGCTTTACACCCCCTTGACTCACTTACAGAGAGATATCAATACATAGGTTTGAAGATTCTTACTAGTCAGATATATTCTTGTGCGGTGAATAGGGGGTGTTGAGTCCAGTTCACTGAGCAAGGAGGTGGTCTTGTCTACTACATATTGGGTTTATGGAACGGTATCTGAGCTGATTTGAAACCCTTGTTTTATGCATCACCCCACCTCACCTTTCCCGTTCAGCAGCCATAGTGTGTTTTCTGAACGTGTGACTCTGTTCTGTTTTGTAATTCAGTTCAAGTGTAGCGGTTTTTACATTCCCTCTATAAGTGATATCTTATGATAAGTGTCTTTTTCTGTGTGACTTATTTCACTTAGAATCGTCGTACCTAAATCCACTCATCGTGCTGCTACTAGCCTTATGACGTTGATTTCATGGCTGAGTGATATTCCATTGTACATGAGGACCACAATTTCTTTATCCACTTTTCTCTTTCCTAGGATATTTAAGGTGTAATGAAGTGGGGGTTCTTGTCAACAGAGCAGCCCTCAACTTTGGGGTGCCTGTGTCTTGCTGATTTTTAGTTTTCCCAATTTATACGCCCATGAGTGGAATTGCCCTATGCTCTCCAAGCTGTGTTTTTTAGATGTTTCAGGGCACACCGTACACTTCTCCAGAGTGGCTGTTGGCAATTTACATCCCACCCATCAGCGTAGCAAGGCTCCCATTTCTCCATGGCCGGTCCTGCATTTCTGGTTTGGACACTTTTTTCCGCATGGCCCTTTTGCCCGCTGGGAAGCGAGACTTCTTTGGAGCACTGATTTGCCTTTCCAGGTTGCTTGGTTGGCCAAAAAGGGCGTATGCGTTTTTTCCTGAATATATTCAGGAAAAAACGCATACGCCCTTTTTGGCCAAGGGCATCATTGTCCCCGTTTTGCCGCTTTTCATGTGCTTTCAAGGCGATTCGAATCTACCTCCTGAAATCTGTTTCCTGCAATTCTGCCTTGCTTTCAAAGCCTCTTCGTTGCCTTCCCTCAATATATTTGTGGACGAGAGTTATCATTTATAACTCTGCAGGTTTGTGAATTGCAGTGCCCCTGAGCTCCATTTTTCAACTCGCTTTTGTGGGAGCTGGCCGCAAAAGTGCAGGATTGCTTCAGGCCCTCTTCTGGTTCTGGGGGGCAGGCTGAGCTTGTGCTTAATTCTTCTTCCTGATGGGAAAATAGAGTGACCTGTGCCTGTCCCAACCCCTAGAGCTAGTCTCTCATTGGTTCCCCCTCTTCCCGTTCATCCTCAGGACAAATTGCAACCTGTACGGAACAGGAGGTTAAAGGTGTTGATTCTCCAAGGAGGGAGATGGCTAGTAAAGCGGCTGGAATGGCGAACCCGAGCACAAGGAGATGAGAAATGAGGTGCGTTTTTGAAACCTTTCCCGATCACACGGTGTACCATCTTCTGGGTTTCTCATGCATGTTTTCGACGTAGGAAGATGCCCTTGAACCTGGAGATTTGGGACCCATGGGATGGGTACCATGCAGTATTACTTTAAAGGGTCTGCGTTGGCTCACGCAACCTCACCAAACCTCTGAGCCCCAAGAGTGTCCACCCTTATGTCTCAATCAGCTGTGGGTCTAGATATGGTCAATCCAGGTGGCATCAAAGCCCCTGAACGAATTTTGTAAGAATTTCTCTCTCTTTCACTGTCTTTGTTTCACGGGTTTTGAAAAGTAATTTATTTTTATAATGGGGTTTAGCTGCTTTTCACGGCTGTGTTTAGGCCGCTTTACACCCCCTTGACTCACTTACAGAGAGATATCAATACATAGGTTTGAAGATTCTTACTAGTCAGATATATTCTTCTGCGGTGAATAGGGGGTGTTGAGTCCAGTTCACTGAGCAAGGAGTAGGTCTTGTCTACTACATATTGGGTTTATGGAACGGTATCTGAGCTAATTTGAAACCCTCGTTTTATGCATCACCCCACCTCACCTTTCTCGTTCAGCAGCCATAGTGTGTTTTCTGAACGTGTGACTCTGTTCTGTTTTGTAATTCAGTTCAAGTGTAGCGGTTTTTACATTCCCTCTATAAGTGATATCTTATGATAAGTGTCTTTTTCTGTGTGACTTATTTCACTTACAATCGTCGTAGCTAAATCCACTCATCGTGCTGCTACTAGCCTTATGACGTTCATTTCATGGCTGAGTGATATTCCATTGTACATGAGGACCACAACTTCTTTATCCACTTTTCTCTTTCCTAGGATATTTAAGGTGTAATGAAGTGGGGGTTCTTGTCAACAGAGCAGCCCTCAACTTTGGGGTGCCTGTGTCTTGCTGATTTTTAGTTTTCCCAATTTATACGCCCATGAGTGGAAGTGCCCTATGCTCTCCAAGCTGTGTTTTTTAGATGTTTCAGGGCACACCGTACACTTCTCGAGAGTGGCTGTTGGCAATTTACATCCCACCCATCAGCGTAGCAAGGCTCCCATTTCTCCATGGCCGGTCCTGCATTTCTGGTTTGGACACTTTTTTCCGCATGGCCCTTTTGCCCGCTGGGAAGCGAGACTTCTTTGGAGCACTGATTTGCCTTTCCAGGTTGCTTGGTTGGCCAAAAAGGGCGTATGCGTTTTTTCCTGAATATATTCAGGAAAAAACGCATACGCCCTTTTTGGCCAAGGGCATCATTGTCCACGTTTTGCCGCTTTTCGTGTGCTTTCAAGGCGATTCGAATCTACCTCCTGAAATCTGTTTCCTGCAATTCTGCCTTGCTTTCAAAGCCTCTTCGTTGCCTTCCCTCAATATATTTGTGGACGAGAGTTATCATTTATAACTCTGCAGGTTTGTGAATTGCAGTGCCCCTGAGCTCCATTTTTCAACTCGCTTTTTTGGGAGCTGGCCGCAAAAGTGCAGGATTGCTTCAGGCCCTCTTCTGGTTCTGGGGGGCAGGCTGAGCTTGTGCTTAATTCTTCTTCCTGATGGGAAAATAGAGTGACCTGTGCCTGTCCCAACCCCTAGAGCTAGTCTCTCATTGGTTCCCCCTCTTCCCGTTCATCCTCAGGACAAATTGCAACCTGTACGGAACAGGAGGTTAAAGGTGTTGATTCTCCAAGGAGGGAGATGGCTAGTAAAGCGGCTGGAATGGCGAACCCGAGCACAAGGAGATGAGAAATGAGGTGCGTTTTTGAAACCTTTCCCGATCACACGGTGTACCATCTTCTGGGTTTCTCATGCATGTTTTCGACGTAGGAAGATGCCCTTGAACCTGGAGATTTGGGACCCATGGGATGGGTACCATGCAGTATTACTTTAAAGGGTCTGCGTTGGCTCACGCAACCTCACCAAACCTCTGAGCCCCAAGAGTGTCCACCCTTATGTCTCAATCAGCTGTGGGTCTAGATATGGTCAATCCAGGTGGCATCAAAGCCCCTGAACGAATTTTGTAAGAATTTCTCTCTCTTTCACTGTCTTTGTTTCACGGGTTTTGAAAAGTAATTTATTTTTATAATGGGGTTTAGCTGCTTTTCACGGCTGTGTTTAGGCCGCTTTACACCCCCTTGACTCACTTACAGAGAGATATCAATACATAGGTTTGAAGATTCTTACTAGTCAGATATATTCTTCTGCGGTGAATAGGGGGTGTTGAGTCCAGTTCACTGAGCAAGGAGTAGGTCTTGTCTACTACATATTGGGTTTATGGAACGGTATCTGAGCTAATTTGAAACCCTCGTTTTATGCATCACCCCACCTCACCTTTCTCGTTCAGCAGCCATAGTGTGTTTTCTGAACGTGTGACTCTGTTCTGTTTTGTAATTCAGTTCAAGTGTAGCGGTTTTTACATTCCCTCTATAAGTGATATCTTATGATAAGTGTCTTTTTCTGTGTGACTTATTTCACTTACAATCGTCGTAGCTAAATCCACTCATCGTGCTGCTACTAGCCTTATGACGTTCATTTCATGGCTGAGTGATATTCCATTGTACATGAGGACCACAACTTCTTTATCCACTTTTCTCTTTCCTAGGATATTTAAGGTGTAATGAAGTTGGGGTTCTTGTCAACAGAGCAGCCCTCAACTTTGGGGTGCCTGTGTCTTGCTGATTTTTAGTTTTCCCAATTTATACGCCCATGAGTGGAAGTGCCCTATGCTCTCCAAGCTGTGTTTTTTAGATGTTTCAGGGCACACCGTACACTTCTCGAGAGTGGCTGTTGGCAATTTACATCCCACCCATCAGCGTAGCAAGGCTCCCATTTCTCCATGGCCGGTCCTGCATTTCTGGTTTGGACACTTTTTTCCGCATGGCCCTTTTGCCCGCTGGGAAGCGAGACTTCTTTGGAGCACTGATTTGCCTTTCCAGGTTGCTTGGTTGGCCAAAAAGGGCGTATGCGTTTTTTCCTGAATATATTCAGGAAAAAACGCATACGCCCTTTTTGGCCAAGGGCATCATTGTCCACGTTTTGCCGCTTTTCGTGTGCTTTCAAGGCGATTCGAATCTACCTCCTGAAATCTGTTTCCTGCAATTCTGCCTTGCTTTCAAAGCCTCTTCGTTGCCTTCCCTCAATATATTTGTGGACGAGAGTTATCATTTATAACTCTGCAGGTTTGTGAATAGCAGTGCCCCTGAGCTCCATTTTTCAACTCGCTTTTGTGGGAGCTGGCCGCAAAAGTGCAGGATTGCTTCAGGCCCTCTTCTGGTTCTGGGGGGCAGGCTGAGCTTGTGCTTAATTCTTCTTCCTGATGGGAAAATAGAGTGACCTCTGTCTGTCCCAACCCCTAGAGCTAGTCTCTCATTGGTTCCCACTCTTCCCGTTCATCCTCGGGACAAATTGCAACCTGTACGGAACAGGAGGTTAAAGGTGCTGATTCTCCAAGGAGGGAGATGGCTAGTACAGCGGCTGGAATGGCGAACCCGAGCACAAGGAGATGAGAAATGAGGTGCGTTTTAGAAACCTTTCCCGATCACACGGTGTACCATCTTCTGGGTTTCTCATGCATGTTTTCGACGTAGGAAGATGCCCTTGAACCTGGAGATTTGGGACCCATGGGATGGGTACCATGCAGTATTACTTTAAAGGGTCTGCGTTGGCTCACGCAACCTCACCAAACCTCTGAGCCCCAAGAGTGTCCACCCTTATGTCTCAATCAGCTGTGGGTCTAGATATGGTCAATCCAGGTGGCATCAAAGCCCCTGAACGAATTTTGTAAGAATTTCTCTCTCTTTCACTGTCTTTGTTTCACGGGTTTTGAAAAGTAATTTATTTTTATAATGGGGTTTAGCTGCTTTTCACGGCTGTGTTTAGGCCGCTTTACACCCCCTTGACTCACTTACAGAGAGATATCAATACATAGGTTTGAAGATTCTTACTAGTCAGATATATTCTTGTGCGGTGAATAGGGGGTGTTGAGGCCAGTTCACTGAGCAAGGAGTAGGTCTTGTCTACTACATATTGGGTTTATGGAACGGTATCTGAGCTAATTTGAAACCCTCCTTTTATGCATCACCCCACCTCACCTTTCTCGTTCAGCAGCCATAATGTGTTTTCTGAACGTGTGACTCTGTTCTGTTTTGTAATTCAGTTCAAGTGTAGCGGTTTTTACATTCCCTCTATAAGTGATATCTTATGATAAGTGTCTTTTTCTGTGTGACTTATTTCACTTAGAATCGTTGTACCTAAATCCACTCATCGTGCTGCTACTAGCCTTATGACGTTGATTTCATGGCTGAGTGATATTCCATTGTACATGAGGACCACAATTTCTTTATCCACTTTTCTCTTTCCTAGGATATTTAAGGTGTAATGAAGTGGGGGTTCTTGTCAACAGAGCAGCCCTCAACTTTGGGGTGCTGTGTCTTGCTGATTTTTAGGTTTCCCAATTTATACGCCCATGAGTGGATGTGCCCTATGCTCTCCAAGCTGTGTTTTTTAGATGTTTCAGGGCACACCGTACACTTCTCCAGAGTGGCTGTTGGCAATTTACATCCCACCCATCAGCGTAGCAAGGCTCCCATTTCTCCATGGCCGGTCCTGCATTTCTGGTTTGGACACTTTTTTCCGCATGGCCCTTTTGCCCGCTGGGAAGCGAGACTTCTTTGGAGCACTGATTTGCCTTTCCAGGTTGCTTGGTTGGCCAAAAAGGGCGTATGCGTTTTTTCCTGAATATATTCAGGAAAAAACGCATACGCCCTTTTTAGCCAAGGGCATCATTGTCCCCGTTTTGCCGCTTTTCGTGTGCTTTCAAGGCGATTCGAATCTACCTCCTGAAATCTGTTTCCTTCAATTCTGCCTTGCTTTCAAAGCCTCTTCGTTGCCTTCCCTCAATATATTTGTGGACGAGAGTTATCATTTATAACTCTGCAGGTTTGTGAATTGCAGTGCCCCTGAGCTCCATTTTTCAACTCGCTTTTGTGGGAGCTGGCCGCAAAAGTGCAGGATTGCTTCAGGCCCTCTTCTGGTTCTGGGGGGCAGGCTGAGCTTGTGCTTAATTCTTCTTCCTGATGGGAAAATAGAGTGACCTGTGCCTGTCCCAACCCCTAGAGCTAGTCTCTCATTGGTTCCCCCTCTTCCCGTTCATCCTCAGGACAAATTGCAACCTGTACGGAACAGGAGGTTAAAGGTGCTGATTCTCCAAGGAGGGAGATGGCTAGTAAATCGGCTGGAATGGCGAACCCGAGCACAAGGAGATGAGAAATGAGGTGCGTTTTAGAAACCTTTCCCGATCACACGGTGTACCATCTTCTGGGTTTCTCATGCATGTTTTCGACGTAGGAAGATGCCCTTGAACCTGGAGATTTGGGACCCATGGGATGGGTACCATGCAGTATTACTTTAAAGGGTCTGCGTTGGCTCACGCAACCTAACCAAAACTCTGAGCCCCAAGAGTGTCCACCCTTATGTCTCAATCAGCTGTGGGTCTAGATATGGTCAATCCAGGTGGCATCAAAGCCCCTGAACGAATTTTGTAAGAATTTCTCTCTCTTTCACTGTCTTTGTTTCACGGGTTTTGAAAAGTAATTTATTTTTATAATGGGGTTTAGCTGCTTTTCACGGCTGTGTTTAGGCCGCTTTACACCCCCTTGACTCACTTACAGAGAGATATCAATACATAGGTTTGAAGATTCTTACTAGTCAGATATATTCTTGTGCGGTGAATAGGGGGTGTTGAGTCCAGTTCACTGAGCAAGGAGGTGGTCTTGTCTACTACATATTGGGTTTATGGAACGGTATCTGAGCTGATTTGAAACCCTTGTTTTATGCATCACCCCACCTCACCTTTCCCGTTCAGCAGCCATAGTGTGTTTTCTGAACGTGTGACTCTGTTCTGTTTTGTAATTCAGTTCAAGTGTAGCGGTTTTTACATTCCCTCTATAAGTGATATCTTATGATAAGTGTCTTTTTCTGTGTGACTTATTTCACTTAGAATCGTCGTACCTAAATCCACTCATCGTGCTGCTACTAGCCTTATGACGTTGATTTCATGGCTGAGTGATATTCCATTGTACATGAGGACCACAATTTCTTTATCCACTTTTCTCTTTCCTAGGATATTTAAGGTGTAATGAAGTGGGGGTTCTTGTCAACAGAGCAGCCCTCAACTTTGGGGTGCCTGTGTCTTGCTGATTTTTAGTTTTCCCAATTTATACGCCCATGAGTGGAAGTGCCCTATGCTCTCCAAGCTGTGTTTTTTAGATGTTTCAGGGCACACCGTACACTTCTCGAGAGTGGCTGTTGGCAATTTACATCCCACCCATCAGCGTAGCAAGGCTCCCATTTCTCCATGGCCGGTCCTGCATTTCTGGTTTGGACACTTTTTTCCGCATGGCCCTTTTGCCCGCTGGGAAGCGAGACTTCTTTGGAGCGCTGATTGGCCTTTCCAGGTTGCTTGGTTGGCCAAAAAGGGCGTATGCGTTTTTTCCTGAATATATTCAGGAAAAAACGCATACGCCCTTTTTGGCCAAGGGCATCATTGTCCCCGTTTTGCCGCTTTTCGTGTGCTTTCAAGGCGATTCGAATCTACCTCCTGAAATCTGTTTCCTGCAATTCTGCCTTGCTTTCAAAGCCTCTTCGTTGCCTTCCCTCAATATATTTGTGGACGAGAGTTATCATTTATAACTCTGCAGGTTTGTGAATTGCAGTGCCCCTGAGCTCCATTTTTCAACTCGCTTTTGTGGGAGCTGGCCGCAAAAGTGCAGGATTGCTTCAGGCCCTCTTCTGGTTCTGGGGGGCAGGCTGAGCTTCTGCTTAATTCTTCTTCCTGATGGGAAAATAGAGTGACCTCTGTCTGTCCCAACCCCTAGAGCTAGTCTCTCATTGGTTCCCCCTCTTCCCGTTCATCCTCAGGACAAATTGCAACCTGTACGGAACAGGAGGTTAAAGGTGCTGATTCTCCAAGGAGGGAGATGGCTAGTAAAGCGGCTGGAATGGCGAACCCGAGCACAAGGAGATGAGAAATGCGGTGCGTTTTAGAAACCTTTCCCGATCACACGGTGTACCATCTTCTGGGTTTCTCATGCATGTTTTCGACGTAGGAAGATGCCCTTGAACCTGGAGATTTGGGACCCATGGGATGGGTACCATGCAGTATTACTTTAAAGGGTCTGCGTTGGCTCACGCAACCTCACCAAACCTCTGAGCCCCAAGAGTGTCCACCCTTATGTCTCAATCAGCTGTGGGTCTAGATATGGTCAATCCAGGTGGCATCAAAGCCCCTGAACGAATTTTGTAAGAATTTCTCTCTCTTTCACTGTCTTTGTTTCACGGGTTTTGAAAAGTAATTTATTTTTATAATGGGGTTTAGCTGCTTTTCACGGCTGTGTTTAGGCCGCTTTACACCCCCTTGACTCACTTACAGAGAGATATCAATACATAGGTTTGAAGATTCTTACTAGTCAGATATATTCTTGTGCGGTGAATAGGGGGTGTTGAGTCCAGTTCACTGAGCAAGGAGTATGTCTTGTCTACTACATATTGGGTTTATGGAACGGTATCTGAGCTAATTTGAAACCCTCCTTTTATGCATCACCCCACCTCACCTTTCTCGTTCAGCAGCCATAATGTGTTTTCTGAACGTGTGACTCTGTTCTGTTTTGTAATTCAGTTCAAGTGTAGCGGTTTTTACATTCCCTCTATAAGTGATATCTTATGATAAGTGTCTTTTTCTGTGTGACTTATTTCACTTAGAATCGTTGTACCTAAATCCACTCATCGTGCTGCTACTAGCCTTATGACGTTGATTTCATGGCTGAGTGATATTCCATTGTACATGAGGACCACAATTTCTTTATCCACTTTTCTCTTTCCTAGGATATTTAAGGTGTAATGAAGTGGGGGTTCTTGTCAACAGAGCAGCCCTCAACTTTGGGGTGCCTGTGTCTTGCTGATTTTTAGTTTTCCCAATTTATACGCCCATGAGTGGAAGTGCCCTATGCTCTCCAAGCTGTGTTTTTTAGATGTTTCAGGGCACACCGTACACTTCTCCAGAGTGGCTGTTGGCAATTTACATCCCACCCATCAGCGTAGCAAGGCTCCCATTTCTCCATGGCCGGTCCTGCATTTCTGGTTTGGACACTTTTTTCCGCATGGCCCTTTTGCCCGCTGGGAAGCGAGAATTCTTTGGAGCACTGATTTGCCTTTCCAGGTTGCTTGGTTGGCCAAAAAGGGCGTATGCGTTTTTTCCTGAATATATTCAGGAAAAAACGCATACGCCCTTTTTGGCCAAGGGCATCATTGTCCCCGTTTTGCCGCTTTTCGTGTGCTTTCAAGGCGATTCGAATCTACCTCCTGAAATCTGTTTCCTGCAATTCTGCCTTGCTTTCAAAGCCTCTTCGTTGCCTTCCCTCAATATATTTGTGGACGAGAGTTATCATTTATAACTCTGCAGGTTTGTGAATTGCAGTGCCCCTGAGCTCCATTTTTCAACTCGCTTTTGTGGGAGCTGGCCGCAAAAGTGCAGGATTGCTTCAGGCCCTCTTCTGGTTCTGGGGGGCAGGCTGAGCTTGTGCTTAATTCTTCTTCCTGATGGGAAAATAGAGTGACCTCTGCCTGTCCCAACCCCTAGAGCTAGTCTCTCATTGGTTCCCCCTCTTCCCGTTCATCCTCAGGACAAATTGCAACCTGTACGGAACAGGAGGTTAAAGGTGCTGATTCTCCAAGGAGGGAGATGGCTAGTAAAGCGGCTGGAATGGCGAACCCGAGCACAAGGAGATGAGAAATGAGGTGCGTTTTAGAAACCTTTCCCGATCACACGGTGTACCATCTTCTGGGTTTCTCATGCATGTTTTCGACGTAGGAAGATGCCCTTGAACCTGGAGATTTGGGACCCATGGGATGGGTACCATGCAGTATTACTTTAAAGGGTCTGCGTTGGCTCACGCAACCTCACCAAACCTCTGAGCCCCAAGAGTGTCCACCCTTATGTCTCAATCAGCTGTGGGTCTAGATATGGTCAATCCAGGTGGTATCAAAGCCCCTGAACGAATTTTGTAAGAATTTCTCTCTCTTTCACTGTCTTTGTTTCCCGGGTTTTGAAAAGTAATTTATTTTTATAATGGGGTTTAGCTGCTTTTCACGGCTGTGTTTAGGCCGCTTTACACCCCCTTGACTCACTTACAGAGAGATATCAATACATAGGTTTGAAGATTCTTACTAGTCAGATATATTCTTGTGCGGTGAATAGGGGGTGTTGAGGCCAGTTCACTGAGCAAGGAGTAGGTCTTGTCTACTACATATTGGGTTTATGGAACGGTATCTGAGCTAATTTGAAACCCTTGTTTTATGCATCACCCCACCTCACCTTTCCCGTTCAGCAGCCATAGTGTGATTTCTGAACGTGTGACTCTGTTCTGTTTTGTAATTCAGTTCAAGTGTAGCGGTTTTTACATTCCCTCTATAAGTGATATCTTATGATAAGTGTCTTTTTCTGTGTGACTTATTTCACTTAGAATCGTTGTACCTAAATCCACTCATCGTGCTGCTACTAGCCTTATGACGTTGATTTCATGGCTGAGTGATATTCCATTGTACATGAGGACCACAATTTCTTTATCCACTTTTCTCTTTCCTAGGATATTTAAGGTGTAATGAAGTGGGGGTTCTTGTCAACAGAGCAGCCCTCAACTTTGGGGTGCCTGTGTCTTGCTGATTTTTAGGTTTCCCAATTTATACGCCCATGAGTGGATGTGCCCTATGCTCTCCAAGCTGTGTTTTTTAGATGTTTCAGGGCACACCGTACACTTCTCCAGAGTGGCTGTTGGCAATTTACATCCCACCCATCAGCGTAGCAAGGCTCCCATTTCTCCATGGCCGGTCCTGCATTTCTGGTTTGGACACTTTTTTCCGCATGGCCCTTTTGCCCGCTGGGAAGCGAGACTTCTTTGGAGCGCTGATTGGCCTTTCCAGGTTGCTTGGTTGGCCAAAAAGGGCGTATGCGTTTTTTCCTGAATATATTCAGGAAAAAACGCATACGCCCTTTTTGGCCAAGGGCATCATTGTCCCCGTTTTGCCGCTTTTCGTGTGCTTTCAAGGCGATTCGAATCTACCTCCTGAAATCTGTTTCCTGCAATTCTGCCTTGCTTTCAAAGCCTCTTCGTTGCCTTCCCTCAATATATTTGTGGACGAGAGTTATCATTTATAACTCTGCAGGTTTGTGAATTGCAGTGCCCCTGAGCTCCATTTTTCAACTCACTTTTGTGGGAGCTGGCCGCAAAAGTGCAGGATTGCTTCAGGCCCTCTTCTGGTTCTGGGGGGCAGGCTGAGCTTGTGCTTAATTCTTCTTCCTGATGGGAAAATAGAGTGACCTGTGCCTGTCCCAACCCCTAGAGCTAGTCTCTCATTGGTTCCCCCTCTTCCCGTTCATCCTCAGGACAAATTGCAACCTGTACGGAACAGGAGGTTAAAGGTGCTGATTCTCCAAGGAGGGAGATGGCTAGTAAAGCGGCTGGAATGGCGAACCCGAGCACAAGGAGATGAGAAATGAGGTGCGTTTTAGAAACCTTTCCCGATCACACGGTGTACCATCTTCTGGGTTTCTCATGCATGTTTTCGACGTAGGAAGATGCCCTTGAACCTGGAGATTTGGGACCCATGGGATGGGTACCATGCAGTATTACTTTAAAGGGTCTGCGTTGGCTCACGCAACCTCACCAAAACTCTGAGCCCCAAGAGTGTCCACCCTTATGTCTCAATCAGCTGTGGGTCTAGATATGGTCAATCCAGGTTGCATCACAGCCCTTGAACGAATTTTGTAAGAATTTCTCTCTCTTTCACTGTCTTTGTTTCACGGGTTTTGAAAAGTAATTTATTTTTATAATGGGGTTTAGCTGCTTTTCACGGCTGTGTTTAGGCCGCTTTACACCCCCTTGACTCACTTACAGAGAGATATCAATACATAGGTTTGAAGATTCTTACTAGTCAGATATATTCTTGTGCGGTGAATAGGGGGTGTTGAGTCCAGTTCACTGAGCAAGGAGGTGGTCTTGTCTACTACATATTGGGTTTATGGAACGGTATCTGAGCTGATTTGAAACCCTTGTTTTATGCATCACCCCACCTCACCTTTCCCGTTCAGCAGCCATAGTGTGTTTTCTGAACGTGTGACTCTGTTCTGTTTTGTAATTCAGTTCAAGTGTAGCGGTTTTTACATTCCCTCTATAAGTGATATCTTATGATAAGTGTCTTTTTCTGTGTGACTTATTTCACTTAGAATCGTCGTACCTAAATCCACTCATCGTGCTGCTACTAGCCTTATGACGTTGATTTCATGGCTGAGTGATATTCCATTGTACATGAGGACCACAATTTCTTTATCCACTTTTCTCTTTCCTAGGATATTTAAGGTGTAATGAAGTGGGGGTTCTTGTCAACAGAGCAGCCCTAAACTTTGGGGTGCCTGTGTCTTGCTGATTTTTAGTTTTCCCAATTTATACGCCCATGAGTGGAAGTGCCCTATGCTCTCCAAGCTGTGTTTTTTAGATGTTTCAGGACACACCGTACACTTCTCCAGAGTGGCTGTTGGCAATTTACATCCCACCCATCAGCGTAGCAAGGCTCCCATTTCTCCATGGCCGGTCCTGCATTTCTGGTTTGGACACTTTTTTCCGCATGGCCCTTTTGCTCGCTGGGAAGCGAGACTTCTTTGGAGCACTGATTTGCCTTTCCAGGTTGCTTGGTTGGCCAAAAAGGGCGTATGCGTTTTTTCCTGAATATATTCAGGAAAAAACGCATACGCCCTTTTTGGCCAAGGGCATCATTGTCCCCGTTTTGCCGCTTTTCGTGTGCTTTCAAGGCGATTCGAATCTACCTCCTGAAATCTGTTTCCTGCAATTCTGCCTTGCTTTCAAAGCCTCTTCGTTGCCTTCCCTCAATATATTTGTGGACGAGAGTTATCATTTATAACTCTGCAGGTTTGTGAATTGCAGTGCCCCTGAGCTCCATTTTTCAACTCGCTTTTCTGAGAGCTGGCCGCAAAATTGCAGGATTGCTTCAGGCCCTCTTCTGGTTCTGGGGGGCAGGCTGAGCTTGTGCTTAATTGTTCTTCCTGATGGGAAAATAGAGTGACCTGTGCCTGTCCCAACCCCTAGAGCTAGTCCCTCATTGGTTCCCCCTCTTCCCGTTCATCCTCAGGACAAATTGCAACCTGTACGGAACAGGAGGTTAAAGGTGCTGGTTCTCCAAGGAGGGAGATGGCTAGTAAAGCGGCTGGAATGGCGAACCCGAGCACAAGGAGATGAGAAATGAGGTGCGTTTTTGAAACCTTTCCCGATCACACGGTGTACCATCTTCTGGGTTTCTCATGCATGTTTTCGACGTAGGAAGATGCCCTTGAACCTGGAGATTTGGGACCCATGGGATGGGTACCATGCAGTATTACTTTAAAGGGTCTGCGTTGGCTCATGCAACCTCACCAAACCTCTGAGCCCCAAGAGTGTCCACCCTTATGTCTCAATCAGCTGTGGGTCTAGATATGGTCAATCCAGGTGGCATCAAAGCCCCTGAACGAATTTTCTAAGAATTTCTCTCTCTTTCACTGTCTTTGTTTCACGGGTTTTGAAAAGTAATTTATTTTTATAATGGGGTTTAGCTGCTTTTCACGGCTGTGTTTAGGCCGCTTTACACCCCCTTGACTCACTTACAGAGAGATATCAATACATAGGTTTGAAGATTCTTACTAGTCAGATATATTCTTGTGCGGTGAATAGGGGGTGTTGAGTCCAGTTCACTGAGCAAGGAGTATGTCTTGTCTACTACATATTGGGTTTATGGAACGGTATCTGAGCTAATTTGAAACCCTCGTTTTATGCATCACCCCACCTCACCTTTCTCGTTCAGCAGCCATAGTGTGTTTTCTGAACGTGTGACTCTGTTCTGTTTTGTAATTCAGTTCAAGTGTAGCGGTTTTTACATTCCCTCTATAAGTGATATCTTATGATAAGTGTCTTTTTCTGTGTGACTTATTTCACTTAGAATCGTCGTAGCTAAATCCACTCATCGTGCTGCTACTAACCTTATGACGTTCATTTCATGGCTGTGTGATATTCCATTGTACATGAGGACCACAACTTCTTTATCCACTTTTCTCTTTCCTAGGATATTTAAGGTGTAATGAAGTGGGGGTTCTTGTCAACAGAGCAGCCCTCAACTTTGGGGTGCCTGTGTCTTGCTGATTTTTAGTTTTCCCAATTTATACGCCCATGAGTGGAAGTGCCCTATGCTCTCCAAGCTGTGTTTTTTAGATGTTTCAGGACACACCGTACACTTCTCCAGAGTGGCTGTTGGCAATTTACATCCCACCCATCAGCGTAGCAAGGCTCCCTTTTCTCCATGGCCGGTCCTGCATTTTTGGTTTGGACACTTTTTTCCGCATGGCCCTTTTGCCCGCTGGGAAGTGAGACTTCTTTGGAGCGCTGATTGGCCTTTCCAGGTTGCTTGGTTGGCCAAAAAGGGCGTATGCGTTTTTTCCTGAATATATTCAGGAAAAAACGCATACGCCCTTTTTGTCCAAGGGCATCATTGTCCACGTTTTGCCGCTTTTCATGTGCTTACAAGGCGATTCGAATCAACCTCCTGAAATGTGTTTCCTGCAATTCTGCCTTGCTTTCAAAGCCTCTTCTTTGCCTTCCCTCAATATATTTGTGGACGAGAGTTATCATTTATAACTCTGCAGGTTTGTGAATTGCAGTGCCCCTGAGCTCCATTTTTCAACTCGCTTTTTTGGGAGCTGGCCGCAAAAGTGCATGTTTGCTTCAGGCCCTCTTCTGGTTCTGGGGGGCAGACTGAGCTTGTGGTTAATTCTTCTTCCTGATGGGAAAATAGAGTGACCTGTGCCTGTCCCAAACCCTAGAGCTAGTCTCTCATTGGTTCCCCCTCTTCCCGTTCATCCTCAGGACAAATTGCAACCTGTACGGAACAGGAGGTTAAAGGTGCTGATTCTCCAAGGAGGGAGATGGCTAGTAAAGCGGCTAGAATGGCGAACCCGAGCACAAGGAGATGAGAAATGACGTGCGTTTTAGAAACCTTTCCCGATCACACGGTGTACCATCTTCTGGGTTTCTCATGCATGTTTTCGACGTAGGAAGATGCCCTTGAACCTGGAGATTTGGGACCCATGGGATGGGTACCATGCAGTATTACTTTAAAGGGTCTCCGTTGGCTCATGCAACCTCACCAAACCTCTGAGCCCCAAGAGTGTCCACCCTTATGTCTCAATCAGCTGTGGGTCAAGATATGCTCAATCCAGGTTGCATCACAGCCCCTGAACGAATTTTGTAAGAATTTCTCTCTATTTCACTATCTTTGTTTCACGGCTTTTGAAAAGTAATTTATTTTTATAATGGGGTTTAGCTGCTTTTCACGGCTGTGTTTAGGCCGCTTTACACCCCCTTGACTCACTTACAGAGAGATATCAATACATAGGTTTGAAGATTCTTACTAGTCAGATATATTCTTGTGCGGTGAATAGGGGGTGTTGAGTCCAGTTCACTGAGCAAGGAGGTGGTCTTGTCTACTACATATTGGGTTTATGGAACGGTATCTGAGCTGATTTGAAACCCTTGTTTTATGCATCACCCCACCTCACCTTTCCCGTTCAGCAGCCATAGTGTGTTTTCTGAACGTGTGACTCTGTTCTGTTTTGTAATTCAGTTCAAGTGTAGCGGTGTTTACATTCCCTCTCTAAGTGATATCTTATGATAAGTGTCTTTTTCTGTGTGACTTATTTCACTTAGAATCGTCGTACCTAAATCCACTCATCGTGCTGCTACTAGCCTTATGACGTTGATTTCATGGCTGAGTGATATTCCATTGTACATGAGGACCACAATTTCTTTATCCACTTTTCTCTTTCCTAGGATATTTAAGGTGTAATGAAGTGGGGGTTCTTGTCAACAGAGCAGCCCTCAACTTTGGGGTGCCTGTGTCTTGCTGATTTTTAGTTTTCCCAATTTATACGCCCATGAGTGGAAGTGCCCTATGCTCTCCAAGCTGTGTTTTTTAGATGTTTCAGGGCACACCGTACACTTCTCCAGAGTGGCTGTTGGCAATTTACATCCCACCCATCAGCGTAGCAAGGCTCCCATTTCTCCATGGCCGGTCCTGCATTTCTGGTTTGGACACTTTTTTCCGCATGGCCCTTTTGCCCGCTGGGAAGCGAGACTTCTTTGGAGCACTGATTTGCCTTTCCAGGTTGCTTGGTTGGCCAAAAAGGGCGTATGCGTTTTTTCGTGAATATATTCAGGAAAAAACGCATACGCCCTTTTTGGCCAAGGGCATCATTGTCCCCGTTTTGCCGCTTTTCGTGTGCTTTCAAGGCGATTGGAATCTACCTCCTGAAATCTGTTTCCTGCAATTCTGCCTTGCTTTCAAAGGCTCTTCGTTGCTTTCCCTCAATATATTTGTGGACGAGAGTTATCATTTATAACTCTGCAGGTTTGTGAATTGCAGTGCCGCTGAGCTCCATTTTTCAACTCGCTTTTGTGGGAGCTGGCCGCAAAAGTGCAGGATTGCTTCAGGCCCTCTTCTGGTTCTGGGGGGCAGGCTGAGCTTGTGCTTAATTCTTCTTCCTGATGGGAAAATAGAGTGACCTGTGCCTGTCCCAACCCCTAGAGCTAGTCTCTCATTGGTTCCCCCTCTTCCCGTTCATCCTCAGGACAAATTGCAACCTGTACGGAACAGGAGGTTAAAGGTGCTGATTCTCCAAGGAGGGAGATGGCTAGTAAAGCGGCTGGAATGGCGAACCCGAGCACAAGGAGATGAGAAATGAGGTGCGTTTTAGAAACCTTTCCCGATCACACGGTGTACCATCTTCTGGGTTTCTCATGCATGTTTTCGACGTAGGAAGATGCCCTTGAACCTGGAGATTTGGGACCCATGGGATGGGTACCATGCAGTATTACTTTAAAGGGTCTGCGTTGGCTCACGCAACCTCACCAAAACTCTGAGCCCCAAGAGTGTCCACCCTTATGTCTCAATCAGCTGTGGGTCTAGATATGGTCAATCCAGGTGGCATCAAAGCCCCTGAACGAATTTTGTAAGAATTTCTCTCTCTTTCACTGTCTTTGTTTCACGGGTTTTGAAAAGTAATTTATTTTTATAATGGGGTTTAGCTGCTTTTCACGGCTGTGTTTAGGCCGCTTTACACCCCCTTGACTCACTTACAGAGAGATATCAATACATAGGTTTGAAGATTCTTACTAGTCAGATATATTCTTGTGCGGTGAATAGGGGGTGTTGAGTCCAGTTCACTGAGCAAGGAGTATGTCTTGTCTACTACATATTGGGTTTATGGAACGGTATCTGAGCTAATTTGAAACCCTCGTTTTATGCATCACCCCACCTCACCTTTCTCGTTCAGCAGCCATAGTGTGTTTTCTGAACGTGTGACTCTGTTCTGTTTTGTAATTCAGTTCAAGTGTAGCGGTTTTTACATTCCCTCTATAAGTGATATCTTATGATAAGTGTCTTTTTCTGTGTGACTTATTTCACTTAGAATCGTCGTAGCTAAATCCACTCATCCTGCTGCTACTAGCCTTATGACGTTCATTTCATGGCTGAGTGATATTCCATTGTACATGAGGACCACAACTTCGTTATCCACTTTTCTCTTTCCTAGGATATTTAAGGTGTAATGAAGTGGGGGTTCTTGTCAACAGAGCAGCCCTCAACTTTGGGGTGCCTGTGTCTTGCTGATTTTTAGTTTTCCCAATTTATACGCCCATGAGTGGAAGTGCCCTATGCTCTCCAAGCTGTGTTTTTTAGATGTTTCAGGACACACCGTACACTTCTCCAGAGTGGCTGTTGGCAATTTACATCCCACCCATCAGCGTAGCAAGGCTCCCATTTCTCCATGGCCAGTCCTGCATTTCTGGTTTGGACACTTTTTTCCGCATGGCCCTTTTGCCCGCTGGGAAGCGAGACTTCTTTGGAGCACTGATTTGCCTTTCCAGGTTGCTTGGTTGGCCAAAAAGGGCGTATGCGTTTTTTCCTGAATATATTCAGGAAAAAACGCATACGCCCTTTTTGTCCAAGGGCATCATTGTCCACGTTTTGCCGCTTTTCATGTGCTTTCAAGGCGATTCGAATCAACCTCCTGAAATGTGTTTCCTGCAATTCTGCCTTGCTTTCAAAGCCTCTTCGTTGCCTTCCCTCAATATATTTGTGGACGAGAGTTATTATTTATAACTCTGCAGGTTTGTGAATTGCAGTGCCCCTGAGCTCCATTTTTCAACTCGCTTTTTTGGGAGCTGGCCGCAAATGTGCAGGTTTGCTTCAGGCCCTCTTCTGGTTCTGGGGGGCAGACTGAGCTTGTGGTTAATTCTTCTTCCTGATGGGAAAATAGAGTGACCTGTGCCTGTCCCAAACCCTAGAGCTAGTCTCTCATTGGTTCCCCCTCTTCCCGTTCATCCTCAGGACAAATTGCAACCTGTACGGAACAGGAGGTTAAAGGTGCTGATTCTCCAAGGAGGGAGATGGCTAGTAAAGCGGCTAGAATGGCGAACCCGAGCACAAGGAGATGAGAAATGAGGTGCATTTTAGAAACCTTTCCCGATCACACGGTGTACCATCTTCTGGGTTTCTCATGCATGTTTTCGACGTAGGAAGATGCCCTTGAACCTGGAGATTTGGGACCCATGGGATGGGTACCATGCAGTATTACTTTAAAGGGTCTGCGTTGGCTCATGCAACCTCACCAAACCTCTGAGCCCCAAGAGTGTCCACCCTTATGTCTCAATCAGCTGTGGGTCAAGATATGCTCAATCCAGGTTGCATCACAGCCCCTGAACGAATTTTGTAAGAATTTCTCTCTATTTCACTGTCTTTGTTTCACGGCTTTTGAAAAGTAATTTATTTTTATAATGGGGTTTAGCTGCTTTTCACGGCTGTGTTTAGGCCGCTTTACACCCCCTTGACTCACTTACAGAGAGATATCAATACATAGGTTTGAAGATTCTTACTAGTCAGATATATTCTTGTGCGGTGAATAGGGGGTGTTGAGTCCAGTTCACTGAGCAAGGAGGTGGTCTTGTCTACTACATATTGGGTTTATGGAACGGTATCTGAGCTGATTTGAAACCCTTGTTTTATGCATCACCCCACCTCACCTTTCCCGTTCAGCAGCCATAGTGGGTTTTCTGAACGTGTGACTCTGTTCTGTTTTGTAATTCAGTTCAAGTGTAGCGGTGTTTACATTCCCTCTATAAGTGATATCTTATGATAAGTGTCTTTTTCTGTGTGACTTATTTCACTTAGAATCGTCGTACCTAAATCCACTCATTGTGCTGCTACTAGCCTTATGACGTTGATTTCATGGCTGAGTGATATTCCATTGTACATGAGGACCACAATTTCTTTATCCACTTTTCTCTTTCCTAGGATATTTAAGGTGTAATGAAGTGGGGGTTCTTGTCAACAGAGCAGCCCTCAACTTTGGGGTGCCTGTGTCTTGCTGATTTTTAGTTTTCCCAATTTATACGCCCATGAGTGGAAGTGCCCTATGCTCTCCAAGGTGTGTTTTTTAGATGTTTCAGGGCACACCGTACACTTCTCCAGAGTGGCTGTTGGCAATTTACATCCCACCCATCAGCGTAGCAAGGCTCCCATTTCTCCATGGCCGGTCCTGCATTTCTGGTTTGGACACTTTTTTCCGCATGGCCCTTTTGCCCGCTGGGAAGCGAGACTTCTTTGGAGCACTGATTTGCCTTTCCAGGTTGCTTGGTTGGCCAAAAAGGGCGTATGCGTTTTTTCCTGAATATATTCAGGAAAAAACGCATACGCCCTTTTTGTCCAAGGGCATCATTGTCCACGTTTTGCCGCTTTTCGTGTGCTTTCAAGGCGATTCGAATCTACCTCCTGAAATCTGTTTCCTGCAATTCTGCCTTGCTTTCAAAGCCTCTTCGTTGCCTTCCCTCAATATATTTGTGGACGAGAGTTATCATTTATAACTCTGCAGGTTTGTGAATTGCAGTGCCCCTGAGCTCCATTTTTCAACTCGCTTTTGTGGGAGCTGGCCGCAAAAGTGCAGGATTGCTTCAGGCCCTCTCTGGTTCTGGGGGGCAGGCTGAGCTTGTGCTTAATTCTTCTTCCTGATGGGAAAATAGAGTGACCTGTGCCTGTCCCAACCCCTAGAGCTAGTCTCTCATTGGTTCCCCCTCTTCCCGTTCATCCTCAGGACAAATTGCAACCTGTACGGAACAGGAGGTTAAAGGTGCTGATTCTCCAAGGAGGGAGATGGCTAGTAAAGCGGCTGGAATGGCGATCCCGAGCACAAGGAGATGAGAAATGAGGTGCGTTTTAGAAACCTTTCCCGATCACACGGTGTACCATCTTCTGGGTTTCTCATGCATGTTTTCGACGTAGGAAGATGCCCTTGAACCTGGAGATTTGGGACCCATGGGATGGGTACCATGCAGTATTACTTTCAAGGGTCTGCGTTGGCTCACGCAACCTCACCAAACCTCTGAGCCCCAAGAGTGTCCACCCTTATGTCTCAATCAGCTGTGGGTCTAGATATGGTCAATCCAGGTGGCATCAAAGCCCCTGAACGAATTTTGTAAGAATTTCTCTCTCTTTCACTGTCTTTGTTTCACGGGTTTTGAAAAGTAATTTATTTTTATAATGGGGTTTAGCTGCTTTTCACGGCTGTGTTTATGCCGCTTTACACCCCCTTGACTCACTTACGGAGAGATATCAATACATAGGTTTGAAGATTCTTACTAGTCAGATATATTCTTGTGCGGTGAATAGGGGGTGTTGAGTCCAGTTCACTGAGCAAGGAGGTGGTCTTGTCTACTACATATTGGGTTTATGGAACGGTATCTGAGCTGATTTGAAACCCTTGTTTTATGCATCACCCCACCTCACCTTTCCCGTTCAGCAGCCATAGTGTGTTTTCTGAACGTGTGACTCTGTTCTGTTTTGTAATTCAGTTCAAGTGTAGCGGTGTTTACATTCCCTCTATAAGTGATATCTTATGATAAGTGTCTTTTTCTGTGTGACTTATTTCACTTAGAATCGTCGTACCTAAATCCACTCATTGTGCTGCTACTAGCCTTATGACGTTGATTTCATGGCTGAGTGATATTCCATTGTACATGAGGACCACAATTTCTTTATCCACTTTTCTCTTTCCTAGGATATTTAAGGTGTAATGAAGTGGGGGTTCTTGTCAACAGAGCAGCCCTCAACTTTGGGGTGCCTGTGTCTTGCTGATTTTTAGTTTTCCCAATTTATACGCCCATGAGTGGAAGTGCCCTATGCTCTCCAAGGTGTGTTTTTTAGATGTTTCAGGGCACACCGTACACTTCTCCAGAGTGGCTGTTGGCAATTTACATCCCACCCATCAGCGTAGCAAGGCTCCCATTTCTCCATGGCCGGTCCTGCATTTCTGGTTTGGACACTTTTTTCCGCATGGCCCTTTTGCCCGCTGGGAAGCGAGACTTCTTTGGAGCACTGATTTGCCTTTCCAGGTTGCTTGGTTGGCCAAAAAGGGCGTATGCGTTTTTTCCTGAATATATTCAGGAAAAAACGCATACGCCCTTTTTGTCCAAGGGCATCATTGTCCACGTTTTGCCGCTTTTCGTGTGCTTTCAAGGCGATTCGAATCTACCTCCTGAAATCTGTTTCCTGCAATTCTGCCTTGCTTTCAAAGCCTCTTCGTTGCCTTCCCTCAATATATTTGTGGACGAGAGTTATCATTTATAACTCTGCAGGTTTGTGAATTGCAGTGCCCCTGAGCTCCATTTTTCAACTCGCTTTTGTGGGAGCTGGCCGCAAAAGTGCAGGATTGCTTCAGGCCCTCTCTGGTTCTGGGGGGCAGGCTGAGCTTGTGCTTAATTCTTCTTCCTGATGGGAAAATAGAGTGACCTGTGCCTGTCCCAACCCCTAGAGCTAGTCTCTCATTGGTTCCCCCTCTTCCCGTTCATCCTCAGGACAAATTGCAACCTGTACGGAACAGGAGGTTAAAGGTGCTGATTCTCCAAGGAGGGAGATGGCTAGTAAAGCGGCTGGAATGGCGATCCCGAGCACAAGGAGATGAGAAATGAGGTGCGTTTTAGAAACCTTTCCCGATCACACGGTGTACCATCTTCTGGGTTTCTCATGCATGTTTTCGACGTAGGAAGATGCCCTTAAACCTGGAGATTTGGGACCCATGGGATGGGTACCATGCAGTATTACTTTCAAGGGTCTGCGTTGGCTCACGCAACCTCACCAAACCTCTGAGCCCCAAGAGTGTCCACCCTTATGTCTCAATCAGCTGTGGGTCTAGATATGGTCAATCCAGGTGGCATCAAAGCCCCTGAACGAATTTTGTAAGAATTTCTCTCTCTTTCACTGTCTTTGTTTCACGGGTTTTGAAAAGTAATTTATTTTTATAATGGGGTTTAGCTGCTTTTCACGGCTGTGTTTAGGCCGCTTTACACCCCCTTGACTCACTTACAGAGAGATATCAATACATAGGTTTGAAGATTCTTACTAGTCAGATATATTCTTGTGCGGTGAATAGGGGATGTTGAGTCCAGTTCACTGAGCAAGGAGTATGTCTTGTCTACTACATATTGGGTTTATGGAACGGTATCTGAGCTAATTTGAAACCCTCGTTTTATGCATCACCCCACCTCACCTTTCTCGTTCAGCAGCCATAGTGTGTTTTCTGAACGTGTGACTCTGTTCTGTTTTGTAATTCAGTTCAAGTGTAGCGGTTTTTACATTCCCTCTATAAGTGATATCTTATGATAAGTGTCTTTTTCTGTGTGACTTATTTCACTTAGAATCGTCGTACCTAAATCCACTCATCGTGCTGCTACTAGCCTTATGACGTTCATTTCATGGCTGAGTGATATTCCATTGTACATGAGGACCACAACTTCGTTATCCACTTTTCTCTTTCCTAGGATATTTAAGGTGTAATGAAGTGGGGGTTCTTGTCAACAGAGCAGCCCTCAACTTTGGGGTGCCTGTGTCTTGCTGATTTTTAGTTTTCCCAATTTATACGCCCATGAGTGGAAGTGCCCTATGCTCTCCAAGGTGTGTTTTTTAGATGTTTCAGGGCACACCGTACACTTCTCCAGAGTGGCTGTTGGCAATTTACATCCCACCCATCAGCGTAGCAAGGCTCCCATTTCTCCATGGCCGGTCCTGCATTTCTGGTTTGGACACTTTTTTCCGCATGGCCCTTTTGCCCGCTGGGAAGCGAGACTTCTTTGGAGCACTGATTTGCCTTTCCAGGTTGCTTGGTTGGCCAAAAAGGGCGTATGCGTTTTTTCCTGAATATATTCAGGAAAAAACGCATACGCCCTTTTTGTCCAAGGGCATCATTGTCCACGTTTTGCCGCTTTTCATGTGCTTTCAAGGCGATTCGAATCTACCTCCTGAAATGTGTTTCCTGCAATTCTGCCTTGCTTTCAAAGCCTCTTCGTAGCCTTCCCTCAATATATTTGTGGACGAGAGTTATTATTTATAACTCTGCAGGTTTGTGAATTGCAGTGCCCCTGAGCTCCATTTTTCAACTCGCTTTTTTGGGAGCTGGCCGCAAATGTGCAGGTTTGCTTCAGGCCCTCTTCTGGTTCTGGGGGGCAGACTGAGCTTGTGGTTAATTCTTCTTCCTGATGGGAAAATAGAGTGACCTGTGCCTGTCCCAACCCCTAGAGCTAGTCTCTCATTGGTTCCCCCTCTTCCCGTTCATCCTCAGGACAAATTGCAACCTGTACGGAACAGGAGGTTAAAGGTGCTGATTCTCCAAGGAGGGAGATGGCTAGTAAAGCGGCTAGAATGGCGAACCCGAGCACAAGGAGATGAGAAATGAGGTGCATTTTAGAAACCTTTCCCGATTACACGGTGTACCATCTTCTGGGTTTCTCATGCATGTTTTCGACGTAGGAAGATGCCCTTGAACCTGGAGATTTGGGACCCATGGGATGGGTACCATGCAGTATTACTTTAAAGGGTCTGCGTTGGCTCATGCAACCTCACCAAACCTCTGAGCCCCAAGAGTGTCCACCCTTATGTCTCAATCAGCTGTGGGTCAAGATATGCTCAATCCAGGTTGCATCACAGCCCCTGAACGAATTTTGTAAGAATTTCTCTCTATTTCACTGTCTTTGTTTCACGGCTTTTGAAAAGTAATTTATTTTTATAATGGGGTTTAGCTGCTTTTCACGGCTGTGTTTAGGCCGCTTTACACCCCCTTGACTCACTTACAGAGAGATATCAATACATAGGTTTGAAGATTCTTACTAGTCAGATATATTCTTGTGCGGTGAATAGGGGGTGTTGAGTCCAGTTCACTGAGCAAGGAGGTGGTCTTGTCTACTACATATTGGGTTTATGGAACGGTATCTGAGCTGATTTGAAACCCTTGTTTTATGCATCACCCCACCTCACCTTTCCCGTTCAGCAGCCATAGTGTGTTTTCTGAACGTGTGACTCTGTTCTGTTTTGTAATTCAGTTCAAGTGTAGCGGTGTTTACATTCCCTCTATAAGTGATATCTTATGATAAGTGTCTTTTTCTGTGTGACTTATTTCACTTAGAATCGTCGTACCTAAATCCACTCATTGTGCTGCTACTAGCCTTATGACGTTGATTTCATGGCTGAGTGATATTCCATTGTACATGAGGACCACAATTTCTTTATCCACTTTTCTCTTTCCTAGGATATTTAAGGTGTAATGAAGTGGGGGTTCTTGTCAACAGAGCAGCCCTCAACTTTGGGGTGCCTGTGTCTTGCTGATTTTTAGTTTTCCCAATTTATACGCCCATGAGTGGAAGTGCCCTATGCTCTCCAAGGTGTGTTTTTTAGATGTTTCAGGGCACACCGTACACTTCTCCAGAGTGGCTGTTGGCAATTTACATCCCACCCATCAGCGTAGCAAGGCTCCCATTTCTCCATGGCCGGTCCTGCATTTCTGGTTTGGACACTTTTTTCCGCATGGCCCTTTTGCCCGCTGGGAAGCGAGACTTCTTTGGAGCACTGATTTGCCTTTCCAGGTTGCTTGGTTGGCCAAAAAGGGCGTATGCGTTTTTTCCTGAATATATTCAGGAAAAAACGCATACGCCCTTTTTGTCCAAGGGCATCATTGTCCACGTTTTGCCGCTTTTCGTGTGCTTTCAAGGCGATTCGAATCTACCTCCTGAAATCTGTTTCCTGCAATTCTGCCTTGCTTTCAAAGCCTCTTCGTTGCCTTCCCTCAATATATTTGTGGACGAGAGTTATCATTTATAACTCTGCAGGTTTGTGAATTGCAGTGCCCCTGAGCTCCATTTTTCAACTCGCTTTTGTGGGAGCTGGCCGCAAAAGTGCAGGATTGCTTCAGGCCCTCTTCTGGTTCTGGGGGGCAGGCTGAGCTTGTGCTTAATTCTTCTTCCTGATGGGAAAATAGAGTGACCTCTGCCTGTCCCAACCCCTAGAGCTAGTCTCTCATTGGTTCCCCCTCTTCCCGTTCATCCTCAGGACAAATTGCAACCTGTACGGAACAGGAGGTTAAAGGTGCTGATTCTCCAAGGAGGGAGATGGCTAGTAAAGCGGCTGGAATGGCGATCCCGAGCACAAGGAGATGAGAAATGAGGTGCGTTTTAGAAACCTTTCCCGATCACACGGTGTACCATCTTCTGGGTTTCTCATGCATGTTTTCGACGTAGGAAGATGCCCTTGAACCTGGAGATTTGGGACCCATGGGATGGGTACCATGCAGTATTACTTTCAAGGGTCTGCGTTGGCTCACGCAACCTCACCAAACCTCTGAGCCCCAAGAGTGTCCACCCTTATGTCTCAATCAGCTGTGGGTCTAGATATGGTCAATCCAGGTGGCATCAAAGCCCCTGAACGAATTTTGTAAGAATTTCTCTCTCTTTCACTGTCTTTGTTTCACGGGTTTTGAAAAGTAATTTATTTTTATAATGGGGTTTAGCTGCTTTTCACGGCTGTGTTTAGGCCGCTTTACACCCCCTTGACTCACTTACAGAGAGATATCAATACATAGGTTTGAAGATTCTTACTAGTCAGATATATTCTTGTGCGGTGAATAGGGGGTGTTGAGTCCAGTTCACTGAGCAAGGAGTATGTCTTGTCTACTACATATTGGGTTTATGGAACGGTATCTGAGCTAATTTGAAACCCTCGTTTTATGCATCACCCCACCCCACCTTTCTCGTTCAGCAGCCATAGTGTGTTTTCTGAACGTGTGACTCTGTTCTATTTTGTAATTCAGTTCAAGTGTAGCGGTTTTTACATTCCCTCTATAAGTGATATCTTATGATAAGTGTCTTTTTCTGAGTGACTTATTTCACTTAGAATCGTCGTACCTAAATCCACTCATCGTGCTGCTACTAGCCTTATGACGTTGATTTCATGGCTGAGTGATATTCCATTGTACATGAGGACCACAACTTCTTTATCCACTTTTCTCTTTCCTAGGATATTTAAGGTGTAATGAAGTGGGGGTTCTTGTCAACAGAGCAGCCCTCAACTTTGGGGTGCCTGTGTCTTGCTGATTTTTAGTTTTCCCAATTTATACGCCCATGAGTGGAAGTGCCCTATGCTCTCCAAGCTGTGTTTTTTAGATGTTTCAGGGCACACCGTACACTTCTCCAGAGTGGCTGTTGGCAATTTACATCCCACCCATCAGCGTAGCAAGGCTCCCATTTCTCCATGGCCGGTCCTGCATTTCTGGTTTGGACACTTTTTTCCGCATGTCCCTTTTGCCCGCTGGGAAGCGAGACTTCTTTGGAGCACTGATTTGCCTTTCCAGGTTGCTTGGTTGGCCAAAAAGGGCGTATGTGTTTTTTCCTGAATATATTCAGGAAAAAACGCATACGCCCTTTTTGGCCAAGGGCATCACTGTCCACGTTTTGCCGCTTTTCGTGTGCTTTCAAGGCGATTCGAATCTACTTCCTGAAATGTGTTTCCTGCAATTCTGCCTTGCTTTCAAAGCCTCTTCGTTGCCTTCCCTCAATATATTTGTGGACGAGAGTTATTATTTATAACTCTGCAGGTTTGTGAATTGCAGTGCCCCTGAGCTCCATTTTTCAACTCGCTTTTTTGGGAGCTGGCCGCAAAAGTGCAGGATTGCTTCAGGCCCTCTTCTGGTTCTGGGGGGCAGGCTGAGCTTGTGGTTAATTCTTCTTCCTGATGGGAAAATAGAGTGACCTGTGCCTGTCCCAAACCCTAGAGCTAGTCTCTCATTGGTTCCCCCTCTTCCCGTTCATCCTCAGGACAAATTGCAACCTGTACGGAACAGGAGGTTAAAGGTGCTGATTCTCCAAGGAGGGAGATGGCTAGTAAAGCGGCTAGAATGGCGAACCCGAGCACAAGGAGATGAGAAATGAGGTGCGTTTTAGAAACCTTTCCCGATCACACGGTGTACCATCTTCTGGGTTTCTCATGCATGTTTTCGACGTAGGAAGATGCCCTTGAACCTGGAGATTTGGGACCCATGGGATGGGTACCATGCAGTATTACTTTAAAGGGTCTGCGTTGGCTCATGCAACCTCACCAAACCTCTGAGCCCCAAGAGTGTCCACCCTTATGTCTCAATCAGCTGTGGGTCTAGATATGCTCAATCCAGGTTGCATCACAGCCCCTGAACGAATTTTGTAAGAATTTCTCTCTCTTTCACTGTCTTTGTTTCACGGGTTTTGAAAAGTAATTTATTTTTATAATGGGGTTTAGCTGCTTTTCCCGGCTGTGTTTAGGCCGCTTTACACCCCCTTGACTCACTTACAGAGAGATATCAATACATAGGTTTGAAGATTCTTACTAGTCAGATATATTCTTGTGCGGTGAATAGGGGGTGTTGAGTCCAGTTCACTGAGCAAGGAGGTGGTCTTGTCTACTACATATTGGGTTTATGGAACGGTATCTGAGCTGATTTGAAACCCTTGTTTTATGCATCACCCCACCTCACCTTTCCCGTTCAGCAGCCATAGTGTGTTTTCTGAACGTGTGACTCTGTTCTGTTTTGTAATTCATTTCAAGTGTAGCGGTTTTTACATTCCCTCTATAAGTGATATCTTATGATAAGTGTCTTTTTCTGAGTGACTTATTTCACTTAGAATCGTCGTACCTAAATCCACTCATCGTGCTGCTACTAGCCTTATGACGTGGATTTCATGGCTGAGTGATATTCCATTGTACATGAGGACCACAACTTCTTTATCCACTTTTCTCTTTCCTAGGATATTTAAGGTGTAATGAAGTGGGGGTTCTTGTCAACAGAGCAGCCCTCAACTTTGGGGTGCCTGTGTCTTGCTGATTTTTAGTTTTCCCAATTTATACGCGCATGAGTGGAAGTGCCCTATGCTCTCCAAGCTGTGTTTTTTAGATGTTTCAGGGCACACCGTACACTTCTCCAGAGTGGCTGTTGGCAATTTACATCCCACCCATCAGCGTAGCAAGGCTCCCATTTCTCCATGGCCGGTCCTGCATTTCTGGTTTGGACACTTTTTTCCGCATGGCCCTTTTGCCCGCTGGGAAGCGAGACTTCTTTGGAGCACTGATTTGCCTTTCCAGGCGGCTTGGTTGGCCAAAAAGGACGTATGCGTTTTTTCCTGAATATATTCAGGAAAAAACGCATACGCCCTTTTTGGCCAAGGGCATCATTGTCCACGTTTTGCCGCTTTTCATGTGCTTTCAAGGCGATTCGAATCTACCTCCTGAAATGTGTTTCCTGCAATTCTGCCTTGCTTTCAAAGCCTCTTCGTTGCCTTCCCTCAATATATTTGTGGACGAGAGTTATCATTTATAACTCTGCAGGTTTGTGAATTGCAGTGCCCCTGAGCTCCATTTTTCAACTCGCTTTTCTGAGAGCTGGCCGCAAAATTGCAGGATTGCTTCAGGCCCTCTTCTGGTTCTGGGGGGCAGGCTGAGCTTGTGGTTAATTCTTCTTCCTGATGGGAAAATATAGTGACCTGTGCCTGTCCCAACCCCTAGGGCTAGTCTCTCATTGGTTCCCCGTCTTCCCGTTCATCTTCAGGACAAATTGCAACCTGTACGGAACAGGAGGTTAAAGGTGCTGATTCTCCAAGGAGGGAGATGGCTAGTAAAGCGGCTGGAATGGCGAACCCGAGCACAAGGAGATGAGAAATGAGGTGCGTTTTTGAAACCTTTCCCGATCACACGGTGTACCATCTTCTGGGTTTCTCATGCATGTTTTCGTTGTAGGAAGACGCCCTTGAACCTGGAGATTTGGGACCCATGGGATGGGTACCATGCAGTATTACTTTAAAGGGTCTGCGTTGGCTCACGCAACCTCACCAAACCTCTCAGCCCCAAGAGTGTCCACCCTTATGTCTCAATCAGCTGTGGGTCTAGATATGGTCAATCCAGGTTGCATCACAGCCCCTGAACGAATTTTGTAAGAATTTCTCTCTCTTTCACTGTCTTTGTTTCACGGGTTTTGAAAAGTAATTTATTTTTATAATGGGGTTTAGCTGCTTTTCACGGCTGTGTTTAGGCCGCTTTACACCCCCTTGACTCACTTACAGAGAGATATCAATACATAGGTTTGAAGATTCTTACTAGTCAGATATATTCTTGTGCGGTGAATAGGGGGTGTTGAGGCCAGTTCACTGAGCAAGGAGTAGGTCTTGTCTACTACATATTGGGTTTATGGAACGGTATCTGAGCTAGTTTGAAACCCTTGTTTTATGCATCACCCCACCTCACCTTTCCCGTTCAGCAGCCATAGTGTGTTTTCTGAACGTGTGACTCTGTTGTGTTTTGTAATTCAGTTCAAGTGTAGCGGTTTTTACATTCCCTCTATAAGTGATATCTTATGATAAGTGTCTTTTTCTGTGTGACTTAGAATCGTCGTACCTAAATCCACTCATCGTACTGCTACTAGCCTTATGACGTGGATTTCATGGCTGAGTGATATTCCATTGTACATGAGGACCACAACTTCGTTATCCACTTTTCTCTTTCCTAGGATATTTAAAGTGTAATGAAGTGGGGGTTCTTGTCAACAGAGCAGCCCTAAACTTTGGGGTGCCTGTGTCTTGCTGATTTTTAGTTTTCCCAATTTATACGCCCATGAGTGGAAGTGCCCTATGCTCTCCAAGCTGTGTTTTTTAGATGTTTCAGGACACACCGTACACTTCTCCAGAGTGGCTGTTGGCAATTTACATCCCGCCCATCAGCGTAGCAAGGCTCCCATTTCTCCATGGCCGGTCCTGCATTTCTGGTTTGGACACTTTTTTCCGCATGGCCCTTTTGCCCGCTGGGAAGCGAGACTTCTTTGGAGCGCTGATTTGCCTTTCCAGGTTGCTTCGTTGGCCAAAAAGGGCGTATGCGTTTTTTCCTGAATATATTCAGGAAAAAACGCATACGCCCTTTTTGGCCATGGGCATCATTGTCCACGTTTTGCCGCTTTTCATGTGCTTTCAAGGCGATTCGAATCTACCTCCTGAAATCTGTTTCCTGCAATTCTGCCTTGCTTTCAAAGCCTCTTCGTTGCCTTCCCTCAATATATTTGTGGACGAGAGTTATCATTTATAACTCTGCAGGTTTGTGAATTGCAGTGCCCCTGAGCTCCACTTTTCCAGTCGCTGTTTTGGGAGCTGGCCGCAAAAGTGCAGGATTGCTTCAGGCCCTCTTCTGGTTCTGGGGGGCAGGCTGAGCTTGTGGTTAATTCTTCTTCCTGATGGGAAAATAGAGTGACCTGTGCCTGTCCCAACCCCTAGAGCTAGTCTCTCATTGGTTCCCCCTCTTCCCGTTCATCCTCAGGACAAATTGCAACCTGTACGGAACAGGAGGTTAAAGGTGCTGATTCTCCAAGGAGGGAGATGGCTAGTAAAGCGGCTGGAATGGCGAACCCGAGCACAAGGAGATGAGAAATGAGGTGCGTTTTTGAAACCTTTCCCGATCACACGGTGTACCATCTTCTGGGTTTCTCATGCATGTTTTCGACGTAGGAAGATGCCCTTGAACCTGGAGATTTGGGACCCATGGGATGAGTACCATGCAGTATTACTTTAAAGGGTCTGAGTTGGCTCACGCAACCTCACCAAACCTCTCAGCCCCAAGAGTGTCCACCCTTATGTCTCAATCAGCTGTGGGTCTAGATATGGTCAATCCAGGTTGCATCACAGCCCCTGAACGAATTTTGTAAGAATTTCTCTCTCTTTCACTGTCTTTGTTTCACGGGTTTTGAAAAGTAATTTCTTTTTATAATGGGGTTTACCTGCTTTTCACGGCTGTGTTTATGCCGCTTTACACCCCCTTGACTCACTTACAGAGAGATATCAATACATAGGTTTGAAGATTCTTACTAGTCAGATATATTCTTGTGCGGTGAATAGGGGGTGTTGAGGCCAGTTCACTGAGCAAGGAGTAGGTCTTGTCTACTACATATTGGGTTTATGGAATGGTATCTGAGCTAGTTTGAAACCCTTGTTTTATGCATCACCCCACCTCACCTTTCCCGTTCAGCAGCCATAGTGTGTTTTCTGAACGTGTGACTCTGTTGTGTTTTGTAATTCAGTTCAAGTGTAGCGGTTTTTACATTCCCTCTATAAGTGATATCTTATGATAAGTGTCTTTTTCTGTGTGACTTAGAATCGTCGTACCTAAATCCACTCATCGTACTGCTACTAGCCTTATGACGTGGATTTCATGGCTGAGTGATATTCCATTGTACATGAGGACCACAACTTCTTTATCCACTTTTCTCTTTCCTAGGATATTTAAAGTGTAATGAAGTGGGGGTTCTTGTCAACAGAGCAGCCCTAAACTTTGGGGTGCCTGTGTCTTGATGATTTTTAGTTTTCCCAATTTATACGCCCATGAGTGGAAGTGCCCTATGCTCTCCAAGCTGTGTTTTTTAGATGTTTCAGGACACACCGTACACTTCTCCAGAGTGGCTGTTGGCAATTTCCATCCCGCCAATCAGCGTAGCAAGGCTCCCATTTCTCCATGGCCGGTCCTGCATTTCTGGTTTGGACACTTTTTTCCGCATGGCCCTTTTGCCCGCTGGGAAGCGAGACTTTTTGGAGCGCTGATTTGCCTTTCCAGGTGGCTTGTTTGGCCAAAAAGGGCGTATGCGTTTTTTCCTGAATATATTCAGGAAAAAACGCATACGCCCTTTTTGGCCAATGGCATCATTGTCCACGTTTTGCCGCTTTTCATGTGCTTTCAAGGCGATTCGAATCTACCTCCTGAAATCTGTTTCGTGCAATTCTGCCTTGCTTTCAAAGCCTCTTCGTTGCCTTCCCTCAACATATTTGTGGACGAGAGTTATCATTTATAACTCTGCAGGTTTGTGAATTGCAGTGCCCCTGAGCTCCATTTTTCCAGTCGCTTTTTTGGGAGCTGGCCGCAAAAGTGCAGGATTGCTTCAGGCCCTCTTCTGGTTCTGGGGGGCAGGCTGAGCTTGTGGTTAATTCTTCTTCCTGATGGGAAAATAGAGTGACCTGTGCCTGTCCCAACCCCTAGAGCTAGTCTCTCATTGGTTCCCCCTCTTCCCGTTCATCCTCAGGACAAATTGCAACCTGTACGGAACAGGAGGTTAAAGGTGCTGATTCTCCAAGGAGGGAGATGGCTAGTAAAGCGGCTGGAATGGCGAACCCGAGCAAAAGGAGATGAGAAATGAGGTGCGTTTTTGAAACCTTTCCCGATCACACGGTGTACCATCTTCTGGGTTTCTCATGCATGTTTTTGACGTAGGAAGATGCCCTTGAACCTGGAGATTTGGGACCCATGGGATGGGTACCATGCAGTATTATTTAAAGGCTCTGCGTTGGCTCACGCAACCTCACCAAACCTTTCAGCCCCAAGAGTGTCCACCCTTATGTCTCAATCAGCTGTGGGTCTAGATATGGTCAATCCAGGTTGCATCACAGCCCCTGAACAAATTTTGTAAGAATTTCTCTCTCTTTCACTGTCTTTGTTTCACGGGTTTTGAAAAGTAATTTCTTTTTATAATTGGGTTTAGCTGCTTTTCACGGCTGTGTTTATGCCGCTTTACACCCCCTTGACTCACTTACAGAGAGATATCAATACATAGGTTTGAAGATTCTTACTAGTCAGATATATTCTTGTGCGGTGAATAGGGGGTGTTGAGGCCAGTTCACTGAGCAAGGAGTAGGTCTTGTCTACTACATATTGGGTTTATGGAACGGTATCTGAGCTAGTTTGAAACCCTTGTTTTATGCATCACCCCACCTCACCTTTCCCGTTCAGCAGCCATAGTGTGTTTTCTGAACGTGTGACTCTGTTGTGTTTTGTAATTCAGTTCAAGTGTAGCGGTTTTTACATTCCCTCTATAAGTGATATCTTATGATAAGTGTCTTTTTCTGTGTGACTTAGAATCGTCGTACCTAAATCCACTCATCGTACTGCTACTAGCCTTATGACGTGGATTTCATGGCTGAGTGATATTCCATTGTACATGAGGACCACAACTTCTTTATCCACTTTTCTCTTTCCTAGGATATTTAAAGTGTAATGAAGTGGGGGTTCTTGTCAACAGAGCAGCCCTAAACTTTGGGGTGCCTGTGTCTTGCTGATTTTTAGTTTTCCCAATTTATACGCCCATGAGTGGAAGTGCCCTATGCTCTCCAAGCTGTGTTTTTTAGATGTTTCAGGACACACTGTACACTTCTCCAGAGTTGCTGTTGGCAATTTACATCCCGCCCATCAGCGTAGCAAGGCTCCCATTTCTCCATGGCCGGTCCTGCATTTCTGGTTTGGACACTTTTTTCCGCATGGCCCTTTTGCCCGCTGGGAAGCGAGACTTCTTTGGAGCGCTGATTTGCCTTTCCAGGTTGCTTGGTTGGCCAAAAAGGGCGTATGCGTTTTTTCCTGAATATATTCAGGAAAAAACGCATACGCCCTTTTTGGCCAAGGGCATCATTGTCCCCGTTTTGCCGCTTTTCATGTGCTTTCAAGGCGATTCGAATCTACCTCCTGAAATCTGTTTCGTGCAATTCTGCCTTGCTTTCAAAGCCTCTTCGTTGCCTTCCCTCAACATATTTGTGGACGAGAGTTATCATTTATAACTCTGCAGGTTTGTGAATTGCAGTGCCCCTGAGCTCCATTTTTCCAGTCGCTTTTTTGGGAGCTGGCCGCAAAAGTGCAGGATTGCTTCAGGCCCTCTTCTGGTTCTGGGGGGCAGGCTGAGCTTGTGGTTAATTCTTCTTCCTGATGGGAAAATAGAGTGACCTGTGCCTGTCCCAACCCCTAGAGCTAGTCTCTCATTGGTTCCCCCTCTTCCCGTTCATCCTCAGGACAAATTGCAACCTGTACGGAACAGGAGGTTAAAGGTGCTGATTCTCCAAGGAGGGAGATGGCTAGTAAAGCGGCTGGAATGGCGAACCCGAGCAAAAGGAGATGAGAAATGAGGTGCGTTTTTGAAACCTTTCCCGATCACACGGTGTACCATCTTCTGGGTTTCTCATGCATGTTTTTGACGTAGGAAGATGCCCTTGAACCTGGAGATTTGGGACCCATGGGATGGGTACCATGCAGTATTATTTAAAGGCTCTGCGTTGGCTCACGCAACCTCACCAAACCTTTCAGCCCCAAGAGTGTCCACCCTTATGTCTCAATCAGCTGTTGGTCTAGATATGGTCAATCCAGGTTGCATCACAGCCCCTGAACGAATTTTGTAAGAATTTCTCTCTCTTTCACTGTCTTTGTTTCACGGGTTTTGAAAAGTAATTTCTTTTTATAATTGGGTTTAGCTGCTTTTCACGGCTGTGTTTATGCCGCTTTACACACCCTTGACTCACTTACAGAGAGATATCAATACATAGGTTTGAAGATTCTTACTAGTCAGATATATTCTTGTGCGGTGAATAGGGGGTGTTGAGGCCAGTTCACTGAGCAAGGAGTAGGTCTTGTCTACTACATATTGGGTTTATGGAACGGTATCTGAGCTAGTTTGAAACCCTTGTTTTATGCATCACCCCACCTCACCTTTCCCGTTCAGCAGCCATAGTGTGTTTTCTGAACGTGTGACTCTGTTGTGTTTTGTAATTCAGTTCAAGTGTAGCGGTTTTTACATTCCCTCTATAAGTGATATCTTATGATAAGTGTCTTTTTCTGTGTGACTTAGAATCGTCGTACCTAAATCCACTCATCGTACTGCTACTAGCCTTATGACGTGGATTTCATGGCTGAGTGATATTCCATTGTACATGAGGACCACAACTTCTTTATCCACTTTTCTCTTTCCTAGGATATTTAAAGTGTAATGAAGTGGGGGTTCTTGTCAACAGAGCAGCCCTAAACTTTGGGGTGCCTGTGTCTTGCTGATTTTTAGTTTTCCCAATTTATACGCCCATGAGTGGAAGTGCCCTATGCTCTCCAAGCTGTGTTTTTTAGATGTTTCAGGACACACTGTACACTTCTCCAGAGTGGCTGTTGGCAATTTACATCCCGCCCATCAGCGTAGCAAGGCTCCCATTTCTCCATGGCCGGTCTTGCATTTCTGGTTTGGACACTTTTTTCCACATGGCCCTTTTGCCCGCTGGGAAGCGAGACTTCTTTGGAGCGCTGATTTGCCTTTCCAGGTTGCTTGGTTGGCCAAAAAGGGCGTATGCGTTTTTTCCTGAATATATTCAGGAAAAAACGCATACGCCCTTTTTGGCCAAGGGCATCATTGTCCCCGTTTTGCCGCTTTTCATGTGCTTTCAAGGCGATTCGAATCTACCTCCTGAAATCTGTTTCGTGCAATTCTGCCTTGCTTTCAAAGCCTCTTCGTTGCCTTCCCTCAACATATTTGTGGACGAGAGTTATCATTTATAACTCTGCAGGTTTGTGAATTGCAGTGCCCCTGAGCTCCATTTTTCCAGTCGCTTTTTTGGGAGCTGGCCGCAAAAGTGCAGGATTGCTTCAGGCCCTCTTCTGGTTCTGGGGGGCAGGCTGAGCTTGTGGTTAATTCTTCTTCCTGATGGGAAAATAGAGTGACCTGTGCCTGTCCCAACCCCTAGAGCTAGTCTCTCATTGGTTCCCCCTCTTCCCGTTCATCCTCAGGACAAATTGCAACCTGTACGGAACAGGAGGTTAAAGGTGCTGATTCTCCAAGGAGGGAGATGGCTAGTAAAGCGGCTGGAATGGCGAACCCGAGCAAAAGGAGATGAGAAATGAGGTGCGTTTTTGAAACCTTTCCCGATCACACGGTGTACCATCTTCTGGGTTTCTCATGCATGTTTTCGACGTAGGAAGATGCCCTTGAACCTGGAGATTTGGGACCCATGGGATGGGTACCATGCAGTATTACTTTAAAGGGTCTGCGTTGGCTCACGCAACCTCACCAAACCTCTCAGCCCCAAGAGTGTCCACCCTTATGTCTCAATCAGCTGTGGGTCTAGATAAGGTCAATCCAGGTTGCATCACAGCCGCTGAACGAATTTTGTAAGAATTTCTCTCTCTTTCACTGTCTTTGTTTCACGGGTTTTGAAAAGTAATTTCTTTTTATAATGGGGTTTAGCTGCTTTTCACGGCTGTGTTTAGGCTGCTTTACACGCCGTTGACTCACTTACAGAGAGATATCAATACATAGGTTTGAAGATTCTTACTAGTCAGATATATTCTTGTGTGGTGAATAGGGGGTGTTGAGGCCAGTTCACTGAGCAAGGAGTAGGTTTGTCTACTACATATTGCGTTTATGGAACGGTATCTGAGCTAGTTTGAAACCCTTGTTTTATGCATCACCCCACCTCACCTTTCCCGTTCAGCAGCCATAGTGTGTTTTCTGAACGTGTGACTCTGTTGTGTTTTGTAATTCAGTTCAAGTGTAGCGGTTTTTACATTCCCTCTATAAGTGATATCTTATGATAAGTGTCTTTTTCTGTGTGACTTAGAATCGTCGTACCTAAATCCACTCATCGTACTGCTACTAGCCTTATGACGTGGATTTCATGGCTGAGTGATATTCCATTGTACATGAGGACCACAACTTCTTTATCCACTTTTCTCTTTCCTAGGATATTTAAAGTGTAATGAAGTGGGGGTTCTTGTCAACAGAGCAGCCCTAAACTTTGGGGTGCCTGTGTCTTGCTGATTTTTAGTTTTCCCAATTTATACGCCCATGAGTGGAAGTGCCCTATGCTCTCCAAGCTGTGTTTTTTAGATGTTTCAGGACACACTGTACACTTCTCCAGAGTTGCTGTTGGCAATTTACATCCCGCCCATCAGCGTAGCAAGGCTCCCATTTCTCCATGGCCGGTCCTGCATTTCTGGTTTGGACACTTTTTTCCGCATGGCCCTTTTGCCCGCTGGGAAGCGAGACTTCTTTGGAGCGCTGATTTGCCTTTCCAGGTTGCTTGGTTGGCCAAAAAGGGCGTATGCGTTTTTTCCTGAATATATTCAGGAAAAAACGCATACGCCCTTTTTGGCCAAGGGCATCATTGTCCACGTTTTGCCGCTTTTCATGTGCTTTCAAGGCGATTCGAATCTACCTCCTGAAATCTGTTTCGTGCAATTCTGCCTTGCTTTCAAAGCCTCTTCGTTGCCTTCCCTCAACATATTTGTGGACGAGAGTTATCATTTATAACTCTGCAGGTTTGTGAATTGCAGTGCCCCTGAGCTCCATTTTTCCAGTCGCTTTTTTGGGAGCTGGCCGCAAAAGTGCAGGATTGCTTCAGGCCCTCTTCTGGTTCTGGGGGGCAGGCTGAGCTTGTGGTTAATTCTTCTTCCTGATGGGAAAATAGAGTGACCTGTGCCTGTCCCAACCCCTAGAGCTAGTCTCTCATTGGTTCCCCCTCTTCCCGTTCATCCTCAGGACAAATTGCAACCTGTACGGAACAGGAGGTTAAAGGTGCTGATTCTCCAAGGAGGGAGATGGCTAGTAAAGCGGCTGGAATGGCGAACCCGAGCAAAAGGAGATGAGAAATGAGGTGCGTTTTTGAAACCTTTCCCGATCACACGGTGTACCATCTTCTGGGTTTCTCATGCATGTTTTTGACGTAGGAAGATGCCCTTGAACCTGGAGATTTGGGACCCATGGGATGGGTACCATGCAGTATTATTTAAAGGCTCTGCGTTGGCTCACGCAACCTCACCAAACCTTTCAGCCCCAAGAGTGTCCACCCTTATGTCTCAATCAGCTGTTGGTCTAGATATGGTCAATCCAGGTTGCATCACAGCCCCTGAACGAATTTTGTAAGAATTTCTCTCTCTTTCACTGTCTTTGTTTCACGGGTTTTGAAAAGTAATTTCTTTTTATAATTGGGTTTAGCTGCTTTTCACGGCTGTGTTTATGCCGCTTTACACCCCCTTGACTCACTTACAGAGAGATATCAATACATAGGTTTGAAGATTCTTACTAGTCAGATATATTCTTGTGCGGTGAATAGGGGGTGTTGAGGCCAGTTCACTGAGCAAGGAGTAGGTCTTGTCTACTACATATTGGGTTTATGGAACGGTATCTGAGCTAGTTTGAAACCCTTGTTTTATGCATCACCCCACCTCACCTTTCCCGTTCAGCAGCCATAGTGTGTTTTCTGAACGTGTGACTCTGTTGTGTTTTGTAATTCAGTTCAAGTGTAGCGGTTTTTACATTCCCTCTATAAGTGATATCTTATGATAAGTGTCTTTTTCTGTGTGACTTAGAATCGTCGTACCTAAATCCACTCATCGTACTGCTACTAGCCTTATGACGTGGATTTCATGGCTGAGTGATATTCCATTGTACATGTGGACCACAACTTCTTTATCCACTTTTCTCTTTCCTAGGATATTTAAAGTGTAATGAAGTGGGGGTTCTTGTCAACAGAGCAGCCCTAAACTTTGGGGTGCCTGTGTCTTGCTGATTTTTAGTTTTCCCAATTTATACGCCCATGAGTGGAAGTGCCCTATGCTCTCCAAGCTGTGTTTTTTAGATGTTTCAGGACACACTGTACACTTCTCCAGAGTGGCTGTTGGCAATTTACATCCCGCCCATCAGCGTAGCAAGGCTCCCATTTCTCCATGGCCGGTCTTGCATTTCTGGTTTGGACACTTTTTTCCACATGGCCCTTTTGCCCGCTGGGAAGCGAGACTTCTTTGGAGCGCTGATTTGCCTTTCCAGGTTGCTTGGTTGGCCAAAAAGGGCGTATGCGTTTTTTCCTGAATATATTCAGGAAAAAACGCATACGCCCTTTTTGGCCAAGGGCATCATTGTCCCCGTTTTGCCGCTTTTCATGTGCTTTCAAGGCGATTCGAATCTACCTCCTGAAATCTGTTTCGTGCAATTCTGCCTTGCTTTCAAAGCCTCTTCGTTGCCTTCCCTCAACATATTTGTGGACGAGAGTTATCATTTATAACTCTGCAGGTTTGTGAATTGCAGTGCCCCTGAGCTCCATTTTTCCAGTCGCTTTTTTGGGAGCTGGCCGCAAAAGTGCAGGATTGCTTCAGGCCCTCTTCTGGTTCTGGGGGGCAGGCTGAGCTTGTGGTTAATTCTTCTTCCTGATGGGAAAATAGAGTGACCTGTGCCTGTCCCAACCCCTAGAGCTAGTCTCTCATTGGTTCCCCCTCTTCCCGTTCATCCTCAGGACAAATTGCAACCTGTACGGAACAGGAGGTTAAAGGTGCTGATTCTCCAAGGAGGGAGATGGCTAGTAAAGCGGCTGGAATGGCGAACCCGAGCAAAAGGAGATGAGAAATGAGGTGCGTTTTTGAAACCTTTCCCGATCACACGGTGTACCATCTTCTGGGTTTCTCATGCATGTTTTCGACGTAGGAAGATGCCCTTGAACCTGGAGATTTGGGACCCATGGGATGGGTACCATGCAGTATTACTTTAAAGGGTCTGCGTTGGCTCACGCAACCTCACCAAACCTCTCAGCCCCAAGAGTGTCCACCCTTATGTCTCAATCAGCTGTGGGTCTAGATAAGGTCAATCCAGGTTGCATCACAGCCGCTGAACGAATTTTGTAAGAATTTCTCTCTCTTTCACTGTCTTTGTTTCACGGGTTTTGAAAAGTAATTTCTTTTTATAATGGGGTTTAGCTGCTTTTCACGGCTGTGTTTAGGCTGCTTTACACGCCGTTGACTCACTTACAGAGAGATATCAATACATAGGTTTGAAGATTCTTACTAGTCAGATATATTCTTGTGTGGTGAATAGGGGGTGTTGAGGCCAGTTCACTGAGCAAGGAGTAGGTTTGTCTACTACATATTGCGTTTATGGAACGGTATCTGAGCTAGTTTGAAACCCTTGTTTTATGCATCACCCCACCTCACCTTTCCCGTTCAGCAGCCATAGTGTGTTTTCTGAACGTGTGACTCTGTTGTGTTTTGTAATTCAGTTCAAGTGTAGCGGTTTTTACATTCCCTCTATAAGTGATATCTTATGATAAGTGTCTTTTTCTGTGTGACTTAGAATCGTCGTACCTAAATCCACTCATCGTACTGCTACTAGCCTTATGACGTGGATTTCATGGCTGAGTGATATTCCATTGTACATGAGGACCACAACTTCTTTATCCACTTTTCTCTTTCCTAGGATATTTAAAGTGTAATGAAATGGGGGTTCTTGTCAACAGAGCAGCCCTAAACTTTGGGGTGCCTGTGTCTTGCTGATTTTTAGTTTTCCCAATTTATACGCCCATGAGTGGAAGTGCCCTATGCTCTCCAAGCTGTGTTTTTTAGATGTTTCAGGACACACCGTACACTTCTCCAGAGTGGCTGTTGGCAATTTACATCCCGCCCATCAGCGTAGCAAGGCTCCCATTTCTCCATGGCCGGTCCTGCATTTCTGGTTTGGACACTTTTTTCCGCATGGCCCTTTTGCCCGCTGGGAAGCGAGACTTCTTTGGAGCGCTGATTTGCCTTTCCAGGTGGCTTGTTTGGCCAAAAAGGGCGTATGCGTTTTTTCCTGAATATATTCAGGAAAAAACGCATACGCCCTTTTTGGCCAAGGGCATCATTGTCCACGTTTTGCCGCTTTTCATGTGCTTTCAAGGCGATTCGAATCTACCTCCTGAAATCTGTTTCGTGCAATTCTGCCTTGCTTTCAAAGCCTCTTCGTTGTCTTCCCTCAACATATTTGTGGACGAGAGTTATCATTTATAACTCTGCAGGTTTGTGAATTGCAGTGCCCCTGAGCTCCATTTTTCCAGTCGCTTTTTTGGGAGCTGGCCGCAAAAGTGCAGGATTGCTTCAGGCCCTCTTCTGGTTCTGGGGGGCAGGCTGAGCTTGTGGTTAATTCTTCTTCCTGATGGGAAAATAGAGTGACCTGTGCCTGTCCCAACCCCTAGAGTTAGTCTCTCATTGGTTCCCCCTCTTCCCGTTCATCCTCAGGACAAATTGCAACCTGTACGGAACAGGAGGTTAAAGGTGCTGATTCTCCAAGGAGGGAGATGGCTAGTAAAGCGGCTCGAATGGCGAACCCGAGCACAAGGAGATGAGAAATGAGGTGCGTTTTAGAAACCTTTCCCGATCACACGGTGTACCATCTTCTGGGTTTCTCATGCATGTTTTTGACGTAGGAAGATGCCCTTGAACCTGGAGATTTGGGACCCATGGGATGGGTACCATGCAGTATTATTTAAAGGCTCTGCGTTGGCTCACGCAACCTCACCAAACCTTTCAGCCCCAAGAGTGTCCACCCTTATGTCTCAATCAGCTGTGGGTCTAGATATGGTCAATCCAGGTTGCATCACAGCCCCTGAACGAATTTTGTAAGAATTTCTCTCTCTTTCACTGTCTTTGTTTCACGGGTTTTGAAAAGTAATTTCTTTTTATAATTGGGTTTAGCTGCTTTTCACGGCTGTGTTTATGCCGCTTTACACCCCCTTGACTCACTTACAGAGAGATATCAATACATAGGTTTGAAGATTCTTACTAGTCAGATATATTCTTGTGCGGTGAATAGGGGGTGTTGAGGCCAGTTCACTGAGCAAGGAGTAGGTCTTGTCTACTACATATTGGGTTTATGGAACGGTATCTGAGCTAATTTGAAACCCTTGTTTTATGCATCACCCCACCTCACCTTTCCCGTTCAGCAGCCATAGTGTGTTTTCTGAACGTGTGACTCTGTTCTGTTTTGCAATTCAGTTCAAGTGTAGCGGTTTTTACATTCCCTCTATAAGTGATATCTTATGATAAGTGTCTTTTTCTGTGTGACTTAGAATCGTCGTACCTAAATCCACTCATCGTACTGCTACTAGCCTTATGACGTGGATTTCATGGCTGAGTGATATTCCATTGTACATGAGGACCACAACTTCTTTATCCACTTTTCTCTTTCCTAGGATATTTAAAGTGTAATGAAGTGGGGGTTCTTGTCAACAGAGCAGCCCTAAACTTTGGGGTGCCTGTGTCTTGCTGATTTTTAGTTTTCCCAATTTATACGCCCATGAGTGGAAGTGCCCTATGCTCTCCAAGCTGTGTTTTTTAGATGTTTCAGGACACACCGTACACTTCTCCAGAGTGGCTGTTGGCAATTTACATCCCGCCCATCAGCGTAGCAAGGCTCCCATTTCTCCATGGCCGGTCCTGCATTTCTGGTTTGGACACTTTTTTCCGCATGGCCCTTTTGCCCGCTGGGAAGCGAGACTTCTTTGGAGCGCTGATTTGCCTTTCCAGGTTGCTTGGTTGGCCAAAAAGGGCGTATGCGTTTTTTCCTGAATATATTCAGGAAAAAACGCATACGCCCTTTTTGGCCAAGGGCATCATTGTCCACGTTTTGCCGCTTTTCATGTGCTTTCAAGGCGATTCGAATCTACCTCCTGAAATCTGTTTCGTGCAATTCTGCCTTGCTTTCAAAGCCTCTTCGTTGCCTTCCCTCAACATATTTGTGGACGAGAGTTATCATTTATAACTCTGCAGGTTTGTGAATTGCAGTGCCCCTGAGCTCCATTTTTCCAGTCGCTTTTTTGGGAGCTGGCCGCAAAAGTGCAGGATTGCTTCAGGCCCTCTTCTGGTTCTGGGGGGCAGGCTGAGCTTGTGGTTAATTCTTCTTCCTGATGGGAAAATAGAGTGACCTGTGCCTGTCCCAACCCCTAGAGCTAGTCTCTCATTGGTTCCCCCTCTTCCCGTTCATCCTCAGGACAAATTGCAACCTGTACGGAACAGGAGGTTAAAGGTGCTGATTCTCCAAGGAGGGAGATGGCTAGTAAAGCGGCTGGAATGGCGAACCCGAGCACAAGGAGATGAGAAATGAGGTGCGTTTTTGAAACCTTTCCCGATCACACGGTGTACCATCTTCTGGGTTTCTCATGCATGTTTTCGACGTAGGAAGATGCCCTTGAACCTGGAGATTTGGGACCCATGGGATGGGTACCATGCAGTATTACTTGAAAGGGTCTGCGTTGGCTCACGCAACCTCACCAAACCTCTCAGCCCCAAGAGTGTCCACCCTTATGTCTCAATCAGCTGTGGGTCTAGATAAGGTCAATCCAGGTTGCATCACAGCCGCTGAACGAATTTTGTAAGAATTTCTCTCTCTTTCACTGTCTTTGTTTCACGGGTTTTGAAAAGTAATTTCTTTTTATAATGGGGTTTAGCTGCTTTTCACGGCTGTGTTTACGCCGCTTTACACCCCGTTGACTCACTTACAGAGAGATATCAATACATAGGTTTGAAGATTCTTACTAGTCAGATATATTCTTCTGCGGTGAATAGGGGATGTTGAGGCCAGTTCACTGAGCAAGGAGTAGGTCTTGTCTACTACATATTGCGTTTATGGAACGGTATCTGAGCTAATTTGAAACCCTTGTTTTATGCATCACCCCACCTCACCTTTCCCGTTCAGCAGCCATAGTGTGTTTTCTGAACGTGTGACTCTGTTGTGTTTTGTAATTCAGTTCAAGTGTAGCGGTTTTTACATTCCCTCTATAAGTGATATCTTATGATAAGTGTCTTTTTCTGTGTGACTTAGAATCGTCGTACCTAAATCCACTCATCGTACTGCTACTAGCCTTATGACGTGGATTTCATGGCTGAGTGATATTCCATTGTACATGAGGACCACAACTTCTTTATCCACTTTTCTCTTTCCTAGGATATTTCAAGTGTAATGAAGTGGGGGTTCTTGTCAACAGAGCAGCCCTAAACTTTGGGGTGCCTGTGTCTTGCTGATTTTTAGTTTTCCCAATTTATACGCCCATGAGTGGAAGTGCCCTATGCTCTCCAAGCTGTGTTTTTTAGATGTTTCAGGACACACCCTACACTTCTCCAGAGTGGCTGTTGGCAATTTACATCCCGCCCATCAGCGTAGCAAGGCTCCCATTTCTCCATGGCCGGTCCTGCATTTCTGGTTTGGACACTTTTTTCCGCATGGCCCTTTTGCCCGCTGGGAAGCGAGACTTCTTTGGAGCGCTGATTTGCCTTTCCAGGTGGCTTGGTTGGCCAAAAAGGGCGTATGCGTTTTTTCCTGAATATATTCAGGAAAAAACGCATACGCCCTTTTTGGCCAAGGGCATCATTGTCCACGTTTTGCCGCTTTTCATGTGCTTTCAAGGCGATTCGAATCTACCTCCTGAAATCTGTTTCGTGCAATTCTGCCTTGCTTTCAAAGCCTCTTCGTTGCCTTCCCTCAACATATTTGTGGACGAGAGTTATCATTTATAACTCTGCAGGTTTGTGAATTGCAGTGCCCCTGAGCTCCATTTTTCCATTCGCTTTTTTGGGAGCTGGCCGCAAAAGTGCAGGATTGCTTCAGGCCCTCTTCTGGTTCTGGGGGGCAGGCTGAGCTTGTGGTTAATTCTTCTTCCTGATGGGAAAATAGAGTGACCTGTGCCTGTCCCAACCCCTAGAGCTAGTCTCTCATTGGTTCCCCCTCTTCCCGTTCATCCTCAGGACAAATTGCAACCTGTACGGAACAGGAGGTTAAAGGTGCTGATTCTCCAAGGAGGGAGATGGCTAGTAAAGCGGCTGGAATGGCGAACCCGAGCACAAGGAGATGAGAAATGAGGTGCGTTTTTGAAACCTTTCCCGATCACACGGTGTACCATCTTCTGGGTTTCTCATGCATGTTTTCGACGTAGGAAGATGCCCTTGAACCTGGAGATTTGGGACCCATGGGATGGGTACCATGGAGTATTACTTTAAAGGGTCTGCGTTGGCTCACGCAACCTCACCAAACCTCTCAGCCCTAAGAGTGTCCACCCTTATGTCTCAATCAGCTGTGGGTCTAGATAAGGTCAATCCAGGTTGCATCACAGCCGCTGAACGAATTTTGTAAGAATTTCTCTCTCTTTCACTGTCTTTGTTTCACGGGTTTTGAAAAGTAATTTCTTTTTATAATGGGGTTTAGCTGCTTTTCACGGCTGTGTTTACGCCGCTTTACACCCCGTTGACTCACTTACAGAGAGATATCAATACATAGGTTTGAAGATTCTTACTAGTCAGATATATTCTTCTGCGTTGAATAGGGGGTGTTGAGGCCAGTTCACTGAGCAAGGAGTAGGTCTTGTCTACTACATATTGCGTTTATGGAACGGTATCTGAGCTAATTTGAAACCCTTGTTTTATGCATCACCCCACCTCACCTTTCCCGTTCAGCAGCCATAGTGTGTTTTCTGAACGTGTGACTCTGTTGTGTTTTGTAATTCAGTTCAAGTGTAGCGGTTTTTACATTCCCTCTATAAGTGATATCTTATGATAAGTGTCTTTTTCTGTGTGACTTAGAATCGTCATACCTAAATCCACTCATCGTACTGCTACTAGCCTTATGACGTGGATTTCATGGCTGAGTGATATTCCATTGTACATGAGGACCACAACTTCTTTATCCACTTTTCTCTTTCCTAGGATATTTAAAGTGTAATGAAGTGGGGGTTCTTGTCAACAGAGCAGCCCTAAACTTTGGGGTGCCTGTGTCTTGCTGATTTTTAGTTTTCCCAATTTATACGCCCATGAGTGGAAGTGCCCTATGCTCTCCAAGCTGTGTTTTTTAGATGTTTCAGGACACACCGTACACTTCTCCAGAGTGGCTGTTGGCAATTTACATCCCGCCCATCAGCGTAGCAAGGCTCCCATTTCTCCATGGCCGGTCCTGCATTTCTGGTTTGGACACTTTTTTCCGCATGGCCCTTTTGCCCGCTGGGAAGCGAGACTTCTTTGGAGCGCTGATTTGCCTTTCCAGGTGGCTTGGTTGGCCAAAAAGGGCGTATGCGTTTTTTCCTGAATATATTCAGGAAAAAACGCATACGCCCTTTTTGGCCAAGGGCATCATTGTCCACGTTTTGCCGCTTTTCATGTGCTTTCAAGGCGATTCGAATCTACCTCCTGAAATCTGTTTCCTGCAATTCTGCCTAGCTTTCAAAGCCTCTTCGTTGCCTTCCCTCAACATATTTGTGGACGAGAGTTATCATTTATAACTCTGCATGTTTGTGAATTGCAGTGCCCCTGAGCTCCATTTTTCCAGTCGCTTTTTTGGGAGCTGGCCGCAAAAGTGCAGGATTGCTACAGGCCCTCTTCTGGTTCTGGGGGGCAGGCTGAGCTTGTGGTTAATTCTTCTTCCTGATGGGAAAATAGAGTGACCTGTGCCTGTCCCAACCCCTAGAGCTAGTCTCTCATTGGTTCCCCCTCTTCCCGTTCATCCTCAGGACAAATTGCAACCTGTACGGAACAGGAGGTTAAAGGTGCTGATTCTCCAAGGAGGGAGATGGCTAGTAAAGCGGCTGGAATGGCGAACCCGAGCACAAGGAGATGAGAAATGAGGTGCGTTTTAGAAACCTTTCCCGATCACACGGTGTACCATCTTCTGGGTTTCTCATGCATGTTTTTGACGTAGGAAGAAGCCCTTGAACCTGGAGATTTGGGACCCATGGGGTGGGTACCATGCAGTATTATTTAAAGGCTCTGCGTTGGCTCACGCAACCTCACCAAACCTTTCAGCCCCAAGAGTGTCCACCCTTATGTCTCAATCAGCTGTGGGTCTAGATATGGTCAATCCAGGTTGCATCACAGCCCCTGAACGAATTTTGTAAGAATTTCTCTCTCTTTCACTGTCTTTGTTTCACGGGTTTTGAAAAGTAATTTCTTTTTATAATGGGGTTTAGCTGCTTTTCACGGCTGTGTTTATGCCGCTTTACACCCCCTTGACTCACTTACAGAGAGATATCAATACATAGGTTTGAAGATTCTTACTAGTCAGATATATTCTTGTGCGGTGAATAGGGGGTGTTGAGGCCAGTTCACTGAGCAAGGAGTAGGTCTTGTCTACTACATATTGGGTTTATGGAACGGTATCTGAGCTAATTTGTAACCCTTGTTTTATGCATCACCCCACCTCACCTTTCCCGTTCAGCAGCCATAGTGTGTTTTCTGAACGTGTGACTCTGTTGTGTTTTGTAATTCAGTTCAAGTGTAGCGGTTTTTACATTCCCTCTATAAGTGATATCTTATGATAAGTGTCTTTTTCTGTGTGACTTAGAATCGTCGTACCTAAATCCACTCATCGTACTGCTACTAGCCTTATGACGTGGATTTCATGGCTGAGTGATATTCCATTGTACATGAGGACCACAACTTCTTTATCCACTTTTCTCTTTCCTAGGATATTTAAGGTGTAATGAAGTGGGGGTTCTTGTCAACAGAGCAGCCCTAAACTTTGGGGTGCCTGTGTCTTGCTGATTTTTAGTTTTCCCAGTTTATACGCCCATGAGTGGAAGTGCCCTATGCTCTCCAAGCTGTGTTTTTTAGATGTTTCAGGACACACCGTACACTTCTGCAGAGTGCTGTTGGCAATTTACATCCCGCCCATCAGCGTAGCAAGGCTCCCATTTCTCCATGGCCGGTCCTGCATTTCTGGTTTGGACACTTTTTTCCGCATGGCCCTTTTGCCCACTGGGAAGCGAGACATCTTTGGAGCGCTGATTTGCCTTTCCAGGTTGCTTGGTTGGCCAAAAAGGGCGTATGCGTTTTTTCCTGAATATATTCAGGAAAAAACGCATACGCCCTTTTTGGCCAAGGGCATCATTGTCCCCGTTTTGCCGCTTTTCATGTGCTTTCAAGGCGATTCGAATCTACCTCCTGAAATCTGTTTCGTGCAATTCTGCCTTGCTTTCAAAGCCTCTTCGTTGCCTTCCCTCAATATATTTGTGGACGAGAGTTATCATTTATAACTCTGCAGGTTTGTGAATTGCAGTGCCCCTGAGCTCCATTTTTCTAGTCGCTTTTTTGGGAGCTGGCCGCAAAAGTGCAGGATTGCTTCAGGCCCTCTTCTGGTTCTGGGGGGCAGGCTGAGCTTGTGGTTAATTCTTCTTCCTGATGGGAAAATAGAGTGACCTGTGCCTCTCCCAACCCCTAGAGCTAGTCTCTCATTGGTTCCCCCTCTTCCCGTTCATCCTCAGGACAAATTGCAACCTGTACGGAACAGGAGGTTAAAGGTGCTTATTCTCCAAGGAGGGAGATGGCTAGTAAAGCGGCTGGAATGGCGAACCCGAGCACAAGGAGATGAGAAATGAGGTGCGTTTTAGAAACCTTTCCCGATCACACGGTGTACCATCTTCTGGGTTTCTCATGCATGTTTTTGACGTAGGAAGATGCCCTTGAACCTGGAGATTTGGGACCCATGGGATGGGTACCATGCAGTATTACTTTAAAGGGTCTGTGTTGGCTCACGCAACCTTACCAAAACTCTCAGCCCCAAGAGTGTCCACCCTGATGTCTCAATCAGCTGTGGGTCTAGATATGGTCAATCCAGGTTGCATCACAGCCCCTGAACGAATTTTGTAAGAATTTCTCTCTCTTTCACTGTCTTTGTTTCACGGGTTTTGAAAAGTAATTTCTTTTTATAATGGGGTTTAGCTGCTTTTCACGGCTGTGTTTAGGCCGCTTTACACCCCCTTAACTCACTTACAGAGAGATATCAATACATAGGTTTGAAGATTCTTACTAGTCAGATATATTCTTGTGCGGTTAATAGGGGGTGTTGAGGCCAGTTCACTGAGCATGGAGTAGGTCTTGTCTACTACATATTGGGTTTATGGAACGGTATCTGAGCTAATTTGAAACCCTTGTTTTATGCATCACCCCACCTCACCTTTCCCGTTCAGCAGCCATAGTGTGTTTTCTGAACGTGTGACTCTGTTGTGTTTTGTAATTCAGTTCAAGTGTAGCGGTTTTTACATTCCCTCTATAAGTGATATCTTATGATAAGTGTCTTTTTCTGTGTGACTTATTTCACTTAGAATCGTCGTACCTAAATCCACTCATCGTGCTGCTACTAGCCTTATGACGTGGATTTCACGGCTGAGTGATAATCCTTTGTACATGAGGACCACAACTTCGTTATCCACTTTTCTCTTTCCTAGGATATTTAAGGTGTAATGAAGTGGGGGTTCTTGTCAACAGAGCAGCCCTAAACTTTGGGGTGCCTGTGTCTTGCTGATTTTTAGTTTTCCCAATTTATACGCCCATGAGTGGAAGTGCCCTATGCTCTCCAAGCTGTGTTTTTTAGATGTTTCAGGACACACCGTACACTTCTCCAGAGTGGCTGTTGGCAATTTACATCCCGCCCATCAGCGTAGCAAGGCTCCCATTTCTCCATGGCCGGTCCTGCATTTCTGGTTTGGACACTTTTTTCCGCATGGCCCTTTTGCCCGCTGGGAAGCGAGACTTCTTTGGAGTGCTGATTTGCCTTTCCAGGTTGCTTGGTTGGCCAAAAAGGGCGTATGCGTTTTTTCCTGAATATATTCAGGAAAAAACGCATACGCCCTTTTTGGCCAAGGGCATCATTGTCCACGTTTTGCCGCTTTTCATGTGCTTTCAAGGCGATTCGAATCTACCTCCTGAAATCTGTTTCCTGCAATTCTGCCTTGCTTTCAAAGCCTCTTCGTTGCCTTCCCTCAATATATTTGTGGACGAGTGTTATCATTTATAACTCTGCAGGTTTGTGAATTGCAGTGCCCCTGAGCTCCATTTTTCCAGTCGCTTTTTTGGGAGCTGGCCGCAAAAGTGCAGGATTGCTTCAGGCCCTCTTCTGGTTCTGGGGGGCAGGCTGAGCTTGTGGTTAATTCTTCTTCCTGATGGGAAAATAGAGTGACCTGTGCCTGTCCCAACCCCTAGAGCTAGTCTCTCATTGGTTCCCCCTCTTCCCGTTCATCCTCAGGACAAATTGCAACCTGTACGGAACAGGAGGTTAAAGGTGCTGATTCTCCAAGGAGGGAGATGGCTAGTAAAGCGGCTGGAATGGCGAACCCGAGCACAAGGAGATGAGAAATGAGGTGCGTTTTTGAAACCTTTCCCGATCACACGGTGTACCATCTTCTGGGTTTCTCATGCATGTTTTCGACGTAGGAAGATGCCCTTGAACCTGGAGATTTGGGACCCATGGGATGGGTACCATGCAGTATTACTTTAAAGGGTCTGCGTTGGCTCACGCAACCTCACCAAACCTCTCAGCCCCAAGAGTGTCCACCCTTATGTCTCAATCAGCTGTGGGTCTAGATATGGTCAATCCAGGTTGCATCACAGCCCCTGAACGAATTTTGTAAGAATTTCTCTCTCTTTCACTGTCTTTGTTTCACGGGTTTTGAAAAGTAATTTATTTTTATAATGGGGTTTAGCTGCTTTTCACGGCTGTGTTTAGGCCGCTTTACACCCCCTTGACTCACTTACAGAGAGATATCAATACATAGGTTTGAAGATTCTTACAAGTCAGATATATTCTTGTGCGGTGAATAGGGGGGTGTTGAGTCCAGTTCACTGAGCAAGGAGTAGGTCTTGTCTACTACATATTGGGTTTATGGAACGGTATCTGAGCTAATTTGAAACCCTTGTTTTATGCATCACCCCACCTCACCTTTCCCGTTCAGCAGCCATAGTGTGTTTTCTGAACGTGTGACTCTGTTCTGTTTTGTAATTCAGTTGAAGTGTAGCGGTGTTTACATTCGCTCTATAAGTGATATCTTATGATAAGTGTCTTTTTCTGTGTGACTTATTTCACTTAGAATCGTCGTACCTAAATCCACTCATCGTGCTGCTACTAGCCTTATGACGTTGATTTCATGGCTGAGTGATATTCCATTGTACATGAGGACCACAACTTCGTTATCCACTTTTATCTTTCTTAGGATATTTAAGGTGTAATGAAGTGGGGGTTCTTGTCAACAGAGCAGCCCTCAACTTTGGGGTGCCTGTGTCTTGCTGATTTTTAGTTTTCCCAATTTATACGCCCATGAGTGGAAGTGCCCTATGCTCTCCAAGCCGTGTTTTTTAGATGTTTCAGGACACACCGTACACTTCTCCAGAGTGGCTGTTGGCAATTTACATCCCGCCCATCAGCGTAGCAAGGCTCCCATTTCTCCATGGCCGGTCCTGCATTTCTGGTTTGGACACTTTTTTCCGCATGGCCCTTTTGCCCGCTGGGAAGCGAGACTTCTTTGGAGCGCTGATTTGCCTTTCCAGGTTACTTGGTTGGCCAAAAAGGGCGTATGCGTTTTTTCCTGAATATATTCAGGAAAAAACGCATACGCCCTTTTTGGACAAGGGCATCATTGTCCACATTTTGCCGCTTTTCATGTGCTTTCAAGGCGATGCGAATCTACCTCCTGAAATCTGTTTCGTGCAATTCTGCCTTGCTTTCAAAGCCTCTTCGTTGCCTTCCCTCAATATATTTGTGGACGAGAGTTATCATTTATAACTCTGCAGGTTTGTGAATTGCAGTGCCCCTGAGCTCCATTTTTCCAGTCGCTTTTTTGGGAGCTGGCCGCAAAAGTGCAGGATTGCTTCAGGCCCTCTTCTGGTTCTGGGGGGCAGGCTGAGCTTGTGCTTAATTCTTCTTCCTGATGGGAAAATAGAGTGACCTGTGCCTGTCCCAACCCCTAGAGCTAGTCTCTCATTGGTTCCCCCTCTTCCCGTTCATCCTCAGGACAAATTGCAACCTGTACAGAACAGGAGGTTAAAGGTGCTGATTCTCCAAGGAGGGAGATGGCTAGTAAAGCGGCTGGAATGGCGAACCCGAGCACAAGGAGATGAGAAATGAGGTGCGTTTTAGAAACCTTTCCCGATCACACGGTGTACCATCTTCTGGGTTTCTCATGCATGTTTTTGACGTAGGAAGATGCCCTTGAACCTGGAGATTTGGGACCCATGGGATGGGTACCATGCAGTATTATTTAAAGGCTCTGCATTGGCTCACGCAACCTCACCAAACCTTTCAGGCCAAAGAGTGTCCACCCTTATGTCTCAATCAGATGTGGGTCTAGATATGGTCAATCCAGGTTGCATCACAGCCCCTGAACGAATTTTGTAAGAATTTCTCTCTCTTTCACTGTCTTTGTTTCACGGGTTTTGAAAAGTAATTTCTTTTTATAAAGGGGTTTAGCTGCTTTTCACGGCTGTGTTTGTGCCGCTTTACACCCCCTTGACTCACTTACAGAGAGAAATCAATACATAGGTTTGAAGATTCTTACTAGTCAGATATATTCTTGTGCGGTGAATAGGGGGTGTTGAGGCCAGTTCACTGAGCAGGGAGTAGGTCTTGTCGACTACATATTGGGTTTATGGAACGGTATCTGAGCTAATTTGAAACCCTTGTTTTATGCATCACCCCACCTCACCTTTCCCGTTCAGCAGCCATAGTGTGTTTTCTCAACGTGCGACTCTGTTCTGTTTTGTAATTCAGTTCAAGTGTAGCGGTTTTTACATTCCCTCTATAAGTGGTATCTTATGAAAAGTGTCTTTTTCTGTGTGACTTATTTCACTTAGAATCGTCGTACCTAAATCCACTCATCGTGCTGCTACTAGCCTTATGACGTGGATTTCACGGCTGAGTGATATTCCATTGTACATGAGGACCACAACTTCGTTATCCACTTTTCTCTTTCCTAGGATATTTAAGGTGTAATGAAGTGGGGGTTCTTGTCAACAGAGCAGCCCTAAACTTTGGGGTGCCTGTGTCTTGCTGATTTTTAGTTTTCGCAATTTATACGCCCATGAGTGGAAGTGCCCTATGCTCTCCAAGCTGTGTTTTTTAGATGTTTCAGGACACACCGTACACTTCTCCAGAGTGGCTGTTGGCCATTTACATCCCGCCCATCAGCGTAGCAAGGCTCCCAGTTCTCCATGGCCGGTCCTGCATTTCTGGTTTGGACACTTTTTTCCGCATGGCCCTTTTGCCCGCTGGGAAGCGAGACTTCTTTGGAGCGCTGATTTGCCTTTCCAGGTGGCTTGGTTGGCCAAAAAGGGCGTATGCGTTTTTTCCTGAATATATTCAGGAAAAAACGCATACGCCCTTTTTGGCCAAGGGCATCATTGTCCACGTTTTGCCGCTTTTCATGTGCTTTCAAGGCAATTCGAATCTACCTCCTGAAATCTGTTTCCTGCAATTCTGCCTTGCTTTCAAAGCCTCTTCGTTGCATTCCCTCAATATATTTGTGGACGAGAGTTATCATTTATAACTCTGCAGATTTGTGAATTGCAGTGCCCCTGAGCTCCATTTTTCCAGTCGCTTTTTTGGGAGCTGGCCGCAAAAGTGCAGGATTGCTTCAGGCCCTCTTCTGGTTCTGGGGGGCAGGCTGAGCTTGTGGTTAATTCTTCTTCCTGATGGGAAAATAGAGTGATCTGTGCCTGTCTCAACCCCTAGAGCTAGTCTCTCATTGGTTCCCCCTCTTCCCGTTCATCCTCAGGACAAATTGCAACCTGTACGGAACAGGAGGTTAAAGGTGCTGATTCTCCAAGGAGGGAGATGGCTAGTAAAGCGGCCTGGATGGCGAACCCGAGCACAAGGAGATGAGAAATGAGGTGCGTTTTAGAAACCTTTCCCGATCACACGGTGTACCATCTTCTGGGTTTCTCATGCATGTTTTCGACGTAGGAAGATGCCCTTGAACCTGGAGATTTGGGACCCATGGGATGGGTACCATGCAGTATTACTTTAAAGGGTCTGCGTTGGCTCACGCAACCTCACCAAACCTCTCAGCCCCAAGAGTGTCCACCCTTATGTCTCAATCAGCTGTGGGTCTAGATAAGGTCAATCCAGGTTGCATCACAGCCGCTGAACGAATTTTGTAAGAATTTCTCTCTCTTTCACTGTCTTTGTTTCACGGGTTTTGAAAAGTAATTTCTTTTTATAATGGGGTTTAGCTGCTTTTCACGGCTGTGTTTATGCCGCTTTACACCCCCTTGACTCACTTACAGAGAGATATCAATACATAGGTTTGAAGATTCTTACTAGTCAGATATATTCTTGTGCGGTGAATAGGGGGTGTTGAGGCCAGTTCACTGAGCAAGGAGTAGGTCTTGTCTACTACATATTGGGTTTATGGAACGGTATCTGAGCTAATTTGAAACCCTTGTTTTATGCATCACCCCACCTCACCTTTCCCGTTCAGCAGCCATAGTGTGTTTTCTGAACGTGCGACTCTGTTCTGTTTTGTAATTCAGTTCAAGTGTA